>NC_091009.1:10234742-10555813 GCF_041146395.1 Eulemur rufifrons
CTGATGTTCAGTGGTACAATGGGGCAACTATAGTTGGCAATAGTTTATTGTGTTTCAGAATTAATATTGCTGAATGGTAATTTTGATGAATTCCTGGAGGCTGAGTGTGAACTAGCTCAGGAGTTAGAAGTTGCTTAACTACATTCTTAGGGGGATGACCATACCTTCATGGGTTTTACCTCTAGGAACCTTACCAGGTTCTCATTTATTGAGATTCAAGATTCCCTCATGTTTTCAGATAAAACACTGAAACAAGATTTGTGAAAGAAATAATGGATAAATTGGAGTTCATTAAAACTACAAACTTCAGCTCCACAAAAGAAAGTGCTAAAAAAATTAAAAGACAAGTCATAGCATGGGAGGGTAACCCCTGTAAAACACATATCTGAAAAAGAAGTTGGATCCAAAATATATAAAGAACTCTTATATCTAACATTAAAAACACAAATAACTCAATTAAAAATAGTCAAAAAAATCTGAACAGACATCTCACCAAAGGAGATGTCCATATGGTAAATAAGCTTATGAAAGATGTTCAACATCATTTGTCATTATGGAAATAATACAGCAATAATGTATCACTACACGTCTAATAAAAAGATGAAATCCAAATCCAAAAAACTGGCAATACAAATTGCTGGTGAGAATGCAAAGCAACAGGAATTCTCCTTCATTGAGAAACAGTAAACTCACTTTGAATGAGAATTAGTAGAATCACTTTGAAGACAGTTTGGCAGTTTCTTACAAAGCTAAACGTAGGTTTGTGTTCCAGCAATTATAGTAGTAGCTATTTATCTAATTGTGTTTTATAGATAAAGATGGTTATATAGAGATGTATTGGTAGATACGTGCATATATATAATTTAGCATACAACATATATTCCTTTGTTCTGTCAGCTTAGAGGTCTTAGAAACATCTATACCCTGATAGCTAAAATTTTCCCTAGGGTTCACATCTTGGTTTCTAATTCTCCAGTGAAAGGAACAAAGGCTCCTTGGAGAAATATTTGGTTACAGAACTGAGGCAGAAAATATACAAGATGAGCCTGGAATACCTTATAGTTGCAGTGTGTAAATAAGTTCTCAAAAAATATGATGGGGACATGTTAAAGGGATGGAAGGGTGATCTAAAAGAGCTCCCAAAGAGCTCCAACCAAAGCTGGACAATTCTGGCAGCAAAATAAATAAAATAGTATTGGGTCATGATCCCAAGTCTTAAATAAATATCCATGAGTCAATGTTGATATAAATACATTATTGAATAAATAAACAAATGGAAGAAAGTATACATCCCATGTGCAGAAAAATTCCAAATAATTTTTGTAGATACTCTACCCTCAGGGAGATGAAGCATAATTCGCACTTCTTGAGTGTGAATTTACTTAGGGATTTTCTGCCAAAGAATAGAGTGCCAAGGGGTTTAAAGAGTAAATTTACAGTGTAGAAATCTGGCAAACATTACCTTAGCCAGGTAATGTTAACATAAACAGTGATAAGTCATGTTGCTAGTATGTAACTTTGATATGATGTGATGAAAATTGAACATTACTGCTGTGCTCTTCTTGCCAAATACATATAATCCTAGTTTAATCATATGAAAAAATCAGACATATTTCAATTTAGGGACATTTTACAAAATAGCTGATCCAGTGCTCCTCAAAATTGTCAAAATCATCAAAAATAAAGTTAGTTTGAGAGATTGTCACAGCAAGGAAGAGCCAAAGGAAACATGATTACTAAATGTAATATGGCACCTGCCTGGGTTCCTGCAATAGAAAAAGGGTATTATTTAACACTAAGGAAACTTGAGTCAAGTATGGACTTTAGTTGATGCTAATGTATCTTTAAAGTTTCACTAACTATAATAACAAATGTTCCGTACTTATATAAGATGTTAATAACAGAAACATATAAGGTTTTTGGTGCTGGATAGATGGGAACTCTATGGATCATCTTCACAATTTTTCTGTTAATCTAAAACTATCCTAAATAAATAGTTTATTTTTTAAAGAGCAACAATTTAAGTGTACAGGTAATAATTTTGAAAAACGAATATACCCACATGTTAGTGCACGAATTAGTCATTTAACATTTGCCTCACCTTGGAAAGTTCTTATAGCCCTTTTCAGTCGATTCCTAGCAACTACTGCTCTGATTTCCGTGAGTGTTGATTAATTTCTGTCAGATTTTGAATATTCTATACATGAAATAATACATATATAGTTTTATGGTTTGTTTCCCTTCATACACGTATATATATATATATATACCAAATAAAAAAAAGAAGGAAAGAAAAATGTTTTCAAACGTATTCATTTTACTGAATGTTTGCTTTTTTTTTTTTTCTGAGTTGGATTCCCTTTCATGAATATGCCACCATAAGTTTATGTATTCATATGTTGATGGGCATTTGGGTTATTTTCCGACTATTCTGAATAAAGTTGCTAACATATACATATACAGATTTTATGTGGACATATGTTTACATATATATTATGTAAATATCTAGTAGTAGAATAGCTAAAACATATGATATGTGTACATACACTGCCAAACTGTTTTCCAAAATAGTTTCTTCTAGATATATGAGAGTTTCAATTACTCAAATACCCACCAACACTTATTGTATCTTTTTTTATTTTAGCCATTCTAATGAGTGTGAAGGTTTTTTTCATGGTGGTTTTAATTTGCATTTCTCTGGTGAATGAAGATATTAAATATCTATTTATGTATTTATAATACATAAATAGCCATTCCTATATCTTTTTTAGTAAAGTGTATTTTCCTATATTTTGTGCATTACATACTGGGTTCTTTTTCTTCTCAGTTACTGAGTTATAAAACTTAATTTTTCGTTCTGAATACAAAATTTATGCCAGCAATGTATTCTGATACTTCCTCCCAGTCAGTGGTTTGGCTTTTAAATTTGTTAAACTTAGAAAAGCTCAGAACCTGATTGTTTCACTGCTAAATTGTACAAAATACTTAAAGAAGAATTAATGTCTTTTCAAACTCTTCCAAAACAATTGAAAAAGAGAGAATACTCCCAAACTCATTTTATGAGGCCAACATTACCCTGATGCCAAAACTAGACAAGGACATTAAAAAAAATTACAAGCCAATATCCCTGGTGAACATAGATGCAAAAAATTGTCAACAAAATACTAGCAAATAGAATTCATCATCCCATTAAAAGGATCATTAATGATGATCAAGCGGGATTCATCTCAGGGATCCAAGGTTGGTTCAAAATATGCAAATAAATAAAGGATATATATCACATTTGAATTTTGCATTTGTCACTTCACAAATTAAAGTTTAAATTTATTAAAAATGCAACATACTTCCCAAATCAAAAATTACTTTTTCTTCTAATTTTAGTATTCTGTCTTCCCAATGTTATTGAACAATCTCATTTGTTTTCTATTGCTATTGTTACCTTGCTATTACATTATAAAGCAGAATTATTGAAAAGCTTTTTATTCACGGCTTATTTTGAAAGCCATCTTAAAGCTTCTGCTGTTTAGAATAGCACACAAATGAGTTCGCTATGGCCATTTGAAAAGAAAGGAAGTGGAAATTAGTGATGTTTTCTTTTTTCTTTTTTTTTAACCAAAAGAAGTAGGATAAATAGCTCTTCTAGGCACATCAATAAATTATACTATATGGATATTGAGAGTATGAGTTGTCTACTGAAAAGTCTGTGTTCTCAAACGTATGTGACCAGATAATTATGTAGTGTAATGTTTTTGATTGTGATTTATGTTTAAGCAAGTTCCTAAATGACCATGTGTTTATAGTCAGTTACAGCTGGCTATAGTTATAAATTCTTATCATGAAGTAATTGTTAAAACAACCACAATCACACTTAAATGCATTCCTAAAGAGTATGGTTACGAAAAGCAATTCAACCCAACAAGCAAAGGAAATACTCATAAAGTTATTTGTTAAATGAAAATTTTAATACTATGATCTGGTTTCCAATGTATTTAGGAAACATTATAAAAAGGGAATTTTACTTCCAGTGATGTTTTCAGTTCTAGATCATAAAGCATTCACCTAACATGATTTTAAAAAAATAATCTGTTACAGTATATGTAAGTGGAATAGGCTGTAAAGTTTTACCAATAGTTCAGAAACTAAAGCTAAGATTCAAATCTCAGTTGGAAAAAAGACTGAATACTTCATATTGTAAGTTCAGAAATAAAATAAGTTATGGTTAGCATCTTTCTCCAGACCTTATTCTGAACCTATTCAATTCAAAAAGTATCATCAAAGCAATTATTGCCACGGCCCCTAGAAACTCTAAAGAAATGACTAGAATAAACTAATTTGGGTGAGTCCAGTGATTCTGAGCAACATTTTATTGGGTATTTTGTTGTTCTTCTGCTTAAAAAGCAGAATTACAGAGCTAAAGCTTTAAAATCAGGACGGGGGAAAGAGAAATGCAGAAGATGGCACAAGAGGGCTGCCATGTGAAGAAGGTTAAACCCTGCTCTACCTCAGTGTCCCAGTTTCATAGAAGCGTAGAAGTTGGCTCCTATACATGCCTGTAGGTCTGAAAGTAGCTAATGGGAGGTGGGTGAAATGGTGCTAGATAACAAATTCATTCTGACAAAAAGGTACGTCTGTAAGAGGAATTTAGCATAGTACCCCTGGTTGGTAGGCAATCGATGATGTGGTCAAGTCCTATCAGAGACTGGGAAAGCCTGTGACTGCTTCAGAGGAGAGAACTCATTAGCAGTGAGACACGGTAAACTGATTATTTGTCTTTAGGAATAAAAAAAAAAAAATCAATCAAGAGTAGAAGCTTTGATACAAAAAAGAGCAAAGTCTACACATTTGTGGACCTTGCAGTTTTCAAAGGCATTGTGACGTGGCAAGAATGTAATCCTTCGGAGCCTTGAGGAAGATCTACGGACAGGCATGATTCTGTGATGGCCCCTAAAACTCCTGCTCCTGTCTGGACACACACTACACACACCCCTTGCATCCCTCGAATGTGGGTGGAACCTAGAAATACGATGGGATATCAGTCCTATGATTAGCTTATTGATAAATTGACTTTGAGTTCGTCAAAAGGAAGAATATCCTGAATGGGCCTGACCTAATTAGAGGAGGCTTCAAAATATATCAGAAATATTTAAATCATGACAACAATTCTCATTTAGGCTTTGAGGTGGAAAGCTATCAACTGGCATAAGGATGTGGCTATGTGATGTGTATTTGTTGGAGTCTCTAAGGAAATCTAGGAGCCGAGACTGGGCTCCAGTTAAAAAGCAGCAAGAAAGCAAAAATTTCAGTCCTACATACAACTGCTAGGGACTAACTTCTCATGACTATCAGTGAGCTAGAAAAAAGACTCCAAGCCTCAGCTGAGAAGAGGTCCTTGGCTAATAACTTGATTTCAGCCCAGCGTGACCCTGCAGAGAGAAACATTATGTAGTGCTAGGACTTTGGACCTACAGAAAAGTGGAATATATTGGTATGTTTTTAAACTACTTCTTGTGTGATAATTTGCTATGGAGCAATGCAGCAATAACATGAAATGTAGATATTTCAAAATACTTTTGATTATTCTGATTAAAATGGCAAATCATGTAGTTGAGAAAGTAAACAAAAAGCATGAATTGATGGGGAATTTCAGTAGAGATGGCCACTATAAAAAGAATAAAATTGAAATGATAAGATTGAAAAAACAAGAAAATAGAAATTAAGAAGGTTTTGGCTCACCCCTGTAATCCCAGCACTTTGGGAGGCCAAGGCAGGAGGATCATTTGAGAGGCTGAGAATGTGAGACCTGCCTGAGCAACATAGTGAGACCCCATCTCTATGATTAAGAAAAAAATTAACCAATCATGATGGCATGTGTCTGTAGTCCCAGCACTCAGGAGGCTGATGCAAGAAGATTGCTTGAGCCCGTAAGTTCAAGACTGCAGTGAGCCATGATCACACTCCTGCACTCCACCCTGGGTGACAAAAGAGTGAGACCTTATCTCTAAGAAAAAAAAAAAATGATCTTTAACAGCATCATTAGATTTTAAAGATTAAAAAAACAGTGAACTTGAAGATAAGACAATAGTTATACAAAATGAAAGATAAAGATTAAACAGAGTAAAAAATAAAAACAGACTAGAGCAGCCACCAGATGGTGGAGAAATATTTATAAGATAATACTAAATGTTGCCAATATTTATGTACTTTGAGTCTCAGAAGGACAACAAAGAGTAGAGAGAGTTAAAGAGATATTTGAAGATATAATGGGTAAGAATATTCAAAGAAAAAATGAAGTAAGTAAACACAAAAGAATGCCCTCAGAGAATCAAGGAGGTTAACTAAAAATAAAACAGCAGGCACACCATAGTAAAAATCTTTTAAAAACAAATTGCCTGAGTCTACTTTGGCTGCTATAATAGAAAAGCACAGACTAGGTGGCTTATAAACAAGAGAAATTTACTTCTCACAGTTCTAGAGGCTGGGAAGTCCAAGATCAAGGGACGGGGGAAGATTTGATGCTTGGTGAGAGCCCGCTTCCTGGTTCATAGAGAGCTGTCTTCTCGCTATCACATGGTAGAAGAGGGAAAGGGAATTCTCATGGGCCTCTTTTATGAAGGCATTATTTTCATTCATGAGGTCTTCACTCTCACAATTTAAGCATCTCTCAAAAGCTCCCCACCTCCATCATATTGAGGATTATATTTTAGCACATGAATTTTGGAGGGACACAAACATTCAGTTTATAGCACAAATTTAAAAAAAGAAAAAGGCAACCAGAGGGGAAACATATATAAGAGTGTATTTACTTTCTATTGCTGGGTAACAACATGCTGCAAATGTAGTTGCTTGAAACCACACACAGATATTGTAACATTGTTAGGAGTGTGACACATTTTCTCCCCCGGTGCTCAGGGTGTTACAAGGCTGAACTTTAACTGTCAACCAGAGCTGTCATTTCATTTGAAGCTTGGGGTCCTTGTTCAAGTTCACTGGCTTTTGGCAGAATTCAGTTCTTGTGGGTGCAGGACTGAAGATTCTGCTTTCTTTTTTCCTGTCAATAGAGAGTTGCTTTCCACTCCTAGAGGCGACCCACCATTCTGTGACCTGCAGCCTTCTCTATAGCATGGCGATTTGTCTCTTCAAGGTCAGCTGGAGGGTCTCTATCAAGTCTCTCTGACTCATATCCACCTAGGATATAGTCCCTTTTAAATAAATCAAAGTCAACTAGACAAGAGACCTTAGTTATATCTGCAAATTTTCTTACATATAAAATTACAAAATCATAGGATTGATATTCCATCATATTTCTATTTTTCACAGTATAGGAGAGAGAATTGTACCAGGGATGTACATTATGGGAGGGAATCTTGGAAAAAAATCTGAAAATCGCCTACCATAGTCTACCTTCTGAATTCCAGAGATTTCAAGAGTCTCGTCATCAGCTCAAATCCAAAGTGTTATCATCTAAATCTAAATTGTATCATTTCATCAGCTACAGTCAAAATAGCCCCTAAAATTCATAAGCTTAAAGTTCAAAAATCTTACCTTCTAAACCTTCTAAATCAGTTGTAAATAGGTCTAAATAATTTAGTGCAGCTGCTGGGGGCACAATTTCTTTCAATATGTGGATCTGTGAAACTAAAGAGACAAGTTATTTTCCCCAAATACATCAGTGGACGGGCACAGGATAATAGTTCTATACATCTCGGTTAAAATGAGTGGGGAAGAATGGAAGGTAAAGAAGACATTTGCCCACAACAATTCTGAAATGCAATTAGGAAAATGTTGATTCTTCTTGATTAAGCTTGAAGGTTTGGGAATAATCCTCCATGGTTACTGGCGCCACTCTCTTGGATCTGGACTCTGCCCTCTAAGTTATATTTCCTTTTCCATGAAAAGTTGCAAATATTTGTACAAGTCATTTTTATCAGCCTGTGTCCTGTCATTATGCTATAATGCTGTATGTTCAACAGCCTCTTTTTATTTTATACTCTATTGACTCCTGTCAATAAAAGCTGGTAGTTTTTCTGCTGATATAATCTTCTGACAATCTCATAGACCTTCCATGAGTTTATTGGTTTTCTCTCCATTAGAAAAAAGGCATATTCACAGTCTTTTCAGATAACCCTTTCTTTATATTTGGCTTCGGCTCTCAAGCTTCCTAGAGTTGCTCTGATCTTTAGATCTTCATAAGGCTTTTGCACAAACTTATACGATCACACACTCAGCCTTATCTCTATGCTGCTTTTGGCTGCTGTTTATGACTTTTAGCATCTTTAACCATCTAAAAAGTTTAACAATTTCCAAAATCATACACTTCTAGGTCCTTACTGTGTAACATTTCTCCCAGTAATTTGTCTCTTTCTTCTTGCATTTTATTGTGCTGTAGGTAACAAGAAGAAAAAGGTAGCACCTTCTGTATATTGCTTAGAAATCTGCTTAGTAACATAGCAAGTTTTGTCATTTACAAATTCTGCTCTCCATATAACATCAGAACTCAATACTGCTGAGCTCTCTGTCAAATCACAGCAAGGGTCCCACTTCGGCCACTTTCCTGTAGCATAATCTTCCCATCTTCTCAAGCCCTCGGTAGCAGCATCCATATAGTCCCAATATCTAGTAAGAGTCTCTTCAAGGAAATTTATACTTTTTATATTATACTTTCAAAATTCTTCCCTGTGTAGTTATAGAACTGATATCCCTGCCTTTTTTTTGCTGGCTGTCAGGGAGCAGCTATTCTCAACTCCTAGATACAATCTGCCATTCTCTGCCATATGGCCCTCTTCTTACAGGTGGATATTTCAAGGTCAGGAGAGGAAAATCTCTTGCTTTAAATTTCTCAGACTTCTTTAATAAGCTCAACTGACTGGGTCATACATAGGATAACCTGTGTCTTGGTTAACCCCAAATCAAGTGATTACAACCTTATTTACACCTGGCAAATCACTTCTGTAATAAAATTTAACATACTCTCAGGAATGATATTCCATTCTAAAATTCTGCCTCTCATGTGAAGGAACAAAAGTACGATTAACAGAAATCATTAAAACTATGAGACCAAGAGACAATAGAATAGCATCTTTAAAAAACAGAGAAGAAAACAAAACAAAACAACAAAACTGACAGAGAATTTTATACCTACTAAAATATTTTTTTAAAAAATGAGGGTGAAATACTATTCTCAAATATGTAAATATTAATAAAACTTACTGCTAGCAGACTTGTACCAAGAGAAAAAACTTAAAACACATAGGCAGGAAAAAGGCTATGATACTAGATAGAAATTTATCTTACCACAAATAAGTGTGCTTTAAGTAGTAAAAATGTAAACAAATATAAAAGATTTACAATTACTTTTAAACTCCTTAAAATATAATTGGTAGAATTCTGCTTCAGACCAAAACCTTAGATATCAGGCAACAAAGCTCAGTAATCCATAGAAACAATGAACAAAGGATATAAGCCACTCCGATTTCCATTTTTAGTGCCTTGAGCGAGTTGCTATATTGTGACATAAATCTTTTTTTTTTTTTTTTTTTTTTTTTTTTTGAGACAGAGTCTCACTCTGTTGCTCAGGCTAGAGTGAGTGCCGTGGCGTCAGCCTAGCTCACAGCAACCTCAAACTCCTGAGCTCAAGCGATCCTCCTGTCTCAGCCTCCCGAGTAGCTGGGACTACAGGCATGCGCCACCATGCCCGGCTAATTTTTTCTATATATATTTTTAGCTGTCCATATAATTTCTTTCTATTTTTAGTAGAGATGGGGTCTCGCTCTTGCTCAGGCTGGTCTCGAACTCCTGAGCTCAAACGATCCGCCCACCTCGGCCTCCCAGAGTGCTAGGATTACAGGCGTGAGCCACCGCGCCTGGCCAATACTGTGACATAAATCTTAAAGTGGATTCCATTAGATTCCGTGAGTTGAGGAGATGGAGCTGAGAATCAATTTAGAGCTAGGTGGACAGAGTTCACAGGACATAGTATCACAGTCAGGAGAGTTAAATATAGAGATTTTCAGAGATCTGAAGAGGATCCTCAGTATGTATTGAGTAGCTCTGATTAGTAGGTTAATGATGGGAAACTACCTAAATCTGAGGAACGAGCCCCCTGGTAATGAGGTAACAGTGCCTAATGCTCACACAAGGCTGAGAATAAATAGTGCCTTTTCCAAAAGTCACAATGGAAAAAATATAAAAATTCATTGAGCATTTACTAGATTTAACAAAAGTATTTTGTTCTGGTACTGGAAAATAATTACCCTGTTTTGAACACTCTTAACTTATCTTAAAATCAAGATCCAAGTGGATCAAAATGTTTTAGACTAACATAAATGCATTCCAGAACTAGGGAAAAAATCAATCAGTACTGACAAAGATGTATCACACATGTTAGAATTAGTAGAAAAAAAATTTCAACAGGTATTATAACTGCATTCTATATATTTAAAAAACTAAGTAGAGACAAGGAAGATAAAAAAAAATCAAGACTAAAGTTAAACTTCTAGACTTTAAACCTACCACATCTGGGATAAAAATATATGCTAGATAGGATTAATGGCAGAGTGGATGTTATAGAAGAAAAGATGTGTGAACTTAGGCTGGGCGCGGTGGCTCACACCTGTAGTCCTAGCACTCTGGGAGGCCAAGGTGGGCGGATCGTTTGAGCTCAGGAGTTCAAGACCAGCCTGAGAAAGAGCGAGACCCCATCTCTACTTAAAATAGAAAGAAATTATATGGACAGCTGAAAAAAAAAAAAAAAAATATATATATATATATATATATATATATATATAGAAAAAATTAGCCGGGCATGGTGGCGCATGTCTGTAGTCCCAGCTACTCGGGAGGCTGAGACAGGAGGATCCTTTAAGCTCAGGAGTTTGAGGTTGCTGTGAGCTAGGCTGACGCCACGGCACTCACTCTAGCCTGGGCAACAGAGTGAGACTCTGTCTCAAAAAAAAAAAAAAAAAAAAAAAGATGTGTGAACTTAAAGATTTAGCAACAGAAAATACTGAAAATAAAACAGAGAAAAAAGAGAATAAAAGGATAGGAAGAGTGCATTAGCCAGCGGTGGGACTACTCCAAGCCACACAATGTTTATGTGATTTGAGCCCCTAAAGGGGACAAGAAAGACAGGGGTACAGAAAATAATTTTTATATGGTTTAATGTTTTTGAATGTGACAAAAATATTAAGTCCACAGATCCATATATCTCAAAAAACCCAAGCACAAGAAACATGAAGAAACTACGTAGGGAATATCACAGTTAGATTTTTTAAAACTTTAACCTTAACATTAGCCAGATGAGGGTAATTGAGCACATCCGTCCCACAAACAACTATCGTTTCTTTGTGTCAGGCACATTCAATATCCTCTTTCTAGCTATTTGAAATTATATATTATTGTTAACTATAGTCATCCTACAGCGCTTATTACTCCTATCTAGTTATAATTTTGTATCCTTTAATAAATCTCTCCCTATCCTGATCTGATTACTATACATTGTATGTATTGAAATATCACTATGTATTCCATAAATATGTACCATTATGTCAATTGAACAAAATTTAAAAAATAATTTAAAATAAAAAACGGACAAAGGACTTGAATAGATGTTTCTCCGAAAAGATCCACAAATGATCAAAAAGCACATGATAATATGCTTCACATCACTAATCATTAGGGAAATGAAAATTAAAACCATAATGAAATATGACCACACAACAATAAGGATGGCCATTATCAATAAAACGGAAAACAATGAGTGTTGGCAAGGATACAGGGAAACTGGAATGCTTGTACATTGCTATTGGGAATATAAGATGGTATGGCAGCTGTGGAAAACAGTATGGTGATTCCTCCAAAACTTAAACATAAAATTATCATATGATACAGCAATTAAATTTCTGGGTATATATGCAAAGAAATGAAAGCAGGGACTCAAATAGATATTTGTGCAAATATGTTTATAGTGGTGTTATTCATAACAACTAAAAGATGGAAGAAACCCAAGTGTCCATCAATTGATGAATGGATATGCAAAATGTGATACATACATACAATGGAATATTATTTGGCTTTTTAAAGGAAGGAAGTTCTGAAACATGGTATAACATGGATGAACCGTAAGTATATAATGTCGAGTTAAATAAGCCAGACACAAAACACACAGTATGTATGATTCCAGTTATGAGGTTTCTAGAGTCCTCAAATTCATAAAGATTAGAATCATGGGCCGGGTGCGGTAGCTCACGCCTGTAATCCTAGCACTCTGGGAGGCCGAGGCAGGAGGATCGCTTGAGGTCAGGAGTTCGAGATCAGCCTGAGCAAGAGCGAGACCCCATCTCTACTAAAAATAGAAAGAAATTGGCTGGACAACTAAAAATATATAGAAAAAATTAGCCAGGCATGGTGGTGCATGCCTGTAGTTCCAGCTGAGGCAGGAGGATCGCTTGAGCCCAGGAGTCTGATGTTGCTGTGAGTGAGGCTGACGCCACGGCACTCTAGCCCAGCCAACAGAGCAAGACTCTGTCTCAAAAAAAAAAAAAAAGATTAGAATCATGGATGCCAAGAGATAAAGGTAGGACGAATGCAAAGTTCATGTTTAATGGGTAAAGGGTGTAAATTTGGGAAGATGAAAAAGTTTTGGA
The DNA here is from genome assembly GCF_041146395.1 of Eulemur rufifrons. Classification (NCBI taxonomy): domain Eukaryota; kingdom Metazoa; phylum Chordata; class Mammalia; order Primates; family Lemuridae; genus Eulemur; species Eulemur rufifrons. The sequence continues at coordinate 10,247,384 of NC_091009.1, forward strand.
GATTGGGTGGCAATGTTTGCAGAGTAACGAGAATGTACTTAATGCCACTGAACTGTATGCTTTAAAATATTAATAATGTATATTTACCACAAAATATTATGGCAGATCTATCAATGTAATCTAATCTGAAAACCTAAATAAAACACGAAGAAAAACCTCCTGCAAAATAAAATAAAATAAGCCAGAGAAAATGAAGAAACACAAATAAGTAGGATGGCAGATTTCTCAACAAAAACATCTAAATTTTCATAATGAAAATTTTACTGAAATAAACAACTATCAAAGTACAATTTTATACTAAATTATGTATCTTTTAAAAACTGATACATTTTCATAACTAAATTAGGTTTCATTTAAAGAAAGTATAGTTTCCTTCATTCTTTTTTTAATCCACATAATAACTTCTGTCTTAACCAAAGTGTGAAAATAATTTAAACATAATGTAGTTATTCATGTGGTTAGATTTAATTTATCATTCTATTTGTTTTCTATTAGTACCATCTGTTACTAGCTCTCCTCCCAACCCCTTTTTTGTTCTATTTTCTTCTTCCTTTAAATTAAAAGTTTTTACTAATAATTATATGTATATCTAATTTGGCTTATTAATTACATGACTTTGGTTTTAGAGGTTGTTCTAGTACTTAACACATTCATTATTAAATTACCTTGCAAAGGTATGGTTCTATTAATATTTTATCTATAATGTTACCGTTTTATCTATAGTGTCTCCATAACACTAGGCTTCCCTTTCTGCCCTGCTATTTTTTGTGTTAGTGTTGTCCTGTATTTCACTTCCAGATTTTATAAATCCCACAGCTGGTGTGATGTCAGACTGTGAGATGGAAGACTATAGGTGTCTGGTGCTCACCCAACTTGTAAAAAAGAACCAAGGTAAGGAATAAATAGCTAAAATTTGACTGAAGAGTCTAAGAGAGAGCGAGCATTGGAATAAAGAAGAAACTATTAATAGTGATGACACTGTGGAGTATGAAAGCCCAGGACGGCCACACAGAGAGCGGAGTGAGGCACCTGCCTCTGCCACCTCATTTCCCTTGCCAGGAGTGGCTTGGAGCCAGTAGACAGTTCCACTTGCAGAGAAAGGTAATCAGAAGACTCCTAACACCGTAGACACCTGCAGTACCGCAGTGCCACAGTCTCCCGCAGGAGTTTCCCACAGTCCTCACAGGCCTTGAGCCCATTCTGGGATGAGCACACATGTTCACAGAGGAAAGTAAAACTCAGTGGAAATCAAACAAAGGGAGAGGGGAGGATAGGATGGGCAAAAACCTACCTAGTGCGTACAATTAACACTACCTGGGTGATAGGCACACTTACAACCCTGACTCAAGCATAACAGAATCTATACATGCAACCTAAAACATTTTTACGTCTGTAATATTTTTAAATTAAAAATAAAACAAGTAACTCAAAAGTTTAGAAAGATAAACTGGCAGGCTCTGTGCTTTGATATTGATTAAAAAGAATGGGGGTAATCGGAAAGCTTCTGTGAATTTTTTGATCTATTTAGATACCAGTGATATTGACCTACATGCATGTTGTCCAGTATAGTAGCCACTGGGCGTATATGGCTACTTCATCTAAATTTAATTTAATTACAATGATATAAAACTAAAAAATCAGTTAGTCACACTAGCTTCATTTCAAGTTCTCAAAAGCCACATGTGGGCAGTGGTTAGTGCAGGTAAGAACATTTCCAGCATCAGAAGGAGTTGTATGGAAAGCGCCGGTCTAGACACTAAACGCACGAAGAAATGCCAAATTGGATTAAGATACTATCAAAAGCTCATCCTCAGACTTGCTGTTAGACAAATACCTATGTTATCAATGCCCTGCTGATATGAGAATTGAGAATAAAATGTGTGCTTCTGATACACAGTAAATAAACAGTCGAATCACTGACTACAAACATATAAATCTAAATTATTGTATTTGGTGATTTGGCCCTGAAACATAGTCTTCGTTTTGATTGAACATGGAAACGTTCTTTTTTTTTTTTAAAGTTTGATTCTTTTGTTTATTATTTTTTTTAATTTCAGATTATTATAGGGGTACAAACATTCTTCTATTTCTAACCTGCTTATTAAAGATGCTTGAATGACGGCATTACATACATTATGCAGAATCTGTGTCGGTGGGTCTAGAATCAGAATTGATTCTTCACCTAAATATACTGTGAGCTACCAAAGTATACTTAATGAAAAAATACATTAAAATACTAAAGGAAGACAAAGAATGTTTGCTCATTAAGCTTGTAACCCAGCAATAACCAAACTAACTCATATAAAGTTATTTCCATTATTAATAATTATGGGGAAATTAATGAATATCACCTGGAAAAAAGGATGCCTGATAAAGCATTTATAATTTAGCACTTTTGGAATATTTAATAAATATCTAGCTAAACTAATGGAGCTAAAATAAATGAAGACAACTGAAAATACCAGAAATTAAAATAGATACATATGGAAAAATACAGAAAAAAATTTAAAAATCACAACGTGATATATTTTTAACTCTAAATAAATTGAAAAACATGAATAAGTAGTTGATTTTTCAAAAAAAAAATATAACACATGCATTACCATAGAAGTCATCTCAAAAATGTAAAGGAGTCTTCCCATCTCTGCACAAAAATTGTTAACCAGAGAGATTCAAGGTCAATTATTTTTACCTCAATAAAAATTTAATTTAAAAGCTATTTTGACTATTCTAGGACATTTTACAAAATCTTTAATCAAGTCAGCATAAAACTAATACTGAAATCTGTCAGAGAAAGCATTAAAAAAATAAAATGCTTCAAAATACAATTCAGCCTCATTTATATCAATAAGATATTTACAAATATAATTCAATTACATAAATAATTTTAAAAGGAAACTGAGCATAATCAATAAAGTGTATTTTGAGGATGCACATTAATGTTAGGAAACAGGATAATATAATTTATTATATTATAGTAATATGACTTAGATCATGTGAAAGAGAGTATTATATCAGTGGGTTTTGAAAAATAGTTAGAGAAAATTCCCTTCAATTCCTAGCTTAAAAAAAAATAAAAACTCTTGCTGAAGAAATAATGGAGTATTATTTCACACAATATGTATGTATAAATACATTTCTATATTTATATTTATAGCTTTATTTATATTTTACTCTATATAAATATATATATTTTATATATTATATATATATATATATATATATTTGTGTGTTTGTGTGAAAAACCAGAGACAGCAGCATCCTTAATGTTGAAATAGGCACAATAAATATCTGCTCCCGCTCTTACCAGGCCTCTTCCTACCCATCTGGCCACATGTTCTGTCTTATTAATGAAATGTGAGTGGAAATGGCTGTGTCATTTCCAAGTAGAATCTAGTTTTAAGAATTATATCAAGATGCTCAGTTATTCTAATTTTCCCTCTGCCTCAAGAGCAATTTTACTCAAAGAAAGGTAATACCTTCAGCCTTCGACCTGAGATACTGCAGAAATAGGATTTTCAACTAAACTGAGATTGACATGTATGTAAAAAGTAAACATGTGGGTCATTGAAGTTTTGTCACTGTCACCACAGCAAAATAATCTAAACTGACATATACAGATGTCTAATATCACTGTTATTTAACATTGTTCTAGAAGTAGTGAACACTGAAGTTTGATGACATGAAGAGAGAAATGGAGTACAAATATAAAAATAGTGGAGATAATTTTTCATTATGTACAAAGTTGTGTGCTGAAAAATTAACCAAAAAAAAAAAAAAAAAAAACACAAACAGTAAAAATGGAAACACTTTAGGAACAATTAAGGAATTCAAAAATGTGGCTCTATAAAAACTTAAGAAATTTTTGAGAAACCATGAGAAATTATGTTTCTCTTATTCTGTTAACCTGTTAGCTATTTACGTATTTGCAGTGTGGGGAAGAGTGGTAAAAAGCCTGCAGACATAACAGGTTATGAGATGTTCTTTCTCATGGGAATAAAATGCATAGCGATTTTTACACTTCTACACATTTCTACATGATCTATGGGCCAGTTTTCTGGGATTTTATATTTGCTTCACATATGCCTGAAAAGCTTCAGTTGAAATAAAATCTACAACTTTCCAGTATTTTGCTTATTGATATTTACTGTTGCCAATAAAGAATAGAGAAGAGCTTGTCTATTGAACCATGTCAAATAAAGTGATATAAGATTGGGTCTCAAAACTGACAATCATCTTTGCTCCAGCTGAGATAAATCAGCCACAATGTTATAGGTAAAAATCTTCCATGCCACTCCCAACCTAAAGTGGGAAGCACAGAACTGCTTGGAGAGATGAAGGAAAATAAAAGAGGAAGGAAAAAAATGTATTGTCTTCAGTGGTTTGAAATCACAAAAGCAGAATGACAAATACAGTATATGAAATTATTGCTCCTTAAAGTGTTGAGGAAAAAAACATTATGCAGGGAAAACACCATAATAATTAGTGTATTGTTACATTTTTTGAGTACCTGAAAATTCTTCTGGTTTAAAAAGATTGAATTAAATAATGATCTGGTAAAGGAAAAGGAGTTCTGATGATATTGGCAAGCATTTATTAATAAAACACTATTATGGCAAGATAAAATATTATTACAAAACTGCAATAATGAAGTGCTTAGAATAAATCAGGGATAGACAGAGGTCTAATAAATGAAATCAAATCCTACCCTAGACCACAAATACATATGAAAGTTTAGCAAATAAAAATAAAGCATTTAGCATTTCAGAAGAGTAGAGAAAGAAATTCAATAAATTGCCTGTGTCTATTGTGTTGATCCATGTTTAATGTGGTTCTGAGTACTTACTGCAGAGCAGGTCTTCTCTTAACAAATTTCCTCCGTGTTTTCTTGTCTGGAAAAGTCTTTATATCTCTTTCATATATGAAACTTAGTTTTGCAGGAAACAAAATTCTAGGCTGGCAGTCATTCCATTTAAGAAGAGTGAAGATGGAGTCCCAATCTCTTCTGGCCGGTAAGGTCTCAGTTGAGAAGTCTGCAGTTAGTCTGATGGATTTTCCTGTGTAAGTAACTTGATGTTTTTGCCTCACAGCTCACAAGAATTCCTCCTTTGTGTTAACTTTGACCAGTCTGATGACTATGTGTCTTGGTGATCACCTCTTTGCAATGAATCTCCCAGGTCTTCCTTGAACTTCTTGTACCATGATGTCTAAATCTCTAGCAAGCCTAGGGATGTTTTTCTCAATTATTCCCTTAGATAGGTTTTCCATCCCTTGTGTATTTTTTTCTTTACCCTCAGGGGTGCCGGTGATTCTTATATTTGGCCATTTTACATAATCCTTTATTTCTTGTAGGCTTTATTCATTTCTCTTTATTCTTTGTTCTTAATTTTTGATGGGCTGAGTTAATTCAAAAGGGTTTTAATCAAAGCTCTGAGATTCTTTCTTCTGCTTGGTCCTGTTTATTCTTAAAACTTTCCACTGTGTTTTGTATTTCCTTAAATGAATTTTTCATTTCCAGAAGTTCTATTTTTTTTTTTACTATATTAATCTCTTTAGTATTTTTTAAATACATTTCCTGAATTATTTTCCTGGTTTCTTTGAATTTTTTTTTTCTGTATTATCTTGGATTTTATTGAGCTTCCTTACAGTCCATATTTGGAATTCTCTACCTGTCATTTCAATATTTACATTTTGGTTGGTATCTATTACTAGAGAGCTGGTGTTCTCCTTCAAGATTGTCCTTTCACTCTTAATTTTCATACTTCCAGAGTTCTTTTCCTGATTTCTTCTCATCTCACATAGCTGTCACTTTTTATTTTTGGATTCTCTTGTGCTAGATGGGGCTTTTTTTTTTTCTCTTTCACCCTGACTTGTAAGGGACTGTCTATAGCATATGTTGGGTAAGAACTTTTAGCTTTGTTTGTCAGTGCTTTGATGGGGATCTAGGTTCTGGATGGATGCCTTGGTTATAGATATCCTTAGTGTGGTGGTTTTCTCAGTTGTTTATAGGCTGTAGCAGCGGTGAGCTATGTGTGTGGGCAGATTCCCTTCCTCTCCTTGATGAGGGAGGATGGAGGTCTTTTCAATCCTTTCTTTTTCCCCAGCCCTGTGGTCTTTTCAACACCATGAATTGTACTAACAAACCCAGTTTAATCTCTGAGACAATGGGTAAGAATCAACCACACCCTGTGTGATTGAGCCAGTAAATGTTTTAAGAGGCTGTGCAAACGGACATTCCTGTCAGTAGGTGGTGCTTGCCAGAAGGATCAAGCTGCAGTGTATTATTATTATTTTATTTATTTTTTTATTTTTTTGGACCTGTGACCAGGCTAGCCCTTCAGGAGAAGCACTCCGATGCCCCAGGTGGTGGGCGGCGGGAGCTGGCACTTCCAGGTGAGTCCTTATTCTCCACCACAGCAGATGTGGGTGGGGGAATGAAGCTGAGCATGGCAGGGTTTGGTGAGCTTGCCCTCAGGCTCCACAAAAGCTGGTAGGTAGCTACTTTGGCAGGGGTCAAATGTCTGCTCCCAGCTTTCTGGGGAAAGCCTCCAGGAAGGGGCTGCGGTGGCCCCACCCAGCCAGAAAGTCCACTTGTGAAGGAGGGGCCATCTAACATTCACAGTCTGCCTGTCAGGAGCTGGTTTCACTGTTCTTCTCTCTTCCCTGCTCTGCATTCTCCCCTCTCCCCTGCTCTGCAATCTCCCCTCTCCCCTGCTCTGTAATCTCCCCCTGGCATCTGCCGGCAGGCAGAGGCTCACGCTAGCTGGGCTCCACAGCCATGGTGCTGCAGACTGGAAGCTTCCCTGTCCAGGATCCCACTCTGGGCTGAGAGCATGACTCTCCTGTGGGAGAGTGGTGCTCCACAGTGTGCTGTGGCTGGGACTCACACCACACTCTCTTTTCCGTTTTGTCCATGCGAGCTCCCTTGCCTCCCAAGAATAGTCCACAAATGTCCCCTCCATGCCACCCAGCAACACTATCAAATCCTGAGGATATGGGATCTGGCCTGTGGGCGTGTCCCCAGCTCCCCGAATATCAATCCCTGACTGTGCCAGGGAGAAACCTGCTGGTCCCAAGTTGCCTATGGGGTGCTCAGGCAGGTTTGATGTCCCTCCACTCTGGGTTATGCCCTGCTCTGATGGAACAGCCAGGCAAGCAGCACTCGGGAGGGCTGGTGAGCAGGAAGCTCACAATTCGAGCACGCCTTAGTCCTCTGCAACTCTTTAAGAGGAAAGGTTTGGGCCCCAGTCTCTGTGGAACCCCCCAACAGAGGGGAAGCAGCAGCTCTTGGGAGACGTGGCTCAAGCATCTCTCTCTCTCTAGCTGTCACAGAGGAGGGGAAGGAGAGGAAAAGCGTCTGAATGGAGGAAAGCTAGCACTCTGGTTGTCTCTGTCCCTCTTCCCAGAAGGCAGCTCACCCAGAATATCCAAGCTCTGGGGTCACGCAGATGCTCTGGGACCCACTGGCCCCCTGTGGCTCCTGCAGTCTGGGCTAGAGTTGGGAAATGTTTGTGTGGGAACGAGCAAGATGAAAACCGAAGGATTGAAGCCGCCTAGGGAGGACGAAGGCACAAAGTTGGCTCAGAAGCAATATGGCGCCTGCCATCTCAGCTCAAGTTTGTGGTAACACGAAGTGCCCCAAGGGGTCTGGCAGCCTGGTTCTTTGTCCTCCAAAAGCTCCCAGTTCACTGGTGGCAGCATCTTTAGGGCTTATGAGGGTAGAAAGGCTCTCCATCAGCTTGGGAGCCTGCTGACTGCCAGAGATGTGAGGGAGGGAGAACTAAAATGCTCCACCTGCCCTTTTTGCTGAACTTCTAGCCTCTAGGGGGTTGACCTCTGCCATTATCTTGTTCCTTCTTGTTCTGCTCTGCAACTTGTTCCCATGGATCTCTTGTAGGTTCTCACAATTTTCCCTCAGAATTATACCTGATCTATTGTTTGTTTGTTTTTTCTTTTTCATCTAAAACTTTTCCATTTTTCTGAGACAATTGGGCAGCTGGTATCTGTGGTCAGCCATCTTCCAGTTGCTCATTTTTTACACTAAAATAAATCAAAGTAAATAATATGCAAAAAAATTATAGAAAACTTATGGCAAAATCATTTAAAAGTTTTCCTTAAACTCTTTGATATGGTTCAGTAAATAATCTTGTGTTTTCGTGCAACCTCTATAACTTGATTTTATTATCTATAAGCTGATGGTAACACTAGGAAGACCTACTTCATATAATTTTGAATTAGCCAACTGAAGTAATGCATACATCACACCATATCATGCTTTACAAAGCATGAAGTCAGGATAATGAGGTGTTTCAGAGCATGAGCTTGGAGGTCAAACCAGTCTAGGTTCACTGCCAGCCCTGCCATTTAATAATTGTATTCCAGTGAACACACTATTCAACTTCTCTGAGTCTCAGATTCATCATCTGTAAAATATCGGTAATAACGCTTACCTTCAAAGATGTTTGTGCAGATTAAGTAAGACAATGTTGATAAAGCCCTTGGCACAGAGTGCAGAGAGGTTGGCAAAAGGTAATAGCTCAAAGGAGTCGCTGTGCTTATGTTGTCGTTGTTATAAAAGCATTATAAATGCAAGCTGTTTCTTCAAGGATTTTTTAAAGTTCCTATTTCCAAGTTAAAGTTCCTTGAATGAATGTGAATAATCGAATAAAAAACAATTTAGTTTGAATATGCTTTGCTTGAAATACAAAACAACGACAAAACACAAAAGCGGTGGGTGGCCAGAACGAGATGACTTCTGGCTGCATCTAGGCGTTCCTGGGTGCATGGTGCAGCAATCCACATGGTCAGCATCCCCCTCAGGCAAACAGAATAAGCAGCACAGTCTGCTGATCCTAGAAATGATGATTAGTGGCATCGCATCAAAGCGATTTCTGTAGTCTGATTTTGTCTAACTTTGACATGGCCTGGGCCCTAAATAACAAAACTTTTATGAACTTGCTAACGACAGTTGACTAAGTGACTGGCTAAGTCACTTGAGAATTTTGGGGGGTTGCAGTGAACTGACACATCCTCAGATAATCTTAGTTTTCAGAGTTTCTGTGAGGATATGCAGGAGAGTAAAAGAACAGAAAATTTTCTCACTTGAAACAGTTTTAATCACTACTTAGCCACACATAAAGCATACTGGTGTTTTTCTAGTACTTGAGGGTTACTAGGAAAAAGAAACCAAAAAAAAAAAAAAAAAAAAACAACAACTGTGTCTCTAGCAAACCTTCCTATCAGAAGATGAAGTTCAGTAGTTGCCTCCCTTCACATTCCACAATTAAGGTGACTCAGCCCCCAGTCTCTTCAAAGTTCTTTTTATACCTGTATTTATTTCTTGGATTCTGATGAGTCCTGGCTTCAGCTAAATTTCCTCTCTCTCCTCCTACATCATTGTATCATCTCGTTTGTTCCCTGTCTGACTGAGATTTAAACTCCTTTATGATCTGATTTTATTTTATTTTTCTGATAGTCACTCTCCAGTCTAGAGTGCTTTTATAATCAAATCTATATGAGAAAATGATTACGCCACCTCCTCGCCACAGATCAGCTGCTCTGGAATGCCACTGTCACTCTGTTCACTCAGCTGTGGGCAGAGTGGCAGAGTGTCACGCTACAAAGAACAGCAATTTAGGAATAAAGAATAACTGCAATACAGTTAGCGAGCAATGCTCTTGACCTTTAACGTTCAAATACCATTTTAAAAATAGGACAAAACATGACAATTTATTTATAGTTGCTTAGACTCATGTCTAAACATATGCTCATTACAGAGCTAAAAACTGATGTACATTTTTAGTCATATAAACTCTCATATATGTGTTAGGGAATATCAAATATTACTTATAATCACAACAAATCAATTATTTAAATTTTTAATACACTATTTTAAGGAAGGCATATGTAAAGTTAAAGCATTGTTTTTATAGTGAATTAATGAGAAGACTTGGAAAGACCTTATTTTCTGAAAATAACAATTAGTTTTATTTTATGATTTTTAAAAATCAATCATCTATTTAAAAACCTTATTTCCCTCAAATAAGGTTTAATAAGTCAGATTCATGAATAATATCCAATTGTGAGAATCATGGCATTAATTATTAGAAAATTAGTCAAGATAGAATATTTTAAATTTTTATATTTAAAGAGTAAATGATTTTATTCAATTTATAATATATTAAAATTTATTTCTAATTATTTACATGACACTACCTGTGGATTAGATTCCTGGTCTTAGATCCTACCAAAGAAATATTTCCTTCATATGTTTTTAAATATTTTATATAAAAATTTTATGGCATAATTCACATATTGTCATCCATTTCATTCTAGACCAAAAATTAAATATTTTTGTACCTATGCAACCTTATTTGCAGTGAATAATTTTGCCTAAATTTAAATTAAAGACATGAAATATCATGTAGTATAGTCTTTTCTTCTATTCAAACAAATAACAACAAATGTTTTCTTTTTTTTTTTTTTCCCAGTGGGGGGGAGGGGGGGTTCCAGGAAGGACCAGAAAACCTGCTAGACAAATTCTAAGAGAGCTGTAACACTATGTTTTATTTTTTAATGAACAGATACATATAGAATCTGTATTGCCTGATTTGGATTCACTGGGTATAGCGAGATTTCTGACAATTGGTGTCTTGAAATTGCTCCCTAATTATTTCTGGCATGCACCATCGGGCAATAAACAGTCACTATAGCCTCAAAAGCATGATTCATAAAATTTAAAAAATGGATGAATTAGACTTCAAAATTAAAAATGTCTTTTTTTTAAAAAAAAGGTAAGATTATAAGATAATAAAAAGTCATGCCTTAGTTTTAGAGAAAATACTGGCAAAGAATATATCTGACAAAGGGCTTTTATACAGAACGTAAAAAAAAACTGTTAAAACACAAAAATAAGAAAAAATAAACCTAATTAAAACAATGACAAAAACATAACCAGATGTTTCACCAAAGAGGACATATGAACGAACGATGTATTTCTTCCCTGTTGTTGCACAGCTATGTTAACACAGATCTGGCAGCTTAAACAACACACCTTTATTATCTCACAACCTCTGTAGGTCAGGAATCCAGGCATTGTCTGCTTCAGAGTCTCACTAAGCTGCAGTCTAGGTGTTGTATGGAGCTGGGGTCTCTTTTAAGGCTCAACTAAGAAAAGATCCACACTCAGTAAAACAATGAAATGAACTATTGATTTGCACAATAGGGATGAATGATAAAATAATTATACTAAGTCAAAGAAGTCAGACAAAAAAAGAATACATACAGTATGATTCCATTTATATAAAATTATAGCAAAGACAAATATGTAGTGAGAGAAAGCAGGAGAGAGATTGTCTGGGGACAGGTCAGAGGACGGGATTACAAAAGGATGAGGATGTGTTCAGGGTAATGGGCATGTTCATTTTCTCGATTGTGGTGGTGCTTTCATGGAGCGCGCTTATGTTGAAACTTATACACTTTAAATGTGTGTAGTTTACTCTCTCCCATTCTGCAGAAAACACATCTATCTTGACTCTAATTTTTTTCTGTGCCCAATTCCCCTTTTGGGAAAAATGTCATTTGAATGTTCATCTCGACTCGCTCGCTTTTTTTAAATGTCCTTTTTTCCCACCACACCTTTTAGCCAATTTCAACATTTGCTTATGCCTTTCCATCAAAACACTATTCAAAATGACACCCACAGATTAAATACAAGAATCCATTCTCAGTCTCATGCTACTTGACTTAACAGGATTTAATGCAGTCGATAATACCCTTTTCCAAAGATAGATTTTCCCTTGACTTTATCACGCCATGCTCAACGGATTTTCCTCACAACTCTCTGTTTCCATTTTTTCACAGCCTCATGTTCTAATTAGTTCTTATTCCCAGACTTTTAAATCTTGGTAAGTCCCAGGGCTTGTCACATGTCTTTACTCATTTCCTTGATATCATGGTTTATACATTGATATCTTCAATCTAGATCTTTCTCCTGGACTTCAGGCTTTAATATGCAACTCCCCAGTGGACATCTCAAACTTAATTATCTACAAACTGATCTCCTGCTTTCCTCTATATCCCTAAATTTACTAATTCACACTCTTTCCTGTCTCAAGAAATGAAAATTTACAGTTGGCCCGATTGTTACTGAGGCCAACACTCTCTGGTGTTTTTCCTAACTTCCTCCTTTTCTCATGCCTTCGGCCTCCCCGGAATCTGTATTAGCTCTAGTTTCAGGTGTACCTAGGATCTGGTCAGCTTCCTTATGTTCATTGTCACCTAGGTGAACACCAAAATCATTTTTTTCTTGGAATATTACAAAAACTCCCCCCCCTTTTTTTTTACAACGTTTTTCTTTATCCCCCTATAATTTATTCTCTACTGAGAAATATTTTAAACACAACTCAAGATTTTGAAAAATCATTTTTCAAATCCTTTGATGTTTTTGTTGTAAATCTCAGAGAGTAAATGCCAATCCACCTCATAATAGCCTCCTATCCTATGCGTCCTGGGCCCCTGCTACCTTTCTTACACCCCCTCCCTCGTTCCAGCCCGCTAGCCCTCTGGTTGTCCTGATCACCCCATGGGCAATTCTGTCGCACAACCTTTGCATGTGCTGTTCTTCCTCCTGTGGGATTCCTTATCAATGGGATTTTTTTTTCTTGCTATCTCATTACATTCAGATTTTTCTTAAGCGTCCCTTTCCAAATGGGGCAGTCTTTGATTTTTTTACTTAAAGTGACATCTCCTCCTGGCAATTGCGTATCAACTCCTAAACTTTATTTTTCTTTATAGTGTTTTTCAACACTTGACATAATGCAGAACTTTTCCATTCATTTTGTGCATCCCTAGTTTACCTTCTACCACTGAGAATTCAGTTGAATTTCCATTGCCCAGAACAGTGCCTTGCATATGAAAGTCACTCCATGAATATTTGTTGAAAAGAAACGAAACTTTAATCTAGCAACTTGCAGGATCAGACATTGGCTGGTGACTAAAAGAGATATTTTATTAGGAAAATTATATAAGATTATTGATACCCTGAATGAGCTATGTTGATAATTTAAAATTCTCAGCTGATTTTTTGTCTTTTTAGGCATTTCAGTGCAGGAAGAAACAGTTGCTGCCCCTGATGGTTCTTGTATTCTTGATTAATCACATGTTGTTCTCCTACAGCACACCCTGACTTGCCAAACCTTCCCTTTAATGTGTATTAATATATCATCCCTCATGAACACAAATGATAAATTTAAGTAACTATATTTCACTAAGTACTACAGACTACCCATGACACATTCTACAATATAATTTTTAAACTTACTGTTTGCTATTACAAGTGGTTCATGTAATCAACTCTTAAATTCTGATTTCATGTCTGTTGGCTGGAACTATATCTAGTACCAGTCAATTCATTTTTTAAATTAAATTTGGAAAAAATATTATTGCTAGTATTTCTTCATATAATAATATACATATTTACTATATAATGCACACATATAAACACACTCATTGTATAATATACAAAGAAATACTTGGCAATAGTAATACATACATTATATACAGCCTATGCATGTTACGTGCATATACGTATTATATGAAGAAATACTGGTCACACATATGTATTTTGATATATACTCTCCCTCAACTTTTGGGACTTCAGATACATATATATTATACCTTTTGAAATTGTGCTATATTTTTTTTTACTTTTTTATTTTTTTTTTTAGATTTTATTATATCTTTTGATCTATTTTCAAGTTCACTGTTTTTCTAACTCCATTCTGCTGTTAAGCCTATTAGGAATTTGTTGTTTAATATATTTTCAGTTCTATTTCTTTTTTATAATTTGTATGTCTCTGCTGATATTTCATATATTCATTTATTATGAGCATATTTTACTTTAAGTCATTGAGCTTAATTATAGTATCTGTTTTAAAATACTTTTTCCTAATTTTTACACTGTATTTCAGATGACCCAGATGAGACAGACAGAGAAAGCTACTTAGATGAAGTCACAGGGGCTTATGTAAAGGAGGGACATTTCAGAAGGAGAATCTAAGAACCAAGAAAACAGAATCAAGAGTCTCTGTGAATCTTTTCCAGGCAATAGAATTGAGCCAATATTATGTCAGGATTTTACAATTGCTATGGGCCAGTGACTCAGGTGTATCTCTTGAGTGTTCCTCTTGTTGACTGCTAGAGACTACAGTGGCTCTCATGTCTGTCTCACTACAGTGTGTTGGGTGTGTGTTGGGCATTTAATTTCTCCTGTACATAGGTTTTCCAGATGGAGAAGAGCTATACTCAAGGATCATACTTAGGGAATTACACCCAAGGAGTCTCATATAAATTCAGACCTGACCAGGTTGGTTATCAGAGCTGATCAGGTGGCTGGTCCACCTTACCAGTCATAATGAGCATTCTGAGGGATCTTGAGAGAGGGATGGTTGTATTCTGCATGCGAGAACATGCAAATTGCTGGGGGATGAAATGTGCCAGAATATATTTTCTAAGCATTATCACAGCAGTGTGTATGATTTCACATGAACTTCCAGAATTTTACCCTCTATTGAGAGGTGGAGTCTATATTTTCTCTCTTTAAAACTGGGGGTTACTTTGAGACTGCCTTAAGGACTAGAATGTAGCACTAGAGATACCATGTGATTCCCAAGGCTAAATTATAAAATAAGAAAAAGTTACTGTCTGGTCTCTTTATTTTCAGCACACTTGGCTTTGTAAATAAGCCAACATGTTACGAGGAAGCCTGTTCCATAAGCAGATGCAAAGCTCAGGCGTTTCAGCTGATGGTCACATCCAACATCCTAACCAATGCCATAACCAAGTGTAAGTGAGCCAGCTTTAGGATTTTTCTGGGCCCTAGCCTTAAGCATCCCTTCTTATCCCTGAAAAAATTGCAGATTTGTAAAAAAAAAAAAAGTCATTGTTTTAAACCTCTAGATTATAGCTTTGAATGTTATTCATCCATAGTAACTATAAAAGGTTACTTTTGATAAGGGGGACAACACGGGAAATACAGGGCAAAAATGACCTTTAGAACATCCAATGTTTTCATTTAACCAGGAAAACTCATGTATTATATTTGTAATTAATGTGAATGAAAAAAGGGGAAATTTAAAAAAGAACTATTTTTACACAATTTAAAAAATAGTTACATACCATTAACTTTTAAATCATTAAGGGATTACATTAAAATTATAGAATTTAAAAATAGTATTTAAACTATTCAAATTGTCATTCAGTATTTGAGAATGAGATACTGAGTTAAAAAATGTGCATTATGCTATAAATTCTGTGTCCTGAGTATAGGTAACCTCATATTAGAAAAGTCAATTATTTTCCTTATTACTACTTTCCTTCTCTATAAATACAATATCCTTTTATTCCATTACTTATAATATGTGATAAATGAATGACTTACACGTCAATTAACCAGACGCATCCCTTCAGTCTGGCATAACACATATGATTAATAACACAATTGTTGAGACTAAACTAAAGTACAAGTACATATGGATATATTTTCTTTTCTTCTCAAAGGTCTCTATTATACAAAGACAAAGTTAAGGTTATATTCTAGCTTTCAAAGGTATATTCATTGTAAGTTTTAACTGTGAGAACATTTATATTATTCATTTACCTATTTCATTACTTGGAGACAGCCTGAAACAAACAAAAGACAAAAATCCCATATTTATTAAAATATACTACCTTACATAAAATTATTTAGGTTGTTCTGTTGCCTTTTATTAGGAGCTATGCTAACTAATTAGATATTATTTTAAATGATATATAAATGAAGATTAAATATTTTCTAAGTAGCATTCAGAAAAAAAATGCTACATCTTGCTCTTTGCTGTTCCTTTCATACCCTAAATTTATAGCTAATTTTCACGAGTTATAAAGTTCTATATTACACATCCCCCCACCCAAGACACCTCCCAGCTTTTAAAAGAGCTTAACAATTTATTATAGCAATTTAGCAAAAGGACTGCTGCTTCCTGTCAGAATTTACTGGCATCTTTGCTCACAAACTGGACATAAAATATGTCAATGTGACCCCGATCTGTATCCTTGATGCCTGACATTGATTACACATTTCCTTCCCTCTCATTTTATGTGTACGTTTGGTGGATCAGATAAACCTGGAGCACCTCTAAATTTCTCTAATGAAAGTCTTGTATTTGCAGAAAACAAATTCCTATTAGAGCAATAAAAGTGAGAAAGAAAATAGAAAAACTTAATGGAGACAATTTATAAAACCTGGTAAAAGACAACAAATAATGACCTATATTTAATGAACACATCTGACTTCAAACCAAAAATTTGACTTCATAGTAAAAATTCACAACAGAAATTAAGAGATGGCTTCCTCCATGAAAAGTGATGTGTGTATAATCATTCTTTAGTCCATTCCATATTTTTTCAGTTAAATTCTCTAGAAATGATAGGGTTTTCTCTTTACTCTCTGTCACTTCTTTTTCACATGCAAAAATGTGAACCCTAATGGTAAATAATATCTAAGATCACAAACACCTTATTGGCTTGTTCATAATACTATAAATGAAAACTGTTTTCCAAATAATATTAACAACTGTGTCTAACGCCATTGTGTCATCATTTGTGTGGTCCTATAAAATTTAGAAGGCCCAGAAGGATGCCTTTGCTTCTCTGCCTGAGAGTCCCCTGTGATATTAACATCAGTGGTCTTTTACTATTGACATGTCAATGAAACTAATACATCAGGAAGTTTATGCTCTCAGTACAATATTGTGGCAGACAAAATTTGATAAAATGAAAAGCAGTTTTTAAAATAATGAGGAAGATATTTTAACCATTTATTCTTTCATTAGAAAGCAAAGATTTTCACAGTCAATTCAATTGTTTTATCTGAAAAATTTTAAATAAACTTTAGTAGAGTGTTTTATTTTTAAAGTGATTTAATATTCTATTTATATTAGCATAGTATAATGTCAGAGGCAAAAAGCATAGACTAATATAGGGAAAATTTAATTACAAACATAAGAATGCTAGCTAGCCTGAGGGAAGCATTTACATAACAGAAACATGTAAATATACACATGCACACACCCATATATATATACATATACATATGTATTATGTATATTTGTATTATTTGGCAAGCAATTTAGTGTAACACAAAGGTATTCTAAAAGTAGTTGTTAATATAGTTAAAAAGTTTATCATTGAAGCAGATTAATAAAAACCATTGAGGACATGAAGAATGACTTTAAAAAGTATTCAAGGATAGAGAAAGAAAATCGAAAAATAAATTTGTCATTCCATTGTTCCTTGAATAAAAGGAGCAGATATTTAAATCTCATGTGTTTTATTTTAAAATTTAGGAAATTCTTACTGTTTCCCACATTGAAATTTATACTATTACACTAGTAAAGGTAATTTAATCAACAAAAGCAAAAGGAAAACAAAAAGGATTCTCTAAAGCAATCTATTTTCTTGGATAAAAGATAATATTTTAGAAGTCTAAATATATATTCAAATAAAGAAAATATTATTTATTAATTCAGTTATTTGGAAATATTTGCTGAGCACTTACTGTGCAGCAAGTGAACTTCAGCCCATGAAGATAGATCAGTGGAAAAATATATAAAGTTGCCCACCTTTATTATGCTTAAATCTAATGAGGGAGAGAAAAGGTAATTAAAGTAGGGATGTCATGAGATGCCTTAAATTTTTAATTCCACACTGTGGTTGGTGTGTGGAGACAGGATTGGAAATATAGGAATGATAGAAGCTTAAACTGTGACAGAATATGGCTATCCCGTAGTTCTGAGAGTCCCTGAAATAAGAATTTATAATGATTCTTGCGATTTCCCCATGAAAGCTCTGCAGTAGAGCTTTGGCCTTGTCAAGGAAGTACAAAGTAGCATAGTTACTGATTGGTGAGAGTGGGAAGGTGAATTTGATAACACCATTTGGAATTGCTGCATTATAAAGATAAAGCTTCCAGAATTTTCATCCATATCAGATCTAGAAATGTTTTTTTGTGTGTGTGAGGAAGAGAGAGAAAGAGAGTGAGAATGAAAATCAGAGAGACAGATACAGTGACTGAGCAACAGTAACACAGAGCATTAAAAGAGGATGCCAAGAATATCAAGCTGAGGAATCATAAAATGAGGGTTGCATCAAACGTGGCAGGGAAGGGCAGGTTTGAGGAGTATCAGTAGCTCAGTTTAGACACGTTAATTTTGAGATTCCTAACCTACATCCACAAAAGTCTGATAGTGTTAGGTGGAGCGTCTATTGTTCAGGCGTGATATTAAGTACCAGGAAATTGACAAAACTTAATAAGTGAGCATGGATATGAAAGATAAGAAGTTAAAGTCCCAAGTCCAGTGGTTCTCTAATATTAAAAAATAGTGAAGATGAGGGGAAACCAACAAAAAAGGATTAGGAATAATTATCAGAAATCTTGGGGGAAAAGAAGGTTATGAATGGTGTTCTGGAATCCTGTCAAAGAAGGTGTTGCAAATAGGTGGGGGGGTCGACTGGATCTAAGGTGCTGGTACTTAGATTAAGATGGCAGGTGAGAAATGATGCTTCAGTTCATAATTAACAATATGGATGCCATCTGTGCTTTGATTAAATCAATTTGGTGGAATGAATAGATGAAAAATAGTATTGGAGTGGTAGCTCAAAAAAATGCATGATCTCTGGATTCTTAAGGAATTTTATTATTGGATAGCAGAGGCTAAAATTAGATTAATTTTATTGCTTCCAAGTTCAGGACACAATTTTAACATGTGTCCATGCATACTCTGCTTTTATTTAGCTAGATGTTCTATTCATTATCTTTTAATAATCTGATAATCACCTGAAAAACCTATTTCCTTGACAAACATTACAAAGACTGAGATTAAGTTGTTGGAGAGGAGGTGACTCCACATAATCTCCTACGAATCATTGATGTGCAAGTAAAGTGGTAAAATGTCTTTGGAAAACTGAAAATACCTACTGTATTAAAAAATTCAGATACTAAACATCCAGAAATTCCATATTTAGTATATTTCTGAGATAAAAAACAAGTGACCTGTATTAAAATAACGTAGCACAATTGGTCACAGTTGCAAATAATAATCCAATTATTTATAGGTAAAAGAGTGAGTGAATAGTATATATCATATTCCCAAAATAGAATATTATAATTGGTCAAAATAAGTAAGTGTTGGCAACACAGAAAAATGTACATGAATCCTAAAAATGTAACATTAAGCAAAAAAAGTTAATTCTCGGAGGGTATACACAACATGGTTACTTTTTTATAAAGTTAAAAAATATTCTTTTACAGGAACCTAAAATATATAACATTGTTTACACTATAAATATAACAGATAAAATATATACAAGTAACATACTTTATAGACTCAATACAAGTAGAAAAAATATATGAAGAAGAATGATGAGCATAAGAATGAGATCAGAAGGGGACTGATTGTTGATGGTAGCAAGAACCAATGCCTAGATGTGAGATATGCTTGACTCTACTCTTTGTTTCATGCTTCACATCAAATCCATTGGCAAATACTTCTTGTTACTGTCAAGACTTCTGTTCACATTATTATAATAGCTTTCTCAATTATTCTCTAACTTATGTCTTTTACAGCGTTTCTATAAAACCATTTAGATTGTGTTACTTCTTTGCTTTAGAACTTTAGAATGATAGCAAAGTCTTTCATAATCTGACTTTCCAACATGACCTCTCTGATCTTACCCTTCCAATCCCTCCCATCTCTCTCTTCCAGGATTCTCTGCTCACTCTACTGAAGCCACAGTGCGTGACCTCCTAGCTGGGCATTGAATTCAACAAGGACGCTCTATTCTAAGGACATTAACATTTGCCATTTCCTCTGCCAAAATCTCTCCTCCGTCAAATATCCGTGGATTATTCCACCACTTCCACCAACTCAAATGTTATCTTATCAGAAAGGTTTTTCTTAATCATCTTATATTAAATACTCACACAGAGTTTGCTGAATTATTTTCATTAATATTAACAATTCAGCCTCTATTCGTTTTCAGCAGCACAACCTCCATCTGATATATAGTTTATGTAGTTTTTTAAATTACCTCTCTTTGAAATCAGAGACTATATTTCATATCAACTCTACATCTGATGCCTAGAACAGAAACCAGCATTTTATAGGTTCCAAAGAATTATTTGTTGAATAAATGATAAATAAGAAAATAATATTACTTATAGTATCTATATACAAATAGTATATTATATCAGAATACAGTGATAACATTTTTTACAACAAATTTTGCACCTGTTAAGAACATGAAGAGCCAAGTCTTACTTAATTTTTAAGAATGAAATCTTGACATTTGCAACAACATGGATGGAATTGAAGAGCATTATGTTACGTGAAATAAACTCAATAGTTTCCTGATAAAATACATCCCATACAGTTTTGTTTAATGCATAGACACACTTTCAGAAATAAAGCATCATCTGCTCTACCATTGCCACCCCCTCCTTCCACCTAATAAGGTTTCCCGGGATGTTACCCACAGCAGAGGACTTTGTTTTCAACCTAAGTAGTTTTCAGCCATTTCATTTTCAATTAGCTATGAGATAAAATAATTTAGCAGCAATAAAAGTCGCCCTTCTTAAAGAATGGCTCTTTTCTTGCCTGTTTAACATTCTGCAGCAAAATAGAGTCTACTTCTCTTTTCCCTTAAATCAATGTTGGCACCACACTCTGTGAAAATGCGTCTCGCTGGCTTTCTTTGAAATGGTATTTGTGCTTATAATTTAAATACGATCAAATAATGTACAAAAATATGACACCTCCTTTCCTTTCTCTTCTCTTCCTATCAGACAATAGTTTTCTTTTCTTTCCAACACCTTTCTTCCTTGCTTCTGTCTACTTGACCTTTTTTTCTATTTCTGCAAAATTTTAATCTTAGTATTATAGAGACCAAATATGTGTTCAAACAAATATATAGTAAAAATTGAAACATATTCAAACATTTTAAATAAATAATTCTCTTTCCATTTGTTTTGTGATTATTTTATATAATCAAGTATCTTCTAGATATACATCAAAAATCAATAATTTTCAAAATTTGTTTTATTGTCTAATTTTATCAGAATCATCCAAAATTCTTATCATAAACATGGATAAATTGGCACAAATCCAGACCTATAATATCAAAATTTTCAGGAGAAGAAAACCAGGAGTATGCATTGATAATGTCCCCTTTAGGTGATTCTGATGTGATATATAACCAAGTTTAGGATATATAGGGAAATTACTTCATTTTCCTCAAAACAAGTATGGGAAATATATTAGTAAAAATTATTATAAAAAGAGTTTGAATGGATGGCTGCAAAAGTGGTAGAATGTGCTAAAATTTTGCCTAATACAAAAAAAATCAATTTAATTGGGCAGACAGATACTAAAAAATCTAAACTTACTGTAGGTGCTGAGCTTCAATTTCATAGAGTTGGAATAAATAAAAATAAAGTCCTTTCAATGCTGGCATTCAATGACCCACTCTCATTTGTCACCTCTCCTAAACTTATATTTTACAGTTCAATTTTACTGAGCTTCCTTTATTCTATTGATGATGTATTTAAAAGTCTGTTTTTTCAAAATTAATCTTTCAGCCTATAATGCTAATTTTAACTTTCTTAGCCTACTAATGCTATCTGGTTACTAAAGATCCATCTTGGGTTATTTTTCTTATAATATTTCTTAACTACTCAAGCTTACATATTTCTCCTTAACTCTATACCTACTTCAATCATTATACTTGTCACATTACATTGATACTGCTATATGATTGCGTATTTGTTTCTCAATATACAAGGAGCTACTGTGGTTATAGGTGGTGTTCTTTTCATCTTTGTAATCTTCACTTAAGTTGCGCACATTGCCTCGTGTGTGATAAGCTTCAACAACTGTTTGCCTAACCACTGAATGACACAAGGTAACAGAAGCAATTAATTTTCTTAGAACAATCCTTACTGATAGGAAAATTCACTAACAAGACCAAAGAGACCTAGGTGAAGGTAGTTTGATATCCAAGAAAACTTTATTATCATAGTGAATATTGTTGCCAAATATAATACTAATAGATTATCCATCAATGTTCATCATTGTGATTGTTTCTTTGATTAGTGTTATGTCATTCATCACTAAACATAAAATCATTTTCTGATCAATGCTTCAGATAAAAAAATAATAAAATCATTGTTTGGTTCTATTTTTCTTATCTGTATGCAAATTGTTCTTTTGCCATACATTTCAAGTTTCAAGTGATAAGATCAACTTATCTTGCTTTGCTTCTTTAGTCTTTTCAATGTGATTTGAGATTAGTCTCATGGATGAGATTTGGAAATTGCTTTTGTTGAATTAGTAACACATTTATGCTCTAGTGGCAAGAAGCTTCTACAGATGACTCATCACATATGTTGTGTTGATTTTATTAGCTTTAATTTCAGATTGTGTCCTTAGTTTGTGAATATGTACCATGAAACAAATTTTATTAATAAGATACATCATGGTGAGATTGTGTTGTCACAACCTTTGTTCAGTAGGGTTAAATGTCAAAAGTATCAAAATATAATTATTTTAAATTTCATGGACTGAATAAAACTCCCAAACTACTGTTTATCATATCATTAACATATCAGAAATCTTTAATGACTCCCTGTTATCTGAATGTCTATGTTGGATTTCATGGCTGTGCAGACAACTATCTTCAAAAAATTGTATTCCTTGTTTACAGAATGCTTTGATCCATTGAGATTGCTCTTTCTGCCTTGTTCTACACTCCCTAAATTACCCTTATTCTGCCTCCAAACCTTGGCTCCCTTTGCTTTTATAGTATATTTAACCTCATATTCTTCAATGATATAAATACAAAAAAAGTTTTGTATGTTCAGTTTTAATTTCTATCATTTCCAAAATAGTTCTACTTGTAAGATGTCAAGATAAAAAAAAAAGGAGAGGTATAATAAAATATGATAAAATTTTTAGAAGAGTTTGAATGTTCCTAAATTCCACACAAAATCACAATAAATATTTTAAAAATTATGATGGACACGAAAGCAGTATTTTAAAATGTGTCTTAATTTTTAAAGAGTTTAGAATTAAATGTTATAAAACGAATCTGTGTTGTTTTTAGAAAATTTAGAAATCCAGAAAATCAGAGGGTAAAAATACCATTCGTATTTTTTTGCTATGGGGCAGTCACTGTGATGGCACATTCTTTCCAGCCTTATTGCCTTGCACTTTTTATATCTGATATTGACCTCATGCCACACAATACATGTCATATGCAATGGAGCGTTATGTTGTTCATTACTAAATTATGAAGAATTTGATTATATGTGTTATGCAAATTTAAAAAGGTAAAGGAGAGATAGAGAGATAAATTTGCATAATGCATGTTTTTCCAGTTCTCATTTTATGAATAAACATATGTGCCTGAGTGAATATAAATGAGAGATTTGGTTCCACATTTCTTTTAGATGGTCCCGTGTCCTGCGTGCTTATTACTAAATATTAATATAATTCTAGTGTTAAAGTGTATGCATTTATTTTAAGATGTCCTTAGAGGAAAAACAATCTATGTTTGATGTTCAAGCAAATAAACAACAATTTGTTCTAAAACTAGAGGGACACCAAACTGTTGATTATTATGAAATTAGATGTAGAAATACAGAATTTTGTAAGCCATTTAAATTTTTTTCAAAGCGATATTTGACAATATATCACTTCAATTTTATCTAATAATTTTAGCATTTAGTCCTTATAAAATTTATTTCTTCAAATTTTTGGAAATATATGTGTAAAAATATTACTAAGTGATTGTAGAGACTTGAAAACTACAATATCATTTAAAGACAATCAATATTCTATAATAAACTGACATACAAAATGAAATTGTTGGTACATTTCTTTCTACTGTCTGTTGTACATCTTTTATATTTAACCTTTTTTTAATTCAGGAAATAAGTTTTGAGTATCTACTAAGTGCTAGGCTTTGTGTTAGGAACTAAATTTAAAGAGTGAAGAAATAGACATAGACATGATCTCAGACATCAAAAAATTAACATTAGGTCATCTTTATGTATACTTAAAAATGATAATTGTGAGAAATTTTGAAGATTTTTATAAAGATGATATTACAATAACAGAAACTTGTTGATGTTACTATTGCCAATGATCCAAAATGAAAAAAAGATTATTTAATTCATTCAATTAACTTTAAAGGTTGCAGAAATAATAAAGTTCCTTGGCAATTCAATTCGATGTCTTTGTATTTTGCTCTGAAACTTGGCTTTTGTAGAGTTAGAGACACAATTATTCTTCAGCTCAGTAAAGACAGAAGAGCAGCAATAAATCTAATATTGTAAGTGTTTATCAGCAATGTCAAGATTTTATTTCAGAATACTGGCGTCCAGCTGACAGCATTGCTGAGTAAGGAATGGCTCAGAAGAGAGAACATGCTTTGTGTTTTGTTACTTCAGTCTAATATGCCTTATCCTTACTCTATAGACCACGAGTCTCCAAGTTGGATGGCTTATAATATGCAGAGAAAATAAAGTCATTTTACTTTTAATTTTGTAAGTTCTCTCTGAATAAAAAGTGTACAAAGAAATGTGTGCTATAAGTTTATACTAAAATGACAGTACTTCTTGACAAAAGACTTTTTTAGTCTCTTACTAATGCTATGTTAGCAGTATTTATTTCCTTCTGAAATAATACATCAATTAAAACAAATATATGGGTAATTAACTTAATTTCTTAAAGAAATTAGGCCACAGATGAATTATTTACAGTTCACTAGCCTTTGAGTACCAACAACATCATTCTTTATAAGTCACAGAGAAGATTTAGTTAAAAATCAAGTAGGGGAACCAGAAAAGTAATTGTCACTTGGTAGTGACAACATAGATGGGGTGAAGAGCATCATCGAGAAGCAATGGAAAACACACGTTTGTAATTAAACTTGAAAAATATAATGACTAACATATATGAGAACAAACAGTACATCCTCATTTTAGTTACACACAGTTTATTTTAAAATTTAAAATAAAAGCAAAAAACACCTATAGATAATGATGTACTTAATCAGGAATTAAAAATAAA
This sequence comes from Eulemur rufifrons, assembly GCF_041146395.1. NCBI lineage: Eukaryota > Metazoa > Chordata > Mammalia > Primates > Lemuridae > Eulemur > Eulemur rufifrons. Next base: position 10,272,550 of record NC_091009.1, read on the forward strand.
GGATATTTCAAGTGTTCCAAATTAAGAAAAATAAGTTATTACCAAAAGAAAAGGGGAGAATTCATTGCTCTCTACATCTATTAAACGCACTATAAAGACAGGACCATACCCTGGGTAATTAGAAAGCTTAATTTTACTTGCAAGTCTTATTTTCTCCATCAAGCTCCAGGGTCAGCTCCCAGAAATACTCTCAGATTGCACACCCCACCTCTGTAGCACATATAGAAAGAATGGCATGAGACAATTGCAGCCATCTAGACAGTATTATTTAAATAATTCAGTACCATTTCATTTGACTTTGCATATTTGAAAATGTAAATAAATTTCTCATATTAGAAAACATCCTTTTCCAAAACCCAGATAAATATAATACATTACAAGAGAACTGTTTTTCTTTGGTGAAAAAGAAACACTGGATGATAAGTTCAAAAGACATATAAATTACTTTGTAGTAATATCTATTAACATTTTATTTTTAAAATTTTAAAGTCAAAGACCTTAAAATGATCTTTAAATGATTAATGATATTTTATTCTTTTTTTCATTATTTTGTAAACCATATTTGAGTCTTAAAAATAGCAAACTTTATAGGTGATGTGATGTTATACTCCATATAAAATTGAACTAAAGTGTTCAAATATATTGGAAAATTGACATTGGGGAAAGAATGAAGAAACACTTCGCTGCATAAAACAGTATATGCAAAATTAAGAAATCTACTGAGCGTGTTTAAAATACATATTCAACTGTAAGTCTAATGCCTGCCATAAATAATGCCCCTTCTCATTAAAATACAAATTGTTCATGGGGAAAAAATGCATGTCGTATTAGGGAATAATCAACATAATTTTTCTCCGTTAGCGCTTACTTGTGCCTGGAAATTTTATTGGTTCTCCTTTTACATCATTATGCCCTCCACAATTTCTGTGTTTTTTTCCCCTAAAGTTATTTCCCTTGGGAAGTAGAGGTGGTTACACTACATGTATCATTCAATACAGAACTATGCCATGCAGAGCTAGTTACATGTAGAATACATTTTGAGTTCCAAGAACATATGATATTAGAAAAAAAGTGACTTGAATGTGTTTTTCCAAGAGGTGAAATCATAATTATGATTTAAAAAAATATTTTAGGAAAATGCCTTGTCTTCTCACTAAAACAAAACCCATTGCGGAGTAGCTAAATTTAAATAAATCTAAAAAGAAAAGGAAACACAAAGCAGAACAACAACAACAACAACAACAAAAGCAGAACAATAGTCCTGAATTAATTTATGGACAAGAAAGCGCACGATACACTGCTCAAATTGCACTGTGGCAAGCTCTAAGAATTAGTGTTGTGCAAATGTCTTAAAAACATGACTGGACATGTTCTTTATCCTTTTCCAGCTATAAAACCTGTGTGGTTGTCACAGATTGAGCTACAATCATATGGATAATAGTGCAAAGGTAAGAGATGCCCTAAGGATTTGTCCCCATAGTACAGGGACAGAGATTATATATTTCTACTCTGGCTTAGTCTAGAGTGCATAACCAGTTAAGAAACATAGCCCACTAAAACATTTATTTTTGCTACTTTCATTTAGCAAATCTTCATTTAACGTTTGAAGACAATCTTATTTATTTTGAGGAAAAAGTCCTCAAATTTTAGAGCATTAACATAACAGAAATTCATGCAACTACCTCCTTTTTATGTTTACTATAGAAAATTTCTTTCCAGGAAATTATGGCAGAAATGTGGAGAGCACAGTATCAAGAGGCTTTTAAATGGCAATTGCAGCTTCACGACACAGGCTGACGGTGGCGGTGCTGCATTTACATCAAGGGTTACAAAGTCTTCATTGCAACATTGTGTTTGCCGCCTAATGTCACCATCTGCCTCCTGATTTCAGTTAGATATTTTTTGTAGAACTTTATACTATGACTCTAACGTTTAGTACATGATGTTGAACATGGTTTCATAACAATTCTTTTCACAATCTTTTCCAGATAAAACAAAGCCTGTCAAAGTTAAATAACTGGTAGTGTGTACCCTCTGGGAAGGTATCTGCAACCAAAGAAAATACAGTTGATGAATTTGAATCTGGTACAATATCCTTAAATTCCACTGAAATTGAAAAGATATGAAAGTAGGAACAATCACAATAAATTGGGTAAACTTATACAAAACACGAAATATTGTGTTTTTTCAGTCCCTTGCAAGAATCAATCTTCCATGCATCATTTTCAACTTGTCAGACTAGAACTCTGAAACCCTGGGGATAAGTAGCGGATGACTAGGAGCTGGAATCATCAGTTGAGTTGAACTTAAATTTTGAAACTGTTTAAACTCCCTTTAGATATTTACATTTGTTATTCTGTCAAGAGAGATCAGAAGCCTACATCTGTTATGTATAGGTGATTTTTGAAAAAAAAAATATAAATAAATAAAAAATAAATAAGATTTTCGTATCTGTTTGTGATGTTCATTATGGAGAGGAAGTAGTAATACATTACAGAAATAGCTCTTTAGGAAGTATCGAATATAGCCATTTGTTTTATTTTGTATTGATCCTATAGCAAAGAACTGAAAGGATTGACTTGGATGAATTTTGATGAAGGATTTAATACTAATGCTGAGACTGGGATGGTGTAGGCACTCACTTTTATCCTATTTTCTCACCCTTGCTCCAGCAGGTATGTGAATTTACCTGCAGTCAGTCACAACTAAGGGGCATGCCGTAATGGTACCTTCTCTGTTTACATACAGACCAGGCAGAAATATAAGTCTTCCGAAGTCAAGCCCATTACTTATGAATCAGTTCTCAGACTGGGAATTTCACTTACCTTCTGTGACCCTGACCTATGATTCCTGACCTATTCCCTGTAAGATTATTCTCTGCCAGGCTCCTAATGTTTATTTTTACTCCCGAAATGCCCTTGTACCATGAATATCAGGCTTACTTTACTCACTCATTAAATTTTATTGACTGTGTATTATGTGCCATGCATTGTGACAGGAACTGAGGATCAAGAAAGAACGATGAACATAAAGTTTTTACCCTCAGAGAACTTACAACCAAGTAACATGTGATGGAGAGAAAAAAGAAAATAAAACATATATGGTACGTCAGATGGGAGCTAAATTCTGTGAAAATAATAAATTCATAAAGAAGATAGGAGACGTGGTGGAGGTTGCACTTTTACAGCATACAGGGATAAGGTCTGTGCATCTGACGTGGGAACATTTTATCAAAGACCTGAAGGAAGTAAGAGAGTTAGTAACTATGACATTTATAGAAGCCCATTCCAGGTAGAGATAAAAAAAGCAAAGAAACTGCAAGAGTGCGCTGATATTTGTAAACAACAATAAGGAGGTCAGTGAGATAGTTTGTAACAGGTACAGTGTGAAAACAAATTAAGTGATAGAAGTGATGGGGGAAGATTCATTAAAGTCTGTGCCGTGTAGGATTATAATCCCATTTATGTTCTCCAAGGATATCTTTTCACATTTATGATCAGGGATTCCTGTCGTGGCTGCCTCTCCAGCTTTTAGACTTCTAAACACTACCTGCTTCTCTCAGTAATTTACATTTCTGGATCTAAATGCTCATACTCTAATTTTTGCATCTTAATTTTTACTAGATTAAATGAATATTTTTCTTTGAAAGTAGTGGGAATTTGAGTATATAATAAAAAAAGAAAAAGTAAAAACATAACTGGTTATTTAATTTTGTTAATTTCAATAAATTACGGGGTGGGACTGCCTACTCAAATTAGTTAAAACAACAAAACTGAGGGCTGAGACTAGAGAGAGTTTAGAGTGCTTCTTGTGGGAGCACTCACTAAGAAATTAAGAGAATCACTGAACATCTTTCCAATTCATATCAATGACCCAACTGACGTCACAGAGAATAATGTCGGAAGAGACCACCTATTTGCATGCATATTCTTTATTAGCTGCAGCAACATTTTGCAACCTGGGAAGAAAAGCAAAATTATCAGTTGGTAGTAGTAATCAAGTTATTTAGTTTATCAGCAATGTGACTCAGCATGATGTCTACTGTGTGTCTGAGAACGGGGTCTACTGTAGCCAGGAAGATGCTGAAATACTGAGTGAAGTAGGAAGTAATGAGCCAGAATGAAATCCTAACTTATGGAAAGTGATTTCTTCTGAATCCTGATAATAGGAAACATGGTATATAGCTTCGACAAATTATCTGGGTAAATTTACAAAGCAGAAATCAAACTGTCAAAATTCCACCACAATCGTCAGCATCATTTGTTTAGATTAAAGACTTAATATATGTCTATAGCACTTATGTGGTGAACAATAAGGTCAAGGCTAGTAGCTCATCAACAAAGACACCTAAAAGTTAGTCTCACTTTTCCTCATCTTCTAATATATTGAATCAGCATGATGCACACTTAAATCTCCTTCATGTTTCTATTATACATCTATTGTCTTCTTGTTTTCGAGTTTTGTAACATTTGTTTCAGACTCCATTGTAACGGTACTTATTGAAATGCTAAAATTCTTTAAAAGGGTATCTTCAATGTTAATGATTTAAATACTGAATTTGAAAATTTTCCTGATTTTGGACCTAGACTCAGTTAGGATTTCTTCTTTTTTCTTCTCTATATATGTTATGTCAGATGATGCTAAATGCTGTGAAGTAGAATAAATTCATAAAGGACATAGAAGATGTGGTGGAGGTTGCAGCATGCACCACACACACACACACACACACACACATATCCTATATACATATATGCACACATATGTATATACACACACATCCATACACACTAACAACATAGTTACCATCCCACTTCGTATCTCATATTCTAAGTGGTACTCTCTTAAGCGTTTCAAGTTACATGGATTTTTTTGTTGTACTCCACATAGATGTAAACCTTGAGATTCAATTATTTAATTGTAAGCACTCACTAACAAATTCAAAGTATGTATGGGTATTATGCGATACTATTTTGTCTTGGTTACAGGGTGGCCTGGCGTTACTAATTTTATTACACATAACTTTGGCCAGGTGGTATTAACACCAATGAAATAGATGGATTTCTTAGGGATCTTGTGTTTCAAGAAAGCAGGGAGCCAAGGGCAGAGATATGGGCCATAATAGCATTTAGGAAGCAAATATAGGAGAGCAAAGGTGACTAATAAGGAAGATGAGAAAATAAGGAGCCTTCAGTATCATGGAAGAAAAAAGGATCAGACTTTAAGTAGAGGAGAATTGTAAGACATAGGCATTGAGAGACAAGCAAGATGAAGTTTTGAACATTCTATTCATGGAGGTCACAGAGGTCATTTTGCCCTTTAAAGAGAGCTTCTTCAATGGAGTGATGGGGTTATATTTCTGTTTGCAATGTATTGTGTAACCAGTGGAATTAAGGAGAGTATATGTTTAAATACAAAACTGTACAGGAAATTATTTTAGGGAAAAAAGTGGGTAGTATCTGAAGAGGAAAATATTGTTATTTTGTCCATAAACAAAGAAGCCAATATATAAGTAAAAATAGATAGACTTATAAATGGATTAAAGTTGTTACTGTTTTATTAATTTCCTATATGGAGCAGTAGATTGAGTCATATAGTTAAGAGTAAAGATAGAGCTAGAGGGTCAGAGGCTTGATATGTAGAGGAGTTTTGAAATAGTAATTTTGGAAATTTGAGGAGCACAGTGACCAGAAAAAGAGAAGAACTGTAGAACAGCATTGAGAGCCCACTGTGAATCTGCCCAGTTATGTGACATTCTCTGGAAATGCTGAGCATTTTGGATAAGTTTTGAAAGGACTATACATTATTGCCTAGAACATAGGGACTATAAGGGTCATTTCTATTGCTTATAACATAAGGTATAAAGATAGCACTTATGGCCATTTAATCCCTTATCATTGTCCCTAATGCAATTTTGCACTTGAATGATCTTGAGAGAATAGCTGTTATTTCCACTAGAGTATGATGCTTTCCTAATGAACACCTGTGCGTGATATAATAAATGATTCATTGAATTGCTCACAGTAGAAATCAAATTCTGATCTATGAGAACTATTTCACAATCAACCAACCTCTACTAAAATATACATTGTTGCCTGTCTTGTGGAACTTAAATTAAAAAAAAAAAAAAAGAAAGAAACTTTTTTGTAGTGAATTATTGAGAACTAGATATGAATATACAATATAAGGAATATATGTGCCATCCTATTTCTTGTCCCTTCTCTGGTTGTCATGGTGATCTGAGCAAAAGTTGGTACATAATTAAGCACAAATATTTATATATAGAAGTAAAGAAAGTAAGGACACTAAAATGCCATCAAGGTGATTTTATAAAATAATACAAGTCTTCTCCCCATAATAAAATGGTTCTTAATTTTTAATCTATGAAGGAATCACCTAAAGGGTATCTCAAAAATGCAGAGGGTTTGACTTGGTTACTTGGGAGATGGGAAACAGGAATCTACATGTTAAGTAATCATATCAGTTTATTATGATGTGAATGGTAAAGAAATTTTACCTTGAGAAACAGAACATCACAGAGCTATTTATTATATTTTATGATATGCCATACTTTATTATTTGATTCTATTTTATGATATTTTAAGTTATATAAAACATATTTGTGTGATGTAGTAAGTCAGAAAATGTAGGAACTGTTAGTAACTTTTTTCCATCCTACTCCAAACCTTTTTCAAGAAAGTCCCAGGATAAACAGTGTTAATAATATAATATGTATCTTTTCATACTTCTATCTATGCATACACACACACACACAATTGTATTTTATAAAAAATACACTCATGCATAGTTTCCATCACAATGAAACCCCAAATCAATGGCAATTTATGCAGATAGGACCAGGCCACCAGCAGCTACATGACTCACATACAACAAGAAATATGTAGAAACCAGGAGAAAGAAGACAAAGGAATGCATGACTAAACAGAGAGCTGGCAAACTTTATAGTCACCACTGGCCATTCAGGGAAGAACAGGAAGGAGTGCGAGGGAGATCTGTAGACTTTTCCTCACTGTAAGGACAGTGGGATGGAAGAATGACTGGAGAGCTATACCAATATTCAAAAGCAAATCATCCTTCTTGGACAAAGCCCAGCACTGTTAAATATCAAGTAAATATAGTGTTAAAATGAACAGGACAGGGGAAAAAGGGAAAAGAAAGACACTTTCTAGATAAAATGAGAGACAGTTAATAGTGGAGAACTGTATGAGTGAATATGAGACCACAGCTTGAAAACATAATGGAAACAACAAAATACGTATCTAGAGTCATAGAACTAGAAAAGCTATCTTAGGAAAGGTTAGCCACCTGATTCTAAAAGTATATATTAGGTTCATTGTATTTTAAATGAGTAATAGGAAAAAAATCATAATTGAATCTCCTATTAGCTATTTTAGGGAAAAAGAAAATAAGATCAAAAAGCCATACCAAGAACCATTGAAGCAAATGGGAAAATATGCTCCCCTCAAACATAAGACTATTGCAATTTAATATTTTTAATGAGCCAAATAAAAGCTATAAAAATATGATATGAGAATTAAGAAAAAAACCAGAAATGAGATGAATGTAGGAAAGAAATATTTTAAACGTGAGGTGAAAGTACTCGGAAAAGCAAAAAGAAAATGATTCTTTAAAAAGACAACTACAAAGAGAAGGAGTGAACCACAACCAAAGCCTTATAAGAACTAAAAATTAAAGAACAAATTCAATGTAATGAGTAAAAATTAACAAAGATGTAACAAGCATTAAAAAATGAGGTAGAAAAGGTAGATAAGTATCATGTACACACACACACACACACACACACACGATTCCCTGAAGAAGGGAAACAATGACCATTAACAGAAACATAATATCACTGTAATATAAGAAAAAATACCTGAAATTTTAAAAAGATCTTGAAACAATAAATATTTTAAGGGCAGACCTAGTATCTGTGAAAATTGAACTATATAGCCAAGAGCAAAATATATTCTACTAAAATTACTGATCTTCAAACAGAAATAAATAAATGGTTTGAACATCTGGACAAACAGGCAAAGTAGCTTGTAAAAGAAAGAAACTAGATCCAGATCCTCATAGATTTTTTTCAATAGCAACACTACAATACCAGAAAACAATGGAGTCCAGTATCTAAGGTACTAAAAAAAAGGCATGATCCTGTTTTATTTGAAATAAACATTTATTTATATATTTATCTACTTACCTATGTATTTATATTTTTATTTCAGTCTAGTTAAACTGATCTTCAAGTACTGAAGTCAAATACAATTATAACAATTATAAGCATTTAATAATTCAGAGAAAGTTGCTTTCATTCATCTTTTGTTAGCAGCCATTAAAAAACAAACTTGTCGCTAAAATGACTAGAGAGACATCAAAATATAGACTAGTGGATTTCCAGAAGTCCACTAAATATGTGAGGAGAAAAAAGTACACAGCGAAGAATCTCAGACGATTTAAGAACAATTCCATTCTGTTTCATTAACAATGAGGACTAGATGTTTTTCATACACTTCATTTTAAACTTTAGCTTGGATATGGGAGAGCAGAAGGTTAAAAGATAGTCATCTGTCTGACCTGAACACCATCGCAATATTTATAATCATATAATATATGACTTTTGGAAATAAACTTTTAAAATTTCAGAATATTTACAGAAATATGGGAACAATAGTACAGAAAGTTCCCATACACCTCACCCTCAGTTTCTCCTATTATTAACAACTTACGTTAGTATAATAAATGTGTCAAAATTGATAAACTAATATCTATACATTATTATTATTAACAAAGTAAAAACTTGTTTTAGATTTCTTTAGTTTTTACCTAATGTCTTCTTTTCTGTTCCAGGATCTCACCTTGGGTGTCAAGTGACATTTAATCATTTTGTCTCTTTAGTTTCTATTCGGCTGTGACAGGTTATCAGACATTTCTAGTTTTATGTCAAGATATTTAAAAAAAAGATGTTTATGAAGTACAATGTCATGAATGTAGAAAAAATTAGATACAGAAATGAGAGACACAGAGTGTAAAAGACGAATCCTGTTTTCCTAGATAGAAAATTATAGCAAAGGCAAAGGCAGAGAAGTAGAAGGAGATTTTGTTTTTGTTGTTTGATTGTTTGCTATTATTGCTATATTTTGTTTATTTGTTTTTTATGGGTGTGGATGTAGATAATACTTTTGAAATTATATTTTCTTTGGATGAGTAATTGATATTATATATATATATGATGTATATATTATATAAATGTAAGTATGTAGTATCATTCTTTATTATGTAAACATATATAAAACTATAGAAATGTTAATATTTAGCATCTGTAATTGGATCTATCAAAACAATTAAGGGCTTTTAGAAATATTCTTACTAAATATAGAATTTTTTTTTAATTTCAGAATATTACAGGGGTACAAATGTTTTGGTTACATGGATTGCTTTTGCACTGCTTGAGACAAAGTTATAAGTGTGCCCATTTCCCAGATAGTGTACATTGTACGCATTAGGTATGAATTTTTTATTGTAATGTTTTGTATATGTTTTGAAAAACATACATAACTTTAAATATATATTTATTAGTTTGTTTTTCACAATCCGAGAAGTATACACAGCAAACCTTAAAGCTTTGTCTTTAAAATGAAGGTAAAAGAACCCAATTTTTTACAGATAAGAAAATAGAACCTCAGGAAATTAAAGTACCCTGATGGAAACCACCAAAAATTAGTTGGCAGTCACGACATTGACATGGCAAGAGAAAGCCAATATCCTGACTCTAGTCCAAGGCTTGTGCTTCTATTACTTCTTAGAATATCATAGCACTGAGATTATGCTTATAATTTCAGAAGAATTCAGCACCTATGTAGTCTGTTTGTGTTAACTGTGAAAGGCAAAAGATAGCGTTAAAACTTAAGTTTTATCATAAATATTTCTATTCTCATGTAAATATATCCTTTATTCAGACTCATGTAACCTTTAAGTATTTGCATGTAGTTTATCTTCAGTTTCATTTTCCAAATATACTTGTGTCCTAGTAACATTTAATGCTTTCAAAAGTTTTTAAATACCATAAGATTTCTCAAATATCAAATATAACATAATTTTAAAATTCAATTTGGATTTTTTTTCATATTGTAATCAGTGTGATAAAATCTTATAATTTTATTAAAAAGTATTAAAACATTCATTCATTATCATTTCAAACATATTTTAATACATAAATACCATATTTTAAATCTAATAAGTGATTTATTTCAACAGCATTTATTTGACATATAGACATATATGTGGGAATCTTTTCTTTGTTTCATGTTCTCACTTAGTGTTTTAAATTAATCACATTATTGTAAAACATATAATGAGATGTTTTGACATTGCAAGTACATATTTTGAAATATGCTAACAAAATTTTAAATTAATACCATTAATAGCTTTGTAAATGTAATTCTGTCAAAGGTTTTCTCAAACGTCCTCCCTAAGAAACGCTTGGTAGAATGTAAGTCATTTATTCTTATACTACTTCACAAATCATCTTTTAAAAAATAGTAACAGTTTAACATAAATATTAATAAGAACATTTTATAATTAAAATATTAAAGTAATTATGACTATCTTCAATTTCTTAAAATTTACATAAAAAGAAGGAAATTTAACTCTATTAAAGTACAAATATTTAAAATGGTGATAATTTTCACATTTTAGAGAATTTAAAATCTATATTGATGGGATTTTTTTTTAAATTTCAGCTTATTATGGGGGTACAAAAGTTCAGGTTATATATATTCCCCATGCCCCACATCCCCCCGAGTCTGAGCTTCAAGCGTGTCCATTCCCACTTTCTCCTGATCTTAATTCAATTGATATATTCAATGCAAGCCATCTTGATATTTTGAAGGATGATTTATATTGTGAGGATATTGCTTAATGTGTCACAGGCAGCAAACTCTTTTGGCCTGTGTTCATCATAACACGTGCATTATAGATTATACAATTTACATAGGAGTATAAATTAAGAAATTAGAATATCTGAAAAATATTCAAAGTTAGAAAAGCTTAAAAGGGTAGGATATCTGAGTAGAGAAGATAAAACAAGAACTTTAGTATTACTTCTGGGTGCTTAAGTACTTTCCAATATAGGAGTCTGATTTTATAAAGTTTAAAATTTTTAGACAGGATAGTACATCTACCAACCTGTGGAGCTTTCATTCTTAATAAAAATACTTTAGCTTTTGTTTTACTTATGCTCTGTCCATGTAGTTGATCATTGTAACATACTAGTTCTTTGGATTTCTCTTCTTTAACCATCTTACACAACACGTAATACTCGGCCACTGATTTTCTTGGTTTTACCTTAAAAATTGCCATTACCGCTATGTATTTCTTGCATCCCACTCTCTGAAAAATGTCTCCTAACAGTCCACAAAGTCTCTCAAATCACCAGTTCTCGTACTCTTTGACACCCTTGGACTTCCAACACATTGATATTACCACCTATTCACTGTCCCTTGATACTTTCTCTCCTCTTATTATATAGATTAAACATTTAGTTATTATATAGATGAAATTACCCTTCTTATTTATGCTCCCAGTCCCTTGAGATTCTCCACTTCCTCGTAGTCCCATAATAAGCACAACATTGGATAAATATAACTCTCTGAATATTACGTATCTCCACCCAGGTAGCTGTACATGGCTGGAAAGCTGCCAATCTGCACATATTTTAAAGAGTCTCATTTTAAGTTTATAAAAATATACTTTGAGTGGCCACGTACTGCTGCCTGGTGATCACACTCTGACATCACCTTCGCAGCCTCCACCGTGTTCAGAGACTCTGTAATCTCTCTCTGGGATTATTAGTCTCCTGAATGATCTCCCTTCTTGCCTCCCTACAGTATTCTCAACTTATGAATGCAGATACTTTTAAAATATGAATCATATTCAACTATTTCTCTGTGGATATCCTTAAACGTCTATTTTATTCAGAGTAAAATCTGTGCCCCTTACAATGGCTTTTCATTCTGATCATACCTGGATCCGAACATAAACTTTTTCTACAATTTATGAGGCCACCTCACATAAACACCAGTTTCCCTGTTGTTTGTTACCTGCCCCGGGCATTTTGTTCCCATAGAATCTCAGTAGTCACGCTTTCCAAGGCTGGGACTCCCTTGCCTCCACATAGACACTTAGCAAACCCCCTCACCTCCTTCTGTCCCCTGTTCAAATGTCTTTTTCTTCCTGAAGTCTACCCTGACAATCCTACATATTTTGTGCTTTTCTTAATTTAGAACATCAAATGCTTATTGATGTCTCCTCTTCACAGAAGCCAGCTTCATTAAGGAAGAGACTATTCTCTGTTCTCTTCATTAATTTATCCGAAGTGCATATTAACAGCTGTAGGGACATAGAGTGCTCTTAACGTGATGAATAAATGAATGATATAAAAAATGGCCATTATTCAAATGTGGATTTGGATAGAGAAACTTCAATGAATTTCTGGAGTTAAAAACTATAGTTCAATTTTTGGGGGATATAAATCAGAAGGAAAGTGCACAATGCAACCAACTTACTCAACATGTTTAACTTACATAGTAAGTATTTGTTCTTTGCCTCCACACATCTATAATTCATTATTTAATCAGTAGTTCAGTGCTTTTCCCTAGTGAAATTGACCTCACTTATAGTCCCAGCAATGTTCACATAACACTAGCTCTAGGGGTTGTCTCAAGCTACTAAGTTAGTAAAAATTCCCCACATCCATACCCAGGTGACTGACTCAGGGGTGGGCAAGTAACAAATCAGAGACAATGTGTGTCATTGACCTATGTTGACATTCTAAAGATGGAGATGCACACAACCAAGTTTTAGCCATTAAGGACATGTGACCTATAGCTCTTATGCCCATTTTACAGTTTTGTAGGAGACTATCTTGTGGAAAAGGCTGAAACATGAGGATAGGAAGTCTGCAATGGCAGAGAAAATGCAGCTGATCATTTTTCACTAAATTTCCTATCACCCAAGCCAAAAGTAGGACTTCCATCTAGTTTCAAGTTGCATGCGATAGACATTTCATTTTTTGTTTAATACAATTTGATTTAGGATTCTTATACCTTGCAACGTAAACATTGTAAATTTTGATATGGATATGATAGGGAAGAAATACATTCTGGAAAGCCATAAGGGGCATATATTCTGAAGTTTTTTTGTTTGTTTAGTTTAGTTTATTTCCTTAGGGTGGGATTTAGTTGAGAGTATTAAGGCATAATGAAAATGAGTGACTGGAAAGAGAAAGGTTAAACATATGGAAAATTTATGGGATTTCTGATATAGTTGAGCACTCAAGAGAGGTGGACGTAACAGCATCAGGTTTGGCTTTAGGTGAGAGTAGGAATAACATTTCCGAAAGTACCAAAAGAAAACTTGAATTTTATCCATTCAGTCCAAATAAATAGAGATTTATTTGGACTGATAGTGACATCGAAGTTTAGAAAGTGACTTGCAATGACCTTGTATAATAGATATTTGAAATTATTCAATGTTTTTAATTAAGAAAATAAACTGAATGGATAAAATATTTTATATACCTGTAACTTGAGGAAAAAGAGCATTGAAGGTAAAGGTGTTGGTAGGAAAATGAGTTTAGAAGTGGTGGTAATTTTGTAGTCATGAGAAAAAGAATCAAAACTAGAGAGAAAAATAGAAGGAATGGAAATGAAGGGCCTGATAATAAGAAACTCACTATGATATGAGTCATTCATATACTTTATGGTCTTATTTATATTATGAATCTTTCAAGCTTATTAAACAACAACCATGCTTACCTACTGAGTTGTATGCAGTGCCAAATGTATTTTCTATGTTCAATAAATGTTGAACCATAGTGTCAGTGAAGAAAGACTTAAAATAAGAAAGAAAACTCCACATAGGAGGAAATATAAGCATTGTAGTACCATTAATTAACTCTTTATTTTAAATAATTTTCTTATTTTTCTCATTTTCTAATTTTCCTGTCAGGGAAACAGCATCTCCATTCATCAAATATATACTCAAAGTCAGTGAGTCACTCTTCTAAGAATCCGTGTGATAAAAATAGTTCCTTAAAAATCAATCTAGAAATTAAACATATGTAATATCTTTCATGGTATTATGGACTAGTAAATAATACATTCATAAATGTAGACAGATGTTGAATTACATGAGCATTTAGAGTAGGAACAATAACACTTTACCTGGAGTGCTTAAAAATGGGTTTTTGAAATAAGCAAGATTTAAGCTAGCTAGAGCTTGAGGAGTAGAATTTACAGAGGAAAAAATGTAGAAACAAAGCAGTTTTGTATTTAAGGGTGATGGTGTGATTTAAAAAAATAGCAGTGAAAAATGCAATCAAAATTTTATGTATAAAATTGCATCGTTTCACCAAGCACATTTTCTGTATAGGGAAATAATGGAAGGTAGTCCTGGGAACATGGTGTTTCTCTGTGTCCTGAATTCAAGGTTGTGTATTTAACATTCTCCTTGGCACTAAGGATCCACTGAAGATTTTGACAGGAAAGATCAAAAAGAAAGTGTGGCTTCAGGGGAAAAAAAGAGTTTGGTTGTTCAAATCAGGATGGATGGTAGAGGAATACATTAGATGCAATGAAACCTCAGCTTTTGCAGTAGTCTGGACAGGAAGAAACAGGATTTTTTTTTTTTTTTTTTTTTTTTGAGACAGAGTCTCACTCTGTTGCCCGGCCTAGAGTGAGTGCCGTGGCATCAGTCTAGCTCACAGCAACCTCAAACTCCTGGGCTTAAGCGATCCTACTGCCTCAGCCTCCCGAGTAGCTGGGACTACAGGCATGCGCCACCATGCCTGGCTAATTTTTTGTATATATATATTTTAGTTGTCCATATAATTTCTTTCTATTTTTAGTAGAGACGGGGGTCTCACTCTTGCTCAGGCTGGTCTCGAACTCCTGACCTCGAGCGATCCACCCGCCTCGGCCTCCCAGAGTGCTAGGATTACAGGCGTGAGCCACCGCGCCCGGCCAAGAAACAGGGTTAATACAAAGTACAGGCTTGGTGAGAATTGAGGTAAACAAGTTTGGGGTGCACAGGGAATTAGGAGTTAGTTGGTGAGCATTTAGATCAGGTGTGTGGGGTTAGGGCAGCACAATGGAGATGGCCTTCACCAAACAGCGCTGCTCCTAAGAAGCTATTGTAACACACACAATCAACAATTACCTTTTATATTTCTGCATTTTTAACAGATTAAAAATGAATAATTGCTAACAATTACATCCCTTATCAAAAGGAAAGTATCCTGTAAAAAACATTTGGGTTAAGGCTTGAGAAAAAAATAAATAGGAACATCACAACTCTTAACACTCTCCCCAGATCCATGATTGGAAACTGATATCAACTTTACATTTAGGTAGATTTATTTACATGAAATTATAAAAAATTCCACAGAGGAAATACATCAGTGGGAATACACTAAGTCATCTCTGCAACTTAAAACAAATAATACAACACCCTGAAACTTTTAAAAGTCATTTTATATATTAAAATATAACCTGTTTAGATGATAACTTGGTACAGTACTTTCAAATGAGAGAAAGAAAATTTATATCAGATCATTTCAGGAAAGATTAATCAATTCTGATGAGTAAAATCTGAGGAGGATAGAACTAGGTAGTAGGTATAATACAAAACATGTGGTTTCAATCAAAATCATTACATCCTGAAAATAAATGTAACATTTTGTTTATTACTATAGAGAAAAATAAAGGAAATTTCCTCATTTAATTGGGATGGAGTGATATTAAAGATTTATATGTAACCCTTGTAGATAGGGCCTGGAGCAATATTTTGCTAATAAATTATAATTAAATCATACTGGAGACAATGGGATTTATAACAAATTGAACAAAATAATGCAATGTTATTTGATCTCTGTGGTCACCATCTACTAAGCATGAAAGATTTCAAGGAATCACTTCCATTATAAGCATTTTCTTTTAAATTTTATTATATTTAAAACAACTGTATCCTAATGGGAAATCTGGTGTGGGGTCTAGGTGATAATAAAAAAAAACAATTTCATCATTAATGAAAATCCATTAAACAAAGTATGATACTAAGTACAATGCAAATATTTCTGCCTTCAAGGAGCTCAACATTTAAGCAAACAAGACATGTCCGCTTTATACTTATATTTGCATTAAGTTTTGTATTATTCTAATATGATCATGATTCAAATGAATACTATGAAGAGTTTTATGAAATATAATATTTTTATTTTACTTTTTTTTTTTTTTTTAGGGAAAGAGTCTCGTGCTCTCTTGCCCAGACTGGAGTCCAGTGACATGATCATAGCTCACTCTAACCTTGAACTCCAGAGCCCAAGCAATCCTCCTGCCTCAGCCTTCTGAGTAGCTAGGACTATAGGTGCTTGCTACCACACTCAACTAATTTTTAAATTTTTTTTTTGCAGAGAAGGAGTCAAGCTATTTTGCCAAGCTGGTCCTGAACTTCTAGCCTCAAACAATCCTCCTACCTCGACCTCCCAAAGTGCTGAGATTACAGGAGTGAGCCACTGTGCCCAGCCTCTAATTGTTTTTTTCTTTTTGGTTTTAGTACAAAATAATAGGATTAAAACCTATTGGTCTTAAGTCACAGAGGCACAGGGTAAGATTTAATTTCCCATCTCACCAGGGGCATGACCTTGGAAAAACTACCTGAAATATCCAAAACTGTTTTTTCATTTATAAGAAGAGAGTAATTCTAATATTTCTCATTGGGCTAAAGTTACTTTTAGAAAATAGTCATATAAAGTGGTTAGGAAAATATTTTTGCATATAAAATGCAAAATCTTATTAACTACATATTAGAATTAGAAAATTTTAAAAATAAAAGAATAGTTCATTATTGTAACTGCAAAAACTCTCCCCAAAAATAACTTTTGTGAGGACTACACCTTAAATGAGTAATACATTCTTAGAATAATATTCTCTTAGGAAATTATACATATAATAAATATACTAATTTATTTGTATATATAAGACGTTAGGCAATTATATACACTATATTAAGATATTTATTTTGATTACTAAATTTAAAATAGAGTGATTTTGATTTAAATTAATTTATCTTACAAAATCTTGTTTTACACATTTTATTCCCTCTGAATTAGACTGTTTCAGATTAAATTGTTATATTTAATATTAATTTATTTTAATACATTTATGTGCTTTGAGGCACATATATCAGATATAATAGAAAACTGTTTTGTTAATTTTTAAAGTTAGCATAAGAAAACAGAAAACAAATAAGAAATTATAAAATTGTATTCAACTTTCCAAAGTGACATTTCTTTTTTCTTTTCCTTTTTTTTTTTTTTTTTGTTAGCATCTTTATTTCCATGGACAAAGTGACATTTCTAATTCAAACTCCATTACTGGAATTAGAACTCAGTGTTATTTTCTTTAAAGTAATTTTTTTTTTAACTCCAAATCTATTATAATTTGTTCATTTCTCATTTGGCAAATGTCCATTGCTCACTCATGAGCATGAGACACTAATGTTCTTGAGACAACCTCTGTGATAACTGAATAAGAAAAGTTTGGCCTTCATATGTGTTCTTGCATCTTCCACGTCCCCTTCTAGATGCATTCTCCGCCCTTCCCCTCTCTGTGCTTTGTGATGCTGACCATTGTAGACTAAACAGTATTTTACCTTGAATTTTTTGGTTCAAGTTCAAGTTACTTCAGTTAATAGGAAGCAGCAGCCACGGTTTAGGGATGGGAGGAAAATATATTTGATATAGTAAATGAATATTAAGACAAATGTTAATGCTAGCCATTCAGGTTTTTTATTTTATTTTATTTTTGATATTTTTCAAGGTTTCTTATTGCTTGTGCTGCTTTCTTTAGTATCAAAGTTTTGAATTTCACATCAGTTTCACTGGAGCACTTTCCCTTCCACATGAGATGATGCTGATTTTGATTTATGGTACAGTCTCCCATTCTTAGCGAAGGGGAAAATTAGCATAGTCAAGATGGATATTTTCTCAGCATGAGATACCTGTTTTGCATATATTTCTGTTTCATCTTTATACAAGAAGACTCTGTAGAGTTGTTTTAATTTTTTATAAAAAGAAGAAAGGCTGAGGAACCTCATTACAATTCAGCCTTGGAACTGTTACGTGTTATTTTAAAACCAGTCATCTCCACAATTTCCTCTCACTTTTAGCAACCTGTACTCTTAAGTGTGACACGGATGTGGGAACTATATCCTCATAATTGTTAAGATTATTAAATGACTTAATGTATGTAAGCCTTTTGAGAAAGTGCCAGTCATATAGGTGCTATAAAAATGTTTGCTATAATTATTAGTAGACTACATCCCAAAATATTCAAATAATGTCTATTATACAAACTGTTTTGCTGAAATTAATTTAATTAAATAAGAAATTAATACTAAGAAAATTGCAGCCCCCATATTGGGAAATTAGAAACAAAGAAACAGTAATGGATGGGTGAAAGAAGGAATCCTGATAGGAATAAAAATCCTATTTAGAACCACTATATATAAAAAAAATTAGTGATAAAGCAACCATATTAAATAAAGGAAAATTTGTAGCAGTAAATGCTTATATTAGAAAAAGAGGGAGATAAAATTAAAATCATTTAATATCAAATAACTATAAAATGAACTGAGGATAAACCCATATGAAAATAGGGGAAAGAGATTAAAAATTTCTAATCAAAAAAATAATGAAAGATAAAAACAAAGATATAATTAGATCATCAAAGGAAAATATTTAGTCTTTAAAAAGAATAGAACTGTGATCAGATTGATGAAGAAAATATTATTTCATCTTACATACTATTTTTTACAATGTAAAAATTGAGAATTAGGGAGATTAATTCACTCTCAAACTCAAATAAATAAGTAGTAGCTGAAATGCATCCCAGTAGTTATACAATCTATTTGATTGTGCAACATATAAATAAAAGGTCAGAACATATGTATCAGACACATTAACAGTGAATTATTTCAAAATATATTTAACTAATCTTAGTCTAAAATTAAATTTTTTTATACAAATACATGATACACATCTATATAGGCAAAATTTCATCTAAATGGCAAAAAAGTATTTTTAATACTAATTATAGTGTTTCTGCTGTTTTGATCAAATCCCTATTACTCACATTTACACCTTCTCCATCTTTTTTAAAATTAAATATTTTCAGTAAAAGCCTTCCCTTCCCACCTTATGTCCTTATGTAGCTGCATTTTATGCTCTGTTTAAAAGATGACATGGCCAATAAAAATCAGCAATTTATTGACAGAACAAATGACTACTGTGTACACTGTCGGCAGAGTTAATAAAATGCTTTATTGATATAATTTATTTATACCATCTGAATAAGGACATAAGGGTAATCTTTTCGTGAAGCCTGCCAATACAGCAGAATTTACATCACTTGGGGAAAATCAAACACATTCAAATCACTTTCCAAATTGGCCTCATGACTTTTATAACTTGTGAATAATTGGAATAAAATTATCATCAGAAAAAAAAACAATTAGTTACACGGGCAAGTATGTATGGCTAGGAGATTTAGAACAAATTTATGCTTTGACTTACATTGCATGTA
The DNA here is from genome assembly GCF_041146395.1 of Eulemur rufifrons. NCBI lineage: Eukaryota > Metazoa > Chordata > Mammalia > Primates > Lemuridae > Eulemur > Eulemur rufifrons. Next base: position 10,292,211 of record NC_091009.1, read on the forward strand.
AATTTTATTTATTCATTCTCCGAGTATTTACCGAGCCGGAATAAATGGCATTGACCCTGTCAACATGAAGCTTGTAGAGAGGTCCTGGGAGGGACACATACTGCAGACACTAGAATGGATTGTAAAAAAGCAAATAAAATGCACGTGCACAGGAACACATTCATGTATATATTACACAGTAAGGCGATAGGCGGACATATTTTAATTCTGCCTCTGAAAATCGGACGCTGCATTTCATAGGCTTATTCAAAGTTGAGAAGTAGCGTAGGGAATAAGCCAAGAGAGGATTTTATTTTTAATGAAGTATGCTTCTGCATTTTATTTTACTAGTAGTTTCAAAGATTATACTCTTAAACATTTATATTTATATTTTATAATGAAAGGGTGAGTTTCATATAAGGCTATTAAAAATACTTCTAAAACGCTTCTGCTGGAGTATCCATGATGGCAAAGGAAGGTAATTATACGTCTTCCCTCTCTACAATGGGTCTGGGGACACAGCCTTGAGATTTTAAAAAAGTTGAATGTAGTTTATCTTAAATATGCATAAATTTTTTTTATATACAAGATAGTTTGGGAATAAGAGACTATCATTTCAGCATGCTTACCTCTCACTCTATTTTTTGACTAATATTTTTCTTCCATATTTTTTTAGTACATACCTGAGCACAGAATGACCCAACATGTTTATCTTTCGGCTCATTGTTCCAATAAAAGTCCACTTTGCTGATTGATGAACACATAAAACTCCGTTTAAAAATCACAACCATTTGCCATATTGTTTGTTCAAACCACCAATTGCAAATTATATTAGAAGCTTGGTGATTTATAATGGTGCAAAGTGACTGATAAGGAAAACATTGGTTGTAATTTCAGGAATCAAGACATCCTTACTTAGTCACTGTCATTTATGCCTAATTAGAAAGTTTCAATTTCTCATCCCTCTCCAAGATATTGGGATACAGTATTTTGTACATTCTATCCTATCAATTAGAACCAATAAACTTGGATCAAATATTTAACATTTTAGAAATAGAATATGTCATGTGAATTTAATTAAACTTTACCCATTTCTATCAAAACTATCAAAACTGGCCCTCTTGTCATTTCCCTCTGTGGAAATGACCATATTTTCTGATTCCCCTACCAGTGTATCTTAAGACTAAGTCTTTTTTTTTTTTTTAATTTAAGAATATTATGGGGATGCAAACATTTTGGTTACATATAATCCCTTTGCCTCATTCAAGCCATGGCTACAAGTGTGCCATTCCCCATACAATGTGTTCCACATCCATTAGCTGTGAGTTTGCTTACCCCCACGACCCCCCTCCCACAAGACTGGCTCCCAGTGAATATTACTACCATGTGAGCACCTTAGTGTTAGTCAGTTAGTACCAATTTGATGGCAAGTACACGTGGTGCTTGTTTTTCCAATCTTGTGATACCTCATTTTGAAGGATGGGCTCAAGCTCTAACCAGTATAATATAAGAGGTGCTACTTCACCATTGTTTTTTGTAGTTGAGTAGTATTCCATGGTATATGTATACCACATTTTATTAATCCACTCATGTATTGATGGGCACTTGGGTTGTTTCCACATCTTTGCAATTGTGAATTGTGCTGCCATAAACTTTCAAGTGCAGATGTCTTTATTATAGAATGTGTTTTTCCCCGTTGGGTAGATGTCTAGTAGTGGGATTGCTGGATCAAAAGGTATTTCTATTTTTACATTTTTGAGATATTTCCAAATTACTTTCCACAGGGATTGTACTAATTTGCAGTCTCACCAGCAGTGTAAGAGTGTTCCAATCTCTCCACATCCACGCCAGCATTTGTTGTTTGGGGACTTTTTGATAGAGGACATTCTCACTGGAGTTAAGTGATATCTCACTGTGGCTTTGATTTACATTTCCCTGATGATTAGAGATGTTGAGCACTTTTTTATATGTTTACTGGCCATTACTCTGTCTTCTTTTGAAAAGTTTTTGTTCATGTCCTTTGCCCACTTATTGATGGGGCTGTTTGATTTTTTCTTGTTACTTTTCTTAAGTTCTATTTAGATTCTTGCTATCAGCCCTTTATCGGATGTGTAGAAAGCAAATATTTTCTCCCATTCTGTAGGCTATTTGTTTTAATGATAGTTTCCTTGGCTGTGCAGAAGCTTTTTAATTTGATCAGGTCCCATTTATTTATTTTTGTTGTTGCTGTGATTGCTTTGGGGGTTTTCTTCATAAATTCTTTGCCTAGGCTGATGTCTATAAGAGTCTTCTCAAAATTTTTCTTCTAGAATTCTTACAGTTTCATGCCTTAGGTTTAAGTCTGTTATCCATTGTGACTTGATGTTTGTGAGAAATGTGAGGTGCGGATCCAGTTTCAATCTTCTGCATGTGTTTATCCAGTTTTCCCAGCACCACTTATTGAATGGAGATTCTTTTCCTCAATGTATATTTTTGTCTGCTTTGTTGAAAATTAGATGGCAATATGAGGATGGTTTTATATCTGGGTTTCCAGTCCTGTTCCAAAAGTCTATGTCTCCATTCTTGTACCAGTACCATGCTGTTTTGGTTACTATAGCCTTATGGTACAGCTTGAAGTCTGGTAAACTGATGCCTTCCAATTTGTTCTTTTTGCTTAAGATTGCTTATTTTGGACTAGTGTTTGGCCTTATCCTTCCACCTGCTTAGTTTCTGTTCCACTTTTGTTGTCTAGCCTAAACTTAATCCTATATATATTACATATATATACATGTATATATAAATGCTTACTTCAGAATTTATAGTAACCATTGTGATATTTTACCTTAGTTCTTTAGCCCATAAATTTGTGATATTATAAATATTTATTTCAAATAATGCCTCAGGTCTATTACTTAGTACCATTTTTCCTCATGCTTAATAACCTCTATGGACATCTTTATAAAAAATATTGATTAAAAATATGGATTGAGTTTGCTAAGTAACTGTTTTGTTCCATTGCATGCCAGTAAGAGCTTTTTCTCCAGTATGACATTAAAACAATCAGTAGTCTTTGTATAAATTATATATTTAGGTATGTGTGCACCAAATTTAATAATGGTTCTACTTTGTTAAAGATAATAATCTGAAAAGCTTAGTTAAATTATTATGACATTTTCTTAAAGTAGTAGTTTGAGAGCAAATTTATTCTGAGAGAAATGTTACAATGAATGTCTTGGTCTTAGCAAAGCTATACTATCTAGTAGGGATAAATTTTCTCTTCTGAGTGATCCTTAACCATTTGTCATAAGTAATTGAAGAATTATTTTCTGTTTAAATGTAGCAAGCTTTGCATTATAATTTATATGTCTAACTTTTTAAATATTCTGAATAACTCTATTTCACTTTTGCTAATGTGTAAGTGACAATCTCAGATTTTGACATATTGTTGAAACCAGCAAGTTTAAATAAAATTGACAAGTGCTTCCAAGTCATTTATTATAACGGTTCTGATCCGACAGCAGGCATGGTTAGAGAAGTGCCAGATGTCAACACCTTTCATTTATTTTCAGAACGATAAACAGTTTTGAGAAAAGTCACAAATATAGCAGATTGTAAAGAAATCCAAGAAAACAACAAGCCTTTTTGGAGGACTGATTAGTTCAAACAGAAATTAGCTTTCCTTATAGTGTTTTTTTTTTTTTTCCTCCTTTTCCAGAAACTTGAAGAATAAGAGCAGCTTATTTATGAACTTATAGTTTTTATGAACTTATGGTTTTCTATGGATATTCATGACAGTGGCTTTAACAGTACATAACACTGATTGTTGTACCATTTCACTTTGCAAGAATACTTACTTTAGAGAAGATGGTCTAATTTTCAAAGAATATGAATTTTATTTTATTTATTTATTTATTTATTTATTTTTGAGACAGAGTCTCACTCTGTTGCCCAGGCTAGAGTGAGTGCCGTGGCATCAGCCTACCTCACAGCAACCTCAAACTCCTGAGCTCAAGCGATCCTCCTGTCTCAGCCTCCCGAGTAGCTGGGACTACAGGCATGCACCACCATGCCCAGCTAATTTTTTCTATATATATTTTTAGCTGTCCATATAATTTCTTTCTATTCTTAGTAGAGATGGGATCTCACTCTTGCTCAGACTGGTCTCGAACTCCTGAGCTCAAACGATCTGCCCACCTCGGCCTCCCAGAGTGCTAGGATTACAGGCGTGAGCCACCGCACCCGGCCTTGAATTTTAATTAATTTCTTTGAGTTAACTAAAATTTTTCTAGAATTTTTTAATCACAACATTCCCTATTTACAACTGTTACTTCCTATTTTCTTCTCCCCACTCTCTTTCTTTTCTCATCTCTTTCAGTTTATGGTTTGAATGAGCTATTCTTTCTGGTAGGTAAGGTGGTCCGACTAGATGTGAAAATTGGAAAAAAAAATTATTTCTCTGGCAAGAAGTTATCAAAGTTATTGAAACTTCAATTAAACATTTAGTAACTAATTGTATTTCTTTTTAATCATGGCAAACAGCAAAACCAAAATTTTGCTTATTGTAGTGTAACATATAAGTCCTTTTCAATATCATATCTTAGATGACAGTAACAGGCGTCTTTATGAACATTTCTTCACTACCATTCTGAAACACACCGACCCTAACAGTCATATATATACATTTATATATATATATATATATATATTTGCATACATATGTATGTGTATTTATCATCTTGCTGTGACATGCATTATTTATTTGGAATCTGGAAACAGAGTTAGTGAAAACAGAAACAGATTATTTTAAAAAGACAGCCTACAAAAATTAAAGCTATATAGGAAAAAAAGGATAGTAGGTGCAATGAAGATATAAGTAGCATATTAGCTGGAAGAAACAAAGTCATATTGTGATTTGTGGTTTCATAAGAGGAGCAGTTTGGGAAAATGATGCTTATAAGTTCACTTCATGATTGTAGAATGCTAAAACAGAGTAGAAGTGGAGGACATTGCAGTTGAGAAAATAATTTATTATATTCTGAAGTTTCCTTTATGCAATGTTGAAGTTATTTGGGGGGGGATTTCTATTGTGTCAATTTTGATAACTACATTTCCCAGAATTCTCTTATTTGCATATCCCCAGGTTAGCATGGGAGATAAGTCACAGAAAACATTTACTGCAAGAATTACAAGACACAACTGTCTTCTGTTTGTGCTAGGAAGGTGTGTGCAGCGCATGAGGGGTTGTTGCAATTCACACACGTTGTCAGCATTTACCTGGGACCTCAATTGTTTGTATGGGCAGCTACATGGTCCACAGTTCCATCATTTCCTCTGGAAACTTCTCATTGAATTTCTTAAGTCCTGGTCCAGGTTTCCTGATGATGGGATCTGTGTTCTGATGGAGGATATCCAAAATAGAAGTTGGAAGCTTGGAAGTAGTGAGAGATTGACTCAGGTTAAGTTCTTCCTTGTGGATTCCACACTCACAGGTTGAAATTTTCCTTTGCCTTACATAATTATGCTCATCCTTCCTTATGCATTGCATGTTCTGCACAGAAACAATGGCCTCACAAAAACTGTATATTCAGTCCTACAACTGTGTTGGGAAAAATCCATGTAAAAGTCCTATATAGTATTTATATGTGTATGCAAACACACATACATACATGCATATAGACCCATGACCCTGCTTGTCTGATTAAACCTTGACTGGTATGTCTTCTTAAGACATTCTATAATTTTAAGATATTTGCTTATCTTGAATATATTTGTGAAAATTTTGTGCTCTAATCTCCTTTGTTTTGTTTTGTTTCCCCTGCTAATCATTAAATGATTTTGAAGACAGAAATTTAGAATAAATTCTTGCAATAAGTCCTGGCATGACTGAAAAAATAATGCAAATTTGAGACCCATGTTGCTTGACCCATTAAAATATTTTTCCATAGAATAGGATGAAATCCATCAATCATAGCTAAATATTGTTTTCAGCATCTTATGTTCATGAAATTAGCATGGAGTAGTGCAGAGAAAATAGAATATAGAATGAAAATAACCTGGTTTTAAACTCAAAATCCAGCATATGTCACTGCATGATCTTCTACTGTGTATACTGTTTGTGGCCCACAGTTTCCTCTTTGTAAATAGAAGAAAAAGAATAACTTGGGAATAACACCAATTGGGTATCAGACAGAGGTGGGGGGCGGGGGAGGGGATGGGTGCATACCTACATGATGAGTGTGATGTGTACTGTCTGGGGAATGGGCACACTTGAAGCTCAGACTCGGGGGGATGGGGGGGTATGGGCAATATATATAACCTGAACTTTTGTACCCCCATAATAAGCTGAAATAATAAAAAAAAAAGAATAACTGACATCTGGGTTCTGTTCCATTGTTCTATGCTTCTGTTCTTGTGCCAGTACCATGCTGTTTTAGTTACTATGAATTGTAGTATAGTTTGAAGTCTGGTAAATTGATGCCTCCTAATTTGTTCTTTTTGCTTAAGGTTGTTTTTGCTATATGGTGTCTTCTCTGGTAGCCACAAAAAACAATGATGATCTAGCATCTCTTGTATTATCCTGGATAGAGCCAGAGTCCATTCCACTAAGTGAATATCAAAAGAATGGAAAAACAAATACCACATGTGCTCATCATCAAATTGGTGTTAATTGATCAACATTTATATGCACATATAGTAGTGATATTCATTGGGTGTGGGGCAGGTGGGAGAGGGAAGGGGAGGATGGGTATATTCACACCTAATGTGTGCGGTGCACACTGTCTGGGGGATAGACATGCTTGAAGTTCTGATTCTTGTGGGGCAAAAGCAATATATGTAACCTAAACATTTGTACTGCTGTAATATGCCGAGATAAAAATAAGTAAATAAGACTACAAATTAATAGGCTCAGAGACAAAAAGTCATTGAGTAAACAAGATCACATGATTACTTCATGGCATAGCTAGAACTCTTAGCTCATGTTTTGTTCTGTTTTGTATTTCCATTACCTCACATTTATTAAGTACTGAATACTAAAAAAAGACAGAAAACACAAACTACCAATACCAGAATTTAAAAAGAGATTATCACTACAGATCCTATAGAGCTTTATATTAAGAAATTCAACAAATGATAGGAAATGGACAAGTTCCTTGAAAAATATAACTTACCAAAACTAACACAACATACAATAGAAAATTAGAAAAGCTCTAAATTTACTTTAAAAGTTGACTTTGTTATCAATACCCTTCTCATAAATAAAACTGCAGGCCCAGATGTTTCCATTGGTGAATTATATCAAACATTGAAAGAAGAAAGAATACCAAGTTTACACTGCTCTTTCAGAAAACAGAGGATAGACAGAACACTGCTCAAATTATTTTATGAAATTAAAATACTCTAATACCAAAGCCTGACAAATACATTGTGAAAAAAGATGCTACAGATCAATATCTCTCTTAACCATATGGACACAAAAATTATTAACAAATTAGTAGCAAATAGAATCCAACAACATATTTTAAAAGCCAAGAGGATTTATCCCAGGAGTATAAAGTTGTTTTAACATTTGAAAACCAATGTAATTTACCATATTATAAGAATAAAGGAGATAAGAAAAAACATATGACCAATTTAACACTCATCCCTAATAACACTCTCAAAAAACCAAGAATCAAAGGAATCTCTCTTAATTCAATAAAGGACATCCATGAATAAATAAATAAATAAATAAAAATAAATAACTTACTTCTTAAAATGTATATGTGTTTGTGTAGATTATTCATAATATCTGTAAAGTGTCTTCTGACATGGTAGGTGTTTAATAAATGTGAGATATTATTTTACTACCTCAATATTCAATGTTACAAGTTCTAGTTCCATATCTCTACATATTTTTTCATTATCTAATTTCTTAACATTTAATAATTTCACTTGTAGTATTATGTTTAGTCTATCTTTTCTCATTCCCAGTTATACAGAGTAGGGACCAAAGTTCTTGGTCCCCAAATGGTTTGCTGAAAAGTTACTGACATGGGTAGCTTGATTAACAGGAGAAAAGACATACACATTTATTTAATGTGTCCACATGGGAGCCTTCAGAATGAAAACTCAAAGATACAGGGGAAATTGTTTATTTTTATGCTTAGGTTCAACAAAATATGGACAGCTGTGTAGAAATATAATTGAACAAAATGAGTATGATCTAATGCTAATAGACTGAGGGGAGAAACCCAGCAAGATCTGTCTGTCTAGATTCTTCCTGGTCTTCCTGAGCATGCATTCCTTCCTTTGGGGTGTGTGGCAGGACCCTCTCTGGAATGGGGGCCTTATAACCCACAGTCAAACAAGGTAAGTCAGATAATTTCTTTATGGCCAGTTTTTACGCAGAATAATTTTAGATTTTATGGCTAGCTTTTGGAAAAAAGAGTTCTGGTTTCTATGACTTATTTTGATGAAGGGGGGGTTCTAGTTTCCATGGCTAATCTAAGGGAAGACTGGAACTGAGAGTTAGGGAACAAGAAAAGGTTAGAGAATAACTTTTGCTTCTGAGGCCTTCATTTTGGGGAATTATTTTCTGAGCTCCATCATTAATTTTTCCCATTCCTACAAGGATTGCTACACTGATGATTTTATTACTTCATCTGACCAATATCTTACTGGATTTTCAAAGTTAACAACATTTAGCCATGAAATGTCTATTTAAATTGCATATGTAAGAAGAATATATATGATTCATGCCACTTTTACATAATCTTGTCTTAGACTTGTTCTACATAATTTCTCTCTATTTTTGGTAACAAAAAAATTCCCTCTATGCTGCTATGATAATTCAAACATTGTCAGTCTTGTTGGTTTAGGTTTCTCCTTTAAAATGATATTTTTTCCCCTCTGATAACACCTATATTCTTGCTCATACTCAATTTCTAAATTGTTATCTTCTTGACTTGTTCATCTCTCGTTTCGTGATCTCTTATTTGGTAATCTATTTTTGTAAGTGTTAAAAATTCAAACAGGGGTAAAAAGGACATTAAAAAATAGCCAGTGCAGTTTACCAGTTGATATTTTCAAGCCAATATAATTAGCACATAATACATTTGGCTATAGATAATGCAGGAAGGCATAGCACATTATTTGGATTGTTCCATTTGATGCAAATGCTTAAACATAAGTTTTACTACTCTATCCTTTGTGTGTTTCCTCCAGTAGACAGCAACTAATTAGTATTACTTTAGATTAATTTGTTTCAGATATCACAGAAATGATATATGAATTCAACACTAATTAAGATATTAGAGAGAACCATAGACATTTTGTGTAATCCAAAGGATACCATTTATCAGGATGTTTTGGGTTTTCAATCACTTGTGAAAAACCAACTAAATATAATTAGAGGCAAGCTATTTTTGAGAAACAAATAGGATAATTAGAAGAGGTGTATTGATAAAACTAGTTAAAAAAGGAATCACTAGAAAAGTTGTATTCATGTCTCTGAATGGAGGAATTTGCAGAGTAAGAACTTAGCACTGTGACTACTATAATAACAGTTTCTAGTTAACATGTATTGAGTTATTAATATGTGTTAGGCAGAGTGCTATATAATTTACATGTGTTATCTCTTTCAATGTAGGTAAAACATAATTCTGAACTCTGAGAGTACAAAGGAATTAAATAGAATAAATTTTGATTCAAATGTCCAGGAAAGTGGTATCTAGGGACAGAGTGATAAAGGGCCCCGAGTTATCTAAGCATTCTTATGAAATTTTGTAATTCATTTTCAACCTTCCCTTGGATGTTGTTCTTTTTCTGGTCATTTTTATTTTTTTTTTCTTCATTTTCATTCCCTTCAAAATATTTTTTAAATTTTGGAGTGAATGAAATCTTTTAATTCCTTCATTTACTCATAGCTTACTGAGAATTGTATTGCCTAATTTTTCCAGTGTTTGAGAAATTTCCTTTTATTCCTGATTTTTAGTTTCAGCAATATAGTCTACATTATTTTTTTCTTGCTAAGTCTTAGGCACACCCTGTGTGCCTTACACTAGTAGCACATTTTCATTTGTCCAACTAGATTTCAAGTGCTTGTGGCTAGGGGTTGTTTCATTAGCATAATCTACAATTTTTCATCCTGTACTTTTAACTTATCTGTGTACAGATGGTCCCCAACTTATGATGGTTCAACTTAAGATTTTTCAACTTTATGATGGTACAAAACCAGTACACATTCAATAAGAAATGTGCTTTGAGTACCCATGCTATGATTCCGTTTTTCACTTTCGGTGCAGTATTCAATAAATTGGATGAGATAGTCCACACTTTATTCTAAAATAGGCTTTGTGTTAGATAATCTTGCTCAACTGTAAGCTAATCTAAGTGTTCTACGTATGTTTAAAGTAGGGTAGGCTAAGCTATGATATAGGTCAGGTGTAATAAATGCATTTTCAACTTATAATATTTTCAATTTACAATGAGTTTATTGGTTGAGGAGCATCTGTGATTATATTTAAAGTTTTTAAATGATTTTTTTTCTTATAGAAAGCTAATAAGTTCATCCTTCTTGATACAAACTCTTGGGTTTTATAAAACAATATTTTAATTAAATTCTATATTTTATTTTTACCTTGTATTTTTTTCTTTTCTAAAACCACTTTACTTACCCATATAATTGTACACATTTATGAGGTAGAGAATGATATTTCAATACATTTACACAGTATGTGATGATCAAGTCAGGGTAATTAGTCTACCCATCACCTCAAACATTTATCAATTCTTTGTGTTGGGAACATCCAAAATCCTTTCTGTTAGTGATTTGAAAATACACAGTAATTCTGGCACAGTGGCTCATTCCTGTAATCCTAGCACTTTAGCAGGCTGAGGTGGGAGGATCACTTAAGGCTAAGAAGTTTGAGACCAGGCTGAGCAACAAACACAGTGAGAGACCATGTCATCTCTATAAAACATAGAAAAATTAGCCAGGTTTTGTGGTACATGTTTTTAGTCCCAGCAGCTTGGGAGGCTGAGACATGAGGGAAGCATGAGCCCAGGGGTTCAAGGCTGCAGTGAACTATGATGACATATACCACTGCACTATAGCCCTAGAAGCAGAGGGTGACACTATCTCAAAGAAAAAAAAAAAATCATCATCAGTATTACAAGTTATCCTAGTCACCCTACAGTGCCATAGAACACTAAAACTCATTCCTCCTATTTAGATGTAATTTTGTTAATCAAATTCTACGTATCCTCCCTCACTTCTACACAGGCTCTAGTAACCAGAATTCTACTCTCTGCTTCTATGAGAACAACAATTTTAGCTTCCACAGATAAGTGAGAGCATGTGGTATTTACCTTTCTGTGCTTGGCTTACTTCACTTAACATAATGTCCTCTAGTTATACCCATGTGGCAGTGAATGACAGGATTTTGTTCTTTTTTTCTGGCTGAATAGTATTCTATTGTGTGTGCATGTGTGTTTGTGTGTGTGTGTGTGTGTGTGTGTCAGACAGAAGTTATAAATTAGATAGAAGGAATAATTCAAGAGATCTATTGTACATCATGTTGACTACAGTTAACAATGTATTATATTCTTAAAAATGCTAAAAGAGTGGAAATGTTCTCAAACCAAATTGATAACTACATGAGGTGATACTGAAAATCAGTTATAGCGTTTCTTTTTGTCTCAAGACCGGTCTGTGAATAAAGGTGACAGTTGCTTTTGTATTTGAAATGTAGATGAAGACCATTGCTTTCTTCCGTGTTCTTCAGAAGCTTTTGAATTTAAAGAACCAGATGGCATGGAGAAAAAATATTACATATAGTGTCAGTAACTCATATTTTAAACATAATAAATATAATAATTTGGGAAAGTGATTTATATTCCTGAAAATCAGTTACCTCATCATAACAATATATGTTTTATACATGGGGTATTAGAAAGTTGGAATTAAATAATGTAAGTGGAGTGTCTGAAACATAACAATTTTTCTTAGAAATAATATTATACTTACTTAATTTAACATTTTAATGGACATATATTATTGAAATATCAAGCTATGCTTTGATATTTAATAAAATAATGGTATTACATGTAAAATTCTAATCAAATGTATTTAATCTGTATTTTATATTCTCAAAATATCATTGCAATATGAATTCAGGTGATCGACATGTAAACAATTGCAAATCTCTCTAGCAGAATAAATTTCCTATAAATGTTCATCTCCTTTAATTGGTGTTCATTCATGCGAGAAAATACATCACACCAATCAAATTGCAGATGTAATGATGAAAAAACAAAACTGTGCTGTGAGATTTCAACACCTCTTTAATTTGACAGCTGTTACCTGACTAGAAAGAAAATAGACAGAGTTACGTACAACTGCAGAAACTGCTGCTGGGTTAAAATTGACATTGAAGAAGGCGACCCTGTGACAACCCCCCGTTGGCAGCAGTGCCACCGTGTCAGTGTAAATAATCCCCTGGGATGAATTGTGAGGCTCCCAAGGGAAACTGTTTCTATAATATCATAAAAAAGTAATGAGAGCAAAAGATTTCCTGCAAGAACATGAGGCTTGTCTAAGCATTACACTAACAAAGCTTGAACTAAGTCGGCGGAGAAGTAGTACATTGTGGGAAATTGCACAGAAACTGCACATCAGCAAAACGTCTTGGCAGGAAATGGCTGGACATGTAGAAGTGCAATCACTGTCTTATTTATTTGCCACTCTTGGGAGCACTAATATGAAAGTGACTAATATGGTATAATAGTTCCCAGAACCAATTAATTAATCATAGCATGCCATTAATAGATACATTCCTTGGATGGAATATTTCATGCTCAGGGAAATTAAACCATTTTATTATGATAAAGTTTCCCTAGTCAAAAGTGCTTTAAATTTACATCCTCACACTCTTAACTAGGTGAGTATTTCCTAAACAGCAAATTTGTTTTCCTATGATCTACAAGTGATTTCTGGAGGGAAATAAGTGCCCATGTGAAGTGGCATTAAAGAATGGCTCTTTCTGTTTGTCTTCTTGTACATTGCAATAACTGAAAACATTTAGGGCATTGGCCCCATTTCCTAGATGAATATAGTGGAATTCAGAAAACTTAAGTGATTTGCAAATTCTTGCAGAGCTGATAAGAAGTAATATTGCTTTGGCAGTACAAGTTTGTGACATCAAATCCTTTTAGAACACATTCTTTTCTCTATAGATCATAATTACAACTAGATTTAAAAATTAAATTCTAAAACAATATGGGCTTTATTTGACCATATAATCAAGAACAATTAATAAGATTTCATTTAAATGACTTTGCTATGCTTTATCAGCTTAATTTTTTATTATTACATTGTGAATTATAGTGTTTTAAATTTAACTGTATTTTCCAAATGTCAATTTGACAGAAATATTTAAAATACTTTAGTGCTTTCAACACAAAAATGATCTATATGTAACATAATACATATGTTCATTAGCTAGATTTAGTCATTCCACAATATATATGTGTGTGTGTATATGTGTGTGTATATATATATATATATATGCTGTAAAACAACATGTTGCACATGATAAATAAAATTTTATCTGCAATTTAAAAATAATGATAAAATTGTGTCTTAGATAAATATTCACTGATATTGGACAGAATATTCATGAATTTCAATGACTCCCTTTATAGTAAAAGGAAATATTTATCTTTCTTAGTAATAGTTGTAGTATTTCCATAGCCATCCTTGTTCATCTCAGCAGTGAATTCAGGAGTAAATTCTCATACTTCTCTTCAATACTCAAATAATACCTCAAAGAAAAACTGAGATACAAAATTTTGCTGAAGGTTTTATGAAATAAACTGAGTGATATGTGGAGACAATTCATATCACACAACTGTGTAGCAATTTATACTCAAATACCATTCAGATATCTCTTCCCGTTAAAACGTTGTCTTTTGCTCCCTTGATCCCTTTTTCCAGGATTCTACTGGTCTCCCATGGGAGGAATATATACTAATGGTCAAGATGGCTTAGAAGGGCAACAGACTATCATAGATTGGTAGATGTGGTTATGATGAGTGGTTTTCTATGTGTAGGCTCATGCAGGATCTCTAGATGCTTTAGTTTTAGTGTTAATCAATGCTGAGTCTACACATTCATGCATAATCTGCAAGATTTGTAGGTAAAATTTATAATGCATTTGTAATGATGCAATGTTTTACGAATAAAAAAAATTAAAAAGCAAAAAAAACTCATCGATTCCCAAACTGTGATTTTTTATTTATTTTTGGGCAGCCCATAAAAGCTTATCAAGGATATATTCTAATAGGACTTCAAAATGATTTTGCTATATGAGAAGTGTCCAAGAGGATAAAGTATCATGAACATATTTTTTTAACTGCCAAAGAATCTTTAATTGAGGTAAGTCTTGCAGTTCTAGTAATCCACAGAACACATTTGAGAAAAAGATAATTTGGAATAATCTACATTTTTTTAGTGTCAGGTACTGATCTTGGTTCTGGCATTAGAGAATAAATATGATAGTCAAAAATCCCTGGTCTCATGAAATTTATATTCTCATCGATAAGAGAAATAATAAATTACACACTTTTGAAATATATGGTGGATCAGATGGTTCTAAGAAGGACCATCTAAGGAGGAAAATAAAACAGGGAACAGAAATAGGAAGAACATAGAGAAACTTTTAGTGATATGATTAAGGAAGGCACCACTTTGAGGAAACATTTGAGCAAAATAATGAACAGGGTAAATGGGTAAGGCATGTGGCCATCTACAGAAAGAAAATCTCATTCATAGGAAGGAATTCTGGAAAGTTTGAAAAATAGAGGTGAACTTGGAATGGAAGAAATGAAGGGAAAATCTTAGACATGAGGGCAGAGACAGACTGAGGGGCTGTGTCAGATTGTGTAAGGTCTTATGTGTTTTTATAAAGACTCCTAAATTTTACTTTGAGTGAGGTGGGAAAAAAGTAGAGAGTACTGAGCTGAAGAATGCTATAAGCAAGTTGGTTTCTTTGTTGATAATTGAGGTGGACCAGTGTGAAAGCAGGAAAATATGGCAATGCAAGTAAGAAATGATGCTTTGGAACAGGGAGGTAGATATAGAGATAGAGGGGGAAAAAATTAAATTCTGAATAATTTTGAATCAACAGGATTTCCTCACAGATTAAATGATTGTTGGATGCTCAAGAAGAGGAATTATGCATGATTCTAAGATTATTAGATTGAACAACTGGAATAATAAACTAACCTTTAGTAAAATGAAGGATGATATAGGTGAAGATTTTTGGCAGCTGAAGATATATTAACTTTGAGATGCCCATTGAATATTTAATTGGTGATGTTAAGTAGGCATTTGAATATATGAATCTGAAAATCAGGAGAGAGTTCTGGTCTAGAGATGAAAAATTGGAAATAATTGGCATATTTTTCACCAGACTTGTTCATGGGTACAAGTGAAGATTAGACAGGGCAACAGCTGGATTTAACCAAGGTTGTAGTTTTGGCAGTAGTATTCAACAAAGCAAGGGGAAGGCAAATGAGTTGACGTTGCATAAGATCTAGAGATTTTAATATCAACAATTTTTTTTCTTTTTTTAAGAAATAGATAGTCTCACTCTGTTGCCCAGGCTAGAACGCAGTGATGCGATCATAGCTCAATGTAACTGCAAATTTCTGGGCTCAAGTGATCCTCCTGCCTTGGCTTCCCAAAGTTCTTTTTTTTTTTTTTTTTTTTAATTTTTTCTTATTTCAGCATATTACAGGGATATAAGTGTTTAGATTACATATATTGCCCTTGCCCCACCCGAGTCAGAGCTTCAAACATGTCCATCTCCCAGAAAGTGTGTACTGCGTACATTAGGTGTGCATATACCCATCCCTCACCTGAAAGTCTGTGTGTAGGGGGTGGGGCTGTCTGAGACCTGCAGTCTGGAGCAGGCCTCGCTCCTTTACACCCTCCCCTATTCCGCAGTTTCTCCTCAGCCTCTGCCAGCAGGTAGGACCTCAATCCGGTGGATCTCCCCTGGCTGTGATGCCGGCCAGAATGTTCCCTGCCCAGGATCGTGATATGATCCTGAGCTTTGTGCATGGCCCTCCCATGGGAGGAGGGTTGCCCCTCAAGCACACTGATCTGCCTCTGAAGGCACACACACCTCCCAGTAGGCTCATTCACAAATATCCATTCTGTGCCCCAGGGCAATGTGATCAAGACCTGGGTGTGTGGGATCTGGTCTGCAGGCCTGTCCCCTGTGCCCTGGAGATCAATCCCTAACCCTGCCAGGGAGAGGAGTGCTGGTCTCAAGTCACCCGTGGGCTTCCCAAGCTGGATCAGTGTCTCTCCACCTCAGGATTTGCCCTGCTCTCCTGGAGTCCCAGGCAAGTGGCACCTGGGAGGGCTGGTGGGTAGGCAGCTCACAGTCTGAGTACCCCTCAGTCTGCTGTAGGACCTTGAAAGGAAAGGTCTCATTCTCTGCTGATGCCTCCAGGTAGTGGCTAAATTGTCTCTCGGCAGCAGTAGGTAGGGAAGGGGAAGGGGAGAATGAAGCAATATGGCACCTACCAATCCACTCAGGTCTTCAGGCCCAGAGGGAGCCTGGTGTCCTGTCCACAAGAGGCTCCTAGCTCACTGGCGACAGGCATCTCTGGGCTGATGTTGGCAGATATCTCCAACCACTCAGGAGCCCTCCAGCAGTCTGAGATTCAAGGGGGGGGGGGAATTTAACTGTTCTACTTCCTCTTGTTGCTGGTCTCCAAGCCTCTCAGGGGGCCTTTCTCCTTCCCGTTCTCCTCTGCAACTTCTTCCCATGGAGTCTCCTGTGTTTTCATCCACCCTTCCTTCTAACCCTCATCTGATCTATGTTTGTCTGCCTGTTTATTTTATTTTTTTTTTCCACTTTCTTCTAAAATCTGTCTTTCTTGCAGAGACACTCTGGCTGGTGGTTTTTCTCGTCTGCCATCTTGCCCCTCCTTCCAAAGTTCTGAGATTACAGTAGTGAGCCTTATCCCAATGTTGACAATTAACTTTAATTTGTGGGAAGAAAATAGATAGGAGGTGAAGGGATTGTGGATAGTAAAAATCTGACAGAAATAGTAGATCATTGTTTCTGTTCGAGCTTACAGCTTGTTTCTAGAAACATTGTTTTAGAGGCAAATGGAGATATGAGCACAACAAACAGAACATTATCATTATTAAACAGCATTAAATTTACTGATTAAAATTGAAAATATAATTGGAGTTGTCACTTCATGTTAAAAAAAACATAATTAACTTATAAGTAATTGTGCCTAAATCTAAAGAAAATAATTTCATAATCATTCTCTATCACATTTTATGGCATTTAAAATATATATATAATCATAATTATCTTCACAAAAGGTTTTCCAGGTTGATGGAATAGAGACTTACAAATGAGAAAAATAAAATTGAATTTGGAGTTTTCCAGAGCCACTCAATTGTTCTCTTTCATAATTGGTAGAGTGTTGGCAGATATGTAAGATAATTTTATTTAAAGTCCTGACTTTACAGAGAAAACCTGGGACACAAAATTGTCAGTGACTTACATCTCTTTCTGACCATACTTAATTAATGTCAAGTTGGTTTTTCAACCTGAAATGTTGTATGGAAATTCTCATTAGGATAATGGTTTATTTTGAAAAAGAGCAGGATTGGACACACATAATTCTATCCATAAATTTGTCTCAAATTTTATTTTTATGTCTAAGTTATTTTCAAAAAGAGCTGAGGGGGATGATGAAGAGAAGATTAACTGACTAATGCACACATTAAGATTTAATGAGTACATACAATTTGAGCCCCTGTCTTTAATGTAGTGGGATATATGTTTTATCTTGACAATTTTGTCAAGACTATCTAAAGATACAAATTTCAAAACAAGAAGTCATTTTAAGCACTGGGGCATGATAATTTGAGTTATATATGTTGATCCACCTAATAAACCTACCTTATTCTCTCCCAAAATATTTAGACAGTCTTTTATTTTTGTCTTTATTTTTATTTATTTTTGCAATGCTACAATATCAGGTGTATTTTCTTTTTATTTGCATAATATTGTATCTAGAAAGTAAATTCAATACACAGTTGGAGTTCTGGGCCAGTGGATCTTTATAATTATCTTTTTCATCACTGAAGTGCTATAATTAAATATTAATCAAGGCATGCAAACTTTTGGTTCCATGTAAACTAAAACACAGTTACCAACTTCTAGAATGTGTTCTCCATTTCAGGTTAATGAATTTATTATCATGCCACTGTAATTTTGCGAACTATAAAGGCTTGATAACATTTTGAAAGGGCTTTAAATTTCGATACAATTATTTAAGACTAATGATGAAATGTCAGACAACTGAAATTCCTCCGATTAATGACTTTATGGATATAGAAATAAACAGACTTGAACAAGTGCACACGCATGTAAAAATCAGAAATATGCTGGTCATATTACTCCTTTAGCATCATAACTCACTTCTGAAAGAGCCTATTCCAGTAAATGACCCCATGAAAATTCCTAGGGAGTGCTGGTCATTCTTTGCGCTCAGATATTCTGGCAAGTTAATAGAACATTAGTTTGAAAGAGTCTACTCCACATAGAAGAAAAATATATATAAAATAAAATTGTTCTTTTCTTTTCATCTATAAACTTACAAGAAGAGCAACCTCCCAAACCACAAATTACCATCATATGAAAAAAGAAAGCCAATTAGTATAAAATTCTATCTTGGGGAAAAATGTAAAGCCTCATTTAGCTATCTTCAAAAGATGTTTTTCAACAGGTTTCTAATTAATCACTGCAAAATTCTAATTAATGAGTTCTTATTTTAGTTCAGAGGGAGGTAGTGAAACCTATTTAACCACAGAAATGATTATAGTTGAAAGTCCAAATTGAAATTTTCTGCAAGAATTTTGTTGTTACTATTGTAATTGTAATAATGGAAAGATGTCATTTAATCAAGACTACTAAAACAATGTTTAACAATATAATTTTCATTTTTCTACTCAAGCTCTAATCAAATATTAATAATGTATCATGACATATGATATGTCAATTCTATCAAGTTCTTATTTGAAGCAAAGTACAACATTCATAACTAGTTACAGATATTAAGAAACTTATTTTCTAAAAATAAAATAGAATTAGGATTTACAAAGTTCACCTAATAACTGAAAGTCTAGTAATTAACTGAGCACAGAATGTGGATAGAAGGATTAGAACAAAAATCATTATCAACATCACATTTGTATTGATTGTATTGATGTATAAGTATTTTGCAAAACACAAGACTTTCTAGTCTTATAGTAAATGGTATCTGTACTTATTCAAGTTTAACAGATAATATGATAAATAAAGTATTATAAAATGTTTCTTTGGATTTAAAAAGAAATGTATCTTAGAATGTCATATAAGGAACATTTCGTTTCTGTCAGTGTACAAGATGTAGCTATATAATTTAGCAGCTCTCAATTGTAATTTAAATTATATGTATAATGATATAAACAACTGTTATTCACAGAGGCCAAAAACTTTATAATACCTGTATGCTAGATAAATCATAGCACATATCAGATAGAAGAATTTTTAGCAAATCTTAAATTAATAGTAGAAGGAAGAAGAGTACACCAAATGCTACTGATGCTTGAATTAATATAAGGAAATCCCCCTCCCTTTTAAATAGATTATTCAACTTTGTATGCTTATTACTATAGAATGTGATTCACATCTCTTTCAGAGTTACTCTCATCCTACTTCAGTAATTATGTAATTTCATAAGTGTGTACCATTGTGCAGGTAGAGTGTCTTCTTGGGTCACCATGACAAGGCATGGTCTCCAAATAGTCTCTTATGCCTCCTTTTATTGGAAGACTCCACTGATTTCTATTACTACTTCCCTATCTTTTCACTGTGGTTACTCACAGTTATTATCTTCCAAAGACAACATCTGTGAGATTTTCCTAATGTACCTGAACTGAATAATGCCCTGTGTCTTTTAACAAATGCAGCCAAAAATATGAAATTAGGACTGCATAATCTTCCACATTTGATTAAAAGCTATGATTCACTGTATGAGTAACAATGCCAAGACTAAAAACTGTATTCTCACATGTAATTACTTATTTCTGAAAAACAAAAGAAAGGAATATATACTAAACATTGATTTTGATTTAAACAAATTATAAACTCAAGTTTGGCAGAGAAACCAGGAAGTTAATCTATAATATCAAGCAGGGAATTTAGAATTTCATAAATAGAGCTGCAAAGACAAACATTACCAAGGAAACTCTTCAGTAAGTAATTATGAATTCGGCTTCACAAATACCATGATATATTACATATATTTAACTACAGCAACATAATTTAAACACAGGCATCCTCAGAGACATAAGGTCAAATTTTCCTGATTCAAGATTACATATTTAATTGGATTTTCAGAATTTTTTGCAGTTTTCTTTTAGTTCAAAGAACTCACTTTTCTGCTTGTGGGAAAAAATTATATCTCTTTAAGTTTTGAATAAATACTACAGTGCATGAAAGCATATCTGTATGTTGCACAGAATAGTTTACTAAAGTTTACAAATTAGAATTAAAAATAAAAATCATCTAGCCTATGGATAAAAATCAGTGCTTTAATCAATTTAAAAGGATTTTTATGGTATTTAAAATGCTTGTGCAAGTTAAAAAAGAGACACATTTATGTGAAAGATGATAATTTTGTACAAATATTTTTTAGAAATTATACTTGATTAAAATGTTCCCAAATATCCCAGACATTTTATCCCAGACATTTTGGATGAGGAAAGTACAAATAATTTTTCCACTGCATTTCTGTGCATTGACTACTATGGTAGGCAGAATTCTTAGACAGCATCTAATATTCTCTGCACACTCCTGATGTCCATATTTCTGTCATTAGATTATGTTAGGTGGCTCAATTGGCTATAAGAGAAGATTATTCCTGTGAAGCTGACTCAAATGTTTGGCTTCTTTAAAAGCAAAAAGCTTCTTTAAAAGTTTTTTTTTTTTTTTTTTTTTTTTTTTTATGGTTGATCACAAAAGAATAAGGAGAGACTCAAAGCACAAGAGCTTGACACTTCATGGTTGCTTGAAGATATAGAAAGCCATGTGGAAGAAAATGTGGGCGACCTTTAGAAATTGAGAGTGGTCCTCTCCCTGATCACCAGCAAAGAAATGAAGACTCCATTCCCAGAAGTGCAAGGAGCAGAATTCTTCAAACAATAGAGTTTGGAACAGATTTTTTTTTTTTTCCTCAGACCCTGCAGACAAGAATTCAGCCCTACCAACACCTCTGTATCAGCCTTACATATCCTCAGCAAATAACCCAGCCACACCATGCTGGACTCCTAACACACAAAAACTGTCAGATAATTTGTTTGTGTTGGGTAAGTAGCTAAGTTTGTAGGTTTTTTTTTTTTTTTTTTCAGCATTACTAGAAAACTAATACAGCTTTGCTTTTAAAAATATAGAAATATTTTTCTTCTAATCAGAAACCATTTTTAATTTAATGTTTACAGAAATCATTCAGTACTAATATCTAATACATAAAATCATAAATTCCTGAGGTAAAATCATTTCCTAATAAGCTGCCCTGTCAAGCAGAGAAAGACTTTTATTTATCACTTTTCATCCTCAGAGAGTGAACAAGAAAAGTTTTTATCATGTCTAATAATGTGAAACTTTGTACATGATAAAATAAGCAATGCACTGATTTCTTTGGGAAAAGAAACAAATAATTTCAGAAAATTTTCTTGCAGGTGTTGAAAAGACCATCACCAAGGTAACTTTCAAGTATTAAAATATCATTTTCTAGCAGAAATACAGACAAAAACAATTGCAATAGTCTTGCAAAAAGACAAATATAACTTATCATAGCTTCAAATAGAATATTATACATTCATCAGAAATGAATAAAAACATATAATAAATCTCAATTACATATTTCAAGTGTCTATAAAATTAAAGCTATCAAATTAGAGATGTTTTGATAACCCAAAAAACAATTGTCCATAGCAAATCTGTGAGACATTTCAAAAGAGGAAGAATTAATTCTGAGAAACTGTGGTTCAACATATTACACAAATTCCCATTATCCCTCTCTTCAAAAATCTCTACTAAATGGCCACATTACCTTTATGACCACAAAATGTCTTCTAAAGAAAGTATAATTCTCTTAGTAAAGCATAAGACAGTCATATAAATGAGCATATTCACAAACGTGTATCAAATAGATAAATTCTGTAACAGTAAAAAATAACATACATGTGAAAACTGATCAATTGAGGATCTAGAGTAAACACCAAGAAATAAAGATATTGTTTTATATTTGATGTCATAGTGTAAATTTGTTACATGAATTTTCATTTTACTACTAAAAAATAGTCCAGAGCTATGATCACTGCATAACTCACATGCTTTTATGAGAGTGATTATTTGAGTGTCCATCCCGCAGATGGTATGCACTGCACCCATTAGGTGTGAATATAACCATCCCCTCCTCCCCCCTCCCACCTGCCCGACACCCAATGAATGTTACTACTATATGTGCACCTAAGTGTTGATCAAGTAATACCAATTTGTTGGCGAATACATGTGATGCTTGTTTTTCCATTCTTATGATACTTCACATAGTAGAATGGGCTCCAGCTCTATCCAGGATAATACAAGAGGTGCTAGATCACCGTTATTTTTTGTGGCTGAGTAGAACTCCATGGTATACATATACCACATTTTATTAATCCTCTCACGTATTTATGGGCACTTGAGTCATTTCCACATCTTTGCAATTGTGAATTGTGCTGCTATAAACATTAGAGTACAGATATCGTTTTTATAAAATGTCTTTTGTTCCTTTGGGTAGATGCCTTGTAATGGAACTGCTGGATCAAATGGTAGTTCTACCTGTAGTTCTTTGAGGTATCTCCTTATTGCTTTCCACAGAGGTTGCACTAGTTTGCAGTCCCACCACCAGTGTATGAGTGTTTCTATCTCTCTGCATCCACGCCAACATGTATTATTGTTTTGGATCTTTGGATAAAAGCCATTCTCACTGGAGTTAAGTGATATTCAAACTTTTGAAAGAGACAATATGTCCATTTACATGTAATGTATGCACAGGTAGATTAAACCTGTATTCTTTCTTGCATAGTATGTAATGTATAAAATACTGTAAGGGCAAATGCAGACAGTGAAAGGTAATTAATTTTCCACAGTAAATAATTCATATACCTATCAAGTTAAAAATTTTACGTAGTTCTAAAATTAAGTTATGTTTTAGAATAGTAATTTATTAATATCTCAGTATTATAATTTTCACAATATTTAGTTTTGTTAATTGTGGAAGATATTTCTAGCAGATATTTCTATATTATTTAAGACAATCATATAATATAGTTAAGGTGCTTTTTTTTAACCTCTATGTATCACAAAATTACATTTTTTAAATTTTAGAATAGCAAAAAAAATAAAAACTGTATGTGTATGTGTTGTTACTATTGCAACATCAAAACCTGGCCTTGATAATAGTTAAAAGTTTAATAAGTTGTAAAATGAATTTAATTGTATTTTTTCAACAGATATTTACTATAATTTACTATGAACTAGGTAATCTTTTATATAATAATACTGTATTATTGCTTTGATTTAATTTTTTACTTAAGGAAAGCTTGGAGATATAAATAAGAAGGTGGGTTCAAATAGTAGCTATTATACCTATTGTGAGTCTGTTTTTATATTGATTTAAATGGTATCATGTATGTAGGTACACTTTGCAAAATAAAAAGCAATGAACAGATGTTAGCTGAACTATTATTTCTAAATCATTAAAATATTTTCTATATACCCATTTCTATATTTATTAGACAATCAGTTCAATGATGAGATAATGTTTGATCATTTCCCAGAATACTAAATAATATTTTTAAGGATCATCAATTTTTCCAGTCTTCTCACATAGCCAACACTATTCTGCACATACAGTTTTACTTTTATGGGCTGGAGAACAATGTTAATAAAGTTAAGTTACTTCTCCCTCTAACATACTGCTTTCTGTTGTTATTATTCGATTTTCCCTTCCTGGAATATTTGACCCTAGAAAGTTTATAAAAAACTGAACTACTGTCACTTCAGTGAAACTGATCTCGCAGGTTAGAATTTTAAAACATGTCTGACAAGTATACTTGCTTTTCTCTGTTAAAAATAACATCAATTATATAATCCATGGTGCTATATTCTATACAAAAGATAAAATAGAGTAAAACAGAATTCAAACTGTTATGTTTTGTTTTTTAACTTCAAGGTGGTTCAAAATGTCATGGTCTTGCTTGTAACAAATGCATTATAGACTTCTACTTTAATTTTCTAAAATAAGTAGAAATGTTCTCAAACCATGGACATTCACGGGACTAAGTACAGTACTGTAATTTGCTTGCTTCTTGAAAAGCATTAGAGCTCATTAGTCTGGCTGAATGTTGAGGCAAAAAGGACACTGGAAAACAGCAACATGATTCTGTCAATGTTTTTCTATAGCAAGTGACTATAAATAATAAAAAGAAAATAAAGTTTCTTGAAGATATTAAAATGGTCAATTGCAATACTTCATGAATATTACTTTGGCAAGTAGTTTATACAAAAACAATATATATTATAACATTTTAAATGATTTCATCTTTTATCCTAAATATTTTCTTTATAGAAGGTATTATTTATTATGCTGATTTAGGAGTTTTTGACTATCTCTCTCAGTTAATTTCATCTGTTTTCCTTATGAATCCATTAGAATTGCGAAGGTGCCAGTAAAGCATCTTATATAGAACCTTAAGCAGGTATGTGGTCAAATTTTTTTAAATTATTAATAATTAATTAAATATAATTATTAGTACATAATAATTGAATATATTTATTGGGTATCTGTGATATTTTGATATAGGCATAAAATTGAATTAATCAAATTAGGGTAATTGGGGTACCCATCACCTCTGGCATTTATCATGTCTTTTTTGAATCTTATTCATTTTGCTGGGTTAGATTATGCACACTTTTATAATGACAGTTGCATAATGAAGCATGAAGTTTACTTGGTTTTGAGTTATACAGATGCTATAATTTCTACCAAGAAAGAGGCAGCAACTAATATTAAGCTATTCCAATGAAAAAAATGCATTTTTTAATGGGGATATAGAAGAATTTAGCTCCTGATTAAAAAAAAAAAAAAAAGAACACCAAGAATAGTATATTTTACTAAATTAGCAAAATAGTATTGAAGTTAAATCTAGTAATATAATTTATCTAATTATATAATAAATATTAAATCTAATTGCAGATCTTTCATAGATATTAAAAAAATATTATTTTACCGTGGTAGTGAAGACATCTAAATTATCGGTGAACATTTAATGTTGGACTTATTATTTTAGTGCTCTCAAATGTAATTTTTTGTCATGAATATCAGTCTTGAATTTAAAATGTACAAGAACATTGTCTTAAACAAACAAAGATTAAATAAGGAGGAATAACACATGAATAGATTAATATTAATAATAATAAAGAAATAAAAATATTTGGTGGGGAATAGAAGGCTTTTTCATTTATATACGGAAGG
Organism: Eulemur rufifrons; assembly: GCF_041146395.1. Taxonomy (NCBI): domain Eukaryota; kingdom Metazoa; phylum Chordata; class Mammalia; order Primates; family Lemuridae; genus Eulemur; species Eulemur rufifrons. Next base: position 10,317,813 of record NC_091009.1, read on the forward strand.
TGGTCACCTATTCAGATAATGTATGTTGATTCCAACCCAGAAGAGACCATGGCTTGGGATATCATAAAACAAAATATATGAGGTCATGTTGTATGTCCTCTCGCCCCACCACAACTCACAAATAGAGTATCAATCCTGAGTGGAAGCAGAAGGAGAAGAATACAATTCCATTATGCCAACAGGCCTATCTCTTGACTGTAATTTTCTTTTACACCCAGTTAGTTTATTACAAGGCTTCTTGGCATAATGGAATTATATCCTGCTTTGGCTCAAAATTTTATATCATTGATGTTCTTTTGTTTCTGTTTCTACTTAAAAAATAATGTAAGAGACATGTTTATACTTTATGAAGAGCATATTTTGAAGATAATCAGTGGACATTATAGTATTAGATAATTCCTCCTTTGGATTAATATTGTTAATATCAAAATTATTGTACTGGGATCAGTGGCACGGTCTGTAATCCCTGCTACTCACAAGGCTGAGACAGGAGAATTATTTGAGCTCCGGAGCTCAAGACTAGCCTGGGCAACATAGGGAGACCCCATCTCAAACCAGAATGAAAAATTGTTATGCAAACGTGTGATACAATAGTCTCTGAGTTCTTAAAGTTTCCTTTCGTCTCTTGCAGTTGATTTTACATATGTGACTAATAACTCATAGATGGGCAGGGATTTATTATATATTGTAAGAAACTGTACCCTTCAAGAATTTGAATATATTTAGAGAAGATTACGTAGTTTACTGAAAGTATACACCACACGTCTTTCTATGCTTTTATAATAGTGTTCAAATTCACTTCTGTCTTTTAATTTCCCAAATAATGTTGTGACTGCAAATCACTTAGAATAGTAAAAAAAGGAGGTTTTTACACAATAAAATAAAGAATTATTGGCCGTAAAAAATTTTGCCTTTCAAGTTTCTCATGTTCTAGAAGTAAAAATAAGAATTAAAATCCTTTAAATAATGATTTCAATCTTTATAAAAGTCATCTGCTTCAGTAATTATTTTCTTTCTTCTTTTGAAAAATATATTAAACATTATATGAAAATTAAACAATCAGTAAAATTAGCATATCAGAAAACATTATATAATTAGTTTTTTTAAAAATATAGTGTAAGACAATCTACTATTTTAAAATGTTGAGAGAAAACTGCTTTGACATTTACATGGTAATTATTCCAATGAAATTGGTTTGAGCCTTTGAAAAATTACTACTTGTCATTTACCTAAACAACTGAAGCTACCATTAGAATTGTCCTTAACCTCCTCATCTTTGTATTCTTTGGACAGAGAGAGAAATAACATTCTGAAAGCATCCTGTATCTTCCACTTGTAACTCATCAAGAGGTTGTACTTAAAGAATGTGAATGCCATTCACAGGATAATAGAGATTACTTTTTAAAAATTTCAATGAATATAAGAGATCAAATATGTCCCTTGCTTTTGTTGCTAATAAAAAAGTTTGTTCTTTAAAAAAAAACATGTTTAATAGTAATAGTAATAACAGGAATAATGAAAGATAAAGTAGTATTTAGTATGTGCTTGGCACTGTCATGATATATTTCTTGATATTTATTTATTTATTTAGAGACAGGATCTTGCTCTGTTACTGGGGCTGTAGTGCAGTGGTACCATCGTAGCTCGCCGCAACCTCAAACCTCCTGGGCTCAAGTGATTTTCCCACCTCAGCCTCCCATGTAGCTGGGACTGCCAGTGCATGCCATCATGCCTGGCTAATTTTTTAAAAAAAATTGTAGAGATGAGGTCTCACTGTTGCAAAGGCTAGTCTCTAACACCTGGTCTCAAGTGATCCTCCGACCTCAGCCTCCCAGTGCTAGGATTACAGGAGTGAGCCACTGTACCCAGACTATTTTTATTCATTTTAAGTGAGCAAAAATCATTCTCCACTGGAATATTTTAAAGGGTTTGGTCCTGTGTTGACTACTTTATAACTACGATTTCATTTTTTGAGAGATGATTTTTTTATTATTTTTTTCTTCAGTTTAAAGTATCATTACATTTAATGTGTTTTTTCAAAAATACATTTATGTGAAGAAATTTTCAGCATCTTTAGTCTTTCTTTTTTCCTTATCTCCATCACAAGTCTCAGAAGATCACATGTAATACTAGTAATTATATGATTTTCCATTGAGGAGGTCTAGATGTTCACAGCAAAAATTACTTCTATTTTATATTTTTAAATATGTTTATTTAAAATAGGTAAAAATTTCATATTTTCCCCTCAATTTTTTTCACCAGCCATTCTCACATTGAGATGTAAATTTTTGCTTTAGTCTCCCCAAAACATAAGGTAAATTAAATATTCTGAAAATTGTATTTTAATTCTTTTTGAGTTTTCTAGGTTTAAGATGTTAAGTGGATCAAAAATTTGAAGTTTGAACTAGCTGTTTGCAAGTTTGTTGCTACACACATATATCAAGCATTTTAACAAAAAACTGGGCACAGTAACTGGAAAAGAGGAAAACCTGGGAATTTTAGGAATTGTAGCAAGATCATTAAACAGAATATAGAGTAATCTGTGCCTTGCTTGTTCTGGGGAAGTCTTATTCTTGAAAATAAACACCATGTAAATAGCTTAAGCTCCATAATGCTCCTTCTTTGACAAAAACAAAAACTAAAGCACAGAAATCCTGTAAGATCTCTACAATGTATGAAAAACAGAAAAATAAAAAAAGTAAAATAAAATAAATAAATATTACACAAAAAACAAATAAGCAAAACAAAATAAAAAATATCCATACTCAGTTTACTGTTTTTGCTGGAAGAATAGAATGGATATAAAAAACCAAACAAACAAGATAGTTGGACGAGGGAATAAAAGAAAAAAAAAGTTTAACAAGACCAACTATGTACTTAGTATGTCACAGGAAATTTGTCATTTGATCAATTTAAACAGATCAAAATGAGTATCTATTTTACATCTATTTAAAGATCCATAAATCAAGAGTGTGTAATTTCAGTGTCTCAAGGAGAGAGCTGGAAATGATACCGATATCTATCCAACAAGAAAAGTTACTATTGAAAGTTATTTATGATAATAATGATATTGAAGATTTACACCTAAATGAGTGAATGGCTGGAGAGAAAATTGAAGGAATCATGTCAAGTTTGTTATCTATTTTAAATAAACCTGGTTAAAAAATAGAACACTATTGGTGTACTATTAATTATATAGGTATGTGTACACACACACTCAGGCAATTTATTACAATCAGTACCCCTTATAGGGCCTTTCTTTAAGACTTAGTCTTCCTTACCACCTAGTATCTATCAGAAAAGGCTAAGCACAGTGTCAAAAGTGCACAGTTTCCCGGTCCTACACAGCAAACATATTTCTTCATGCTCCTAAAACTCATGTAAAACCTCCTTTATATGGGATTTTTGAGTGAATAATGCCATTGGGTATATATATTTGATATTTACTCTAAATTTAATATATGATTAAATTTTCCAGATGACAAAATCTTAATACTTTCAACAGTCCTGCCCCTCTGTTTTACTACCTCTTTTTCTTTCTTTTTTAAAAATCTACTAAATATTGTGCTTTTCAGTTATCTGGTGATGACCATGTTGAGTTATTTCTATTCCAGATATTTACAAGGATTACTCTTATTTTTGAATCTTAATTTTGCCTTTCACAGTTTCCTTGTCTTCTCAGTTGCCTTGAGTCAGACGGTGAGGTGTTTTAAGTAACTCCTTCTTTTTCCATCATCTATTGCCTATATGTTGGCAAAGAGATAATTAAACATTCATTTTTTTCCAAAAAAATATTTATTGAGCATGTGTCTTGCCTGAGAAGACAAACATAATCCCTGTTGTCATTAACTTTTCAATGCAGTGTAAAAATATTACACAGTAATATTACTACTACAAGTGTAGCAGTATTATTAAAGAGAAGTCATGCATAGAACTATAATATGTTCAGGTAAATTAATCAAGAAGTTCATAATTGGCTTATTGAACTAATGGATGATTTCATAGGGGAGAACTAAGAGAAAGCGCTACAGATACGCTATGCAATGGAAGGAAAGATTTCAAAAAGAATTTAAGGGTGTAAATGAAATGACTGTAAGGATAAGACTGCGGGATTCTTTTATTAGTAAAATATATTAACTCTGATATCTTTTTTGATTCTTCAAGGTTACATTTTTATTTTCTGCCCAGTCAATTTTGTTGCATATTATAAACATTAATGTACAAAACGAGACTTACTTTAGATATCTGGAGTTCTGCTAATTTTATTTTCTTGGCTTCCTTAGAATTTCCATATAACCATTTAACATTCTCAAATTCTGATGTAAATAAAATTTTGCAAAAACCTAGCATATTAGAAATGGGAGCAGGCCGGGCGCGGTGGCTCACGCCTGTAATCCTAGCACTCTGGGAGGCCGAGGCGGGTGGATCGCTCAAGGTCAGGAGTTCGAGACCAGCCTGAGCGAGACCCCATCTCTACTAAAAATAGAAAGACATTATATGGACAACTAAAAATCTATATAGAAAAAATTAGCCGGGCATGGTGGCACATGCCTGTAGTCCCAGCTACTCGGGAGGCTGAGGCAGTAGGATCGCTTAAGCCGAGGAGTCTGAGGTTGCTGTGAGCTAAGCTGACGCCACGGCACTCACTCTAGCCTGGGCAACAAAGTGAGACTCTGTCTCAACAAAAAAAAAAAAAAAAAAAATAGAAATGGGAGGAGACTTGATTTGTATTTCCCTGATGATTAATGATATTGAGCATTTTTTACATACCTTTTCCAATTTTTATGTTTTCCTTTGAGAAATGTCTATTCAGATACTTTGTCCATTTTTTAAATCTGGTTATTTTATTTTCAGCTATCGTGTTATGTGAGTTTCTTATGTATTTTGTATATTAATCCCTTAACAGTTGTACGGTTTGCAAATCTTTTCTCCAATTCTTTAGGTTGTCTCTTCATTTTGTTGATTATTTCCTTTTCTGTACTGAAAGTTTCTAGTTTGATGCAACCTCATTTGTCTATTTTTTCTTTCTTTTCTTTTTTCTTTTCTTTTTTTTTTTTTTTTTTGCCTGTGTTTTTGGTGTCAAATCCAAAATTCATGAACAGACCAATGGTGTGTATCTTTTCCCTTGGGTTTTCTCCTATTAATTTTTAAGTTTCATGTCTTCTCTTTAAGTTTTTAATCAACTTTGAGTTGATTTCTGTTTATGGTATGAGATGAGGGTCCAAAATTTCATTCTTCTACACATAGATATCAAGTTTTCACAAAAACATTTAGTGAAGAGACTGTCCTTTTATCATGTGTGTTCTTGGTGCTGCAGGTTCATGCACCTGTAATCCTTTCTACTCCTGAGGCTGAAGCAGGAGGATTGCTTGAGCCCAGGAGTTCTGGGCTGTGGTGTGCTGTGCTTATAGCATGTCCCTGCTAAATTTGTCACAAATTTAATGAAATCTGTGGAGCTAGAGACCACAAGGTTGCCTAAACAAGGTGAACCCACCAGGTTGGCAATGGAGTAGATCAAATCTCCTGTGCTTATTTGACAGTTTGATTCCATAACAAATCTGGGTGTTTCAGCAGAAACATGAATAAGAAAAGATAGATTGCTGTATCACTGGCATGGCAAAAAGACCACTCATTAAATATCAGAAAAATGTAGTATTTCTTAGTAGATAAAATAAAGCTTCAATATACTAGAAACATATATGTACATGTAGAAAAATAGCATATCAAACCTCTTAAATGGTTATCATCCCAAGTTTATAGATAAGTTACCAGAACTTCTAAAGACAAATTATATAAGGACATATGGGTAAAAAATGATTGAGTCACAGTTTCAACAATGGACCTCATGACAAGATACAGAATTTACCCAATATATCATATTGCCTTATAACATACTTTGTTGGAAGGTAAAAGTTACAAATATGGTATATTATTATTTTTCCCTCAGTCCTCCACAGTTGTATGTATCACTTCAAATTCAATTACCTAACACTGGATAGTTCATAATCTCACTAGTGATAAAGAATCTAGATATTATGTAATTCTTTTACAAAGAATAGTAAAGCTTGGTAAGATCTTAATGTGTTGGAGTTTTTACACTTAAATATTTTTATCGTGTATATTTATGGGGTGCAATGTGATGTTTTGATCTATGTATATTTTATAGAAAGATTCAACCACACTAAGTAACATATTCATCACTTCACCAACTTATTTTTTTTGTGTTGAGAACATTAAAAATGTATTATTTTAGCAATTTTCACAGAAAGATAAAAATTGTATGATCTCACTTATATGTGGAATCCAAAATGTCAAACTCATAGAAAAAGAGAGGAGAAAGTCTAGCAGAGAGTAGAAAGAAGGGGGAATGTTGATCAAAGAGTACAAAGTTTCCGTTATAATGGAGAGTAAGTTAGCTATCTATTGTACTACACGGTGACCCCAGTTAATAGTAATGTATTACGCATTATTTTACTTGAAATTTGTGAAGATAATTGATCTTAAATGTTCTTACTGCAAACACACACAAACCACAACTATATGAGGTGATGAATATATTAATTAGATTATTGTGATATCATTTCACAATAAAAACATATATCAAAACATCACATTATATACCTGGGATATACATAGTTTTTATTTGCCAAGTATACTTTAATAAAGCTGAAAAACATTTCCATATTTTAGATTTTTCCTATTGTAAATTATTGATCATCTCAACATTTTAGCCTGCAGTTTGATTTCAGATCATATTACTATATCTTCTTATACAGCAGAATTATGGAATAATAAATTATATCACTTATTCTACTTTGTTAATTTTATTATTTCAAGTTAAATAGACAATTTTTGACTTAAATATAATTGCAGGAAAACTTAAGACTGCATTTGAAATTATTAAGCGGAATATGTTTTTCCCCCCAACAAATATTGTTCATCAACAGTTAAAATAAATAAACTGATATTTGCTATAGAAGTTTCATGAAATTGTCTGGCTCAATGAAGACATTCATTTTCCAAAAATGGCCTCTCCTGATTCATCTTAACAGAGGAAAAGTATTCAGGCCTGTTCTCAATCTAATTCCTAACATTTGTTTGTACTTTTCATAATTCTCAGATAAGACAGGTTTTTCCCCAGAGAAGTTGAAGAACAGCAGCAATTCAATAGACTGTGCTATGATGGAATAAGACCCTGGTATCTACAGCACCATTTTATCATCAAAAAGGGAAAAAAATAAACAAATAACTAACTAGTAAAAGATAATTAACGTTTTTACATATGGATAAAATAATTTTATTTTTATACTAAAATAACTATGATCAATTAAAAGACAGATTATTATTCCTTAGAATAATAGGTAGAACTATCACTCTCCATTCAAAAAAAACTAAAAATATTGATGAACATAAAGCACTGTTTCTATGTCTCATTGAGAACACAAGTGACAATACCTAAAAATAATTCAGACAGCAGGAATAGTACATTGGGCCAAAATTCAGGATCAAGGTGAGGCACTCATAAAATAAGTTCATAGTTGAAGGATCAAGATGTAGCTGCTGAGTCTATAGTCCTTAATTTATCAAGAAATATTTGTGTGAAAGCAGGGAGTTGGTCCATGGTTTCAGAGAACCAGACAAAGACATGCAGAGTCATATGTCTGATTCACGTCAATGAAGGTGGAGGGGAGAGAAATGGTCTCGGGGAAAAATGTGAGTCCAAATCCTGGGCCTTGTATGCTTCCGGGGCTCTATCTCCTTTAAATCTCAACTAGGTAAATTTGACACAGAACTCTTCTTCAAAATGGATGTGTTTGTCCAAAATTCTGGGTTATTTTTGAATTCCCCTCTGTGGATTAGGGTCCTCTAGTTTGTAGGATTAAATTATTGTAGGGGTCAGAAATTTAGCAAGTCCTTAAAAGTAACATGTGATACAATTATTCACTATTTGTATTACTCAAGCAGCACAATTCCCATTGGTTATGGTTGTTTTACAGGGTCATGTCATGAATTGTTATATTAAAGGTGCAGTGATAGTAAGCACTTATAGAAAAGAATTTATCAAGCACAGAATAATCTAGATAAAAATGTGATACATGTGGTCAGATCTAGGGACTTTATTTAATGATTAAACTGGTCAGGGCCATGATATGAAAGTTCAAAGCCCCTGGAATGTGTTTTATGAGGCAGGTCATCATCCAGGAATTAGAATTTAACTTTCCAAATTCTAAAATTTAGAGAGATGAATGTTTTTGGAGAAGAGAGAATCAATCCATGAAATATAATTACAATTTTATTCAAAGACATTTGCTAGGAGACTAAAGTTATTCAATAATACACACTTAATACAAAGAAAATTAAAACATAAAATAAACTGTTTCTTTTAACCACCATCATTAAATGAAAAAGATTGTTTGCTACTTCAATTATATTCTTCAGGTATATGTTGACTTCTGCATTATACTATGTATAATATTCACACTAATCTCAAAAATTAAATAATAAATAATAATGTGAGCTATATAAAATAAACAGGGTCTAAAATGTTAACATAAAAACAAGATAAAGGCATCAATTCTATTTCTTCCTTCAGTTGTGCTTTATGCACTGCTCTTGATTAAAAAGACAAAACTATCTATATGTGTGTGCACTCTTGTATGTTTGTGTGCGTGTGCATGTATGAGCTCACATTTGCCTTATGAGAGGAAACAGCAGCAGAAAGAAACTGAATAGAAAGCTAAAAGGGGTTGTAAAAAGCCAAGAGGTTGTAAAATTCTCACTGATTGCTCTTGGAGAAATCACTTGAAGCTCTATACGAAGTTTAAAAGGATAAAATTTAAACTCATCATTCAGGCATTCAAGTATTTCCACTAGATAATCAAAACCTAAATCACAAAATATAACTCCCATTTTGGGGGCAGACTATGCTTCTGGAAGGAAAAATATATGACTAAATTTATGGGTGTGGGGAAATGCAAGACTAATTTTTAGGTTAATGAAGTTTGCAATATCTCTTCCCTCTTGTTCTTCCCTCATCAAATCCTACTCATTATTTCAGTGCCCCTCTTCCCTAAGTCTACATTCCTCCAAAAAGATGACTTTTCCAATTCTTTCAGCCCATTTGTCATCCCCATTGTCCCACCTTCCCTGGCATTGTCTACCAATGTTACAAGTCTTGGTCTATGTTAATTATCTGATTTTTGATAATACATTATTTCTCCCAAGGTAAGATCCTAGAAGACTACTGTCAAAATATAATTATGGTGCATTGACATAATATTCTGTACATACTGGAGAGCTCTGCTCATAGTATATGCTCAGTAGATAACTTGTTTAAATGAAGAAATTATCTCAACCTAGGACCGATTAATGCCACTTCTTTGTAACACACAGGGACAATACCAGAAGTTTCTCTATGTAATCTCAAGCTAAATTTAAGATTTGACAAGCTGAAAAAAGGTTTGTATCATTACACGATTCTGGCAGCTAAAATCTGCTCACACTGTTGTGCATATCTTTCACTCAAATTTAAGATCCAATTTAGTTAAAAATTTGTATAGAAAATAGATTTTATGAATCACCTCCTAGCATTCCTTAGTTAGCAGTAGCGGGTTCTTGAATGTATTGTCTACATTCACTAAACAGTCATTATTTCTCAATTTTGTAGATTAGAAAGTTGAATCTTAGAGACATAACTGGTGGCATGTAGTTTTATGCTCACGTTATGAAACATGCTATTTTTATTAAAATATGCTGGCTCTTTTGAACTTTCACCCTTACTTCTCTGCTAAATTTCAACCCTAAATTTGAACTACTGTTCACACATATTTTCCACAGACCCTATAACCTAATATGATGAGCTAGGGATATATAAAAAGTAAGACTCCAGGATCTATCATGAGATAGCAATATGATGTATTTATTTCTTAGGTCTAATTTTTACTCTTTATAAAATTTGAGCCAAGATTAAAAGTTGCTACATCTCAGTATCTTTACCTTGAAAACAGGCAAAGTAACAATATCTTGGCCGGGCGCGGTGGCTCACGCCTGTAATCCTAGCACTCTGGGAGGCCGAGGTGGGCGGATCGTTTGAGTTCAGGAGTTCGAGACCAGCCTGAGCAAGAGTGAGACCCCATCTCTACTAAAAATGGAAAGAAATTATATGGACAGCTAAAAATACATAGAAAAAATTAGCCGGGCATGGTGGTGCATGCCTGTAGTCCCAGCTACTCGGGAGGCTGAGACAGGAGGATCCCTTGAGCTCAGGAGTTTGAGGTTGCTGTGAGCTAGGCTGACGCCACGGCACTCACTCTAGCCTGGGCAAAAGAGTGAGACTCTGTCTCAAAAAAAAAAAAAAAAAAAAAAAAAGTAACAATATCTAATCAATAGATACTGTGAGGAATAACTAAGATAATATATGTAAAGTTTTTCAAAGAGTCCTAGTATATAATAAGTGATTAATGAATCCTATTATTATTATTTAATTATTGATAGAATTATTGCAAAGGGAGAATTCAATTATAATTTTCAATAAAAACTGAATTGGTTATTTTTATCAATTTTGTCTAATTCTTTCCCTTCATGTTTGTTTCTGATCTAAATCTATTTTCCTTATAAAGTATGTAAGAGTGGAAATCATTATGAGCAAAGTTTTCAGCAACTTTATAAAATCACCTAATGATAATTAATAGTTTTACTTTACTTGCTTTTTGGATGTCCCAAATTAATGTGAAATATAGCTAGATATAAAATAAATTTACTAAATATGGCATCAATAAGAATTCAAAGACTAAAACAAACTGTATAGTTTGGCCTTTTTAATAGATCTCTTCTTTCTCTGCCAGCCTTTGCAAAATACTTTTAGTATAAAGTTTAAAATCTTGCCTACAACAGGACAAGATTGAGCCTTTCAAGCAAGTAGTAAATAGCCATGTAGATAAACTATTAAATGCATTTAATTTATTTTATATAATTCTAAGTATATGGTGCCTGATCTGATTAATTCAATATGAGTAAATATAGCTTTTATGATTACAATATCACAAAAAAGTTATTAATTGATTATCCTTGTTTTTAGAATTTTATACTAATTTGACAGATTTCTTAAAACAATTTTTAATTGAAAATTTTTAATATATGAAAATTAATTCAAGTATGAAATGCTCCAATTTTAATGTTAATATTAACTACTTAAGAAGTGGGAAGCTTCTCTGGTTCATAGAGTGATGAAGCTCTTGACCAATAATTTAGGCAAGTATACCTTGTAAAAATATGCTATCTCTAATGATGAGAATTTCTGGATAGGTATAAGGTGGAAAAGGACAAAATACAGAAAATAAGGAACAGAAGAAGTTCTTCATTTCTCTTCATTATATACTTACCTTATCAAAGGCAACATATTATACAAGTAAATTTTTATCAGTCAAGGTTTATTGTTAATATGTAACTTTCCATTTATTCAGCTACAAAACTAATCCAGACCATTATTGTCTTATTTTAAAATTAGTGCAACAGACTCTCCATAGCTCTTTTTCATTATTTGAATAATCAATTCATTCTGAATACAGCAAAAACAATAGCTTCCTATAAATCTCTCTTGCTTCTTGTTACAGCTTTGCTGAGGAAACTACAATATCTCCTTAAGATTCATCAGCTCAAGTTCAAAAGGTTTACTCCACCTGGCTCATAGAGCTGTCCCTAACCTGTCTGCCCTCTACTTGACCCAATCCCTTTTAATTAATTACTCTTATTATTTCACAACACAAACTGCTCCAAATTCAGTCATGTTAAACTCTCACGGTCTTAAATTCTGCTATATTTGTTTCTACTTTTATTTATGAAACAGTAGCACAAATTTTTTTAAATTTTATAGATGTGATTTAACCATCATTTTTTAAAGTCTTCACTTGTTCATGAGTAGGGTCTCAAGACAAAACAAAGCAAAACCAAATAAAGGAAATATAATAGAATAAAAGTAAAAAGAATAAAATATTAATGGTATAGTAAATGACTAACCTTGCCCAAAGAGAGGCCTGGCCTTTGTATTTGACCTCTGGGGAAGTTAGAGACTAAGGTCACCACATGGAGAATCAACCACATCTACGTAACCAAGCCCCAGTGAAAACCATGGAAACTAGGCTTAGATGAAGTCCTTTGCTGTCAATACTACATGTACATGGACATACACAGAAGCCAACGTTGCACAATTACAATAGGAGACGACAACTGTAAATATAATGGGAGATACATGCACATACTGAATTGATGATCTCAAAATAATATTTTATAGTAATAAGTTTGAAGTACTACTCTGAAAGCAAGGTGTAGTTTTGTTTGTTAGTTTTTCTTTTAGGGGGTTGGAGAAGAGAGGAGTGTGGGTGGAATATTTTCTTTCCCCTACTTGGAGCTGTTTGTTCCTCCTCTATCTGACTCTGTTTTCCCCCAATCCCTCCCTCATATTCTGATGCCAGTTTTCAAATAATTAGAAGCATAGTCTTCCGGAACTTTCTATGAATACATAAAAGTAACCTACTATAATTGTGTCTAAAGGAAGAGAAACAAGATATCCGTCTGTGTAATGTGGACTGATGAACTTCAGGAGCATGAGAACCAAGTATGGTTTAGTCACAACTCTCTGTCCCGTCTACATAGTCAACCATGCACTAAAAAAATAATTTTTTGGATGAATAAAAAACTTTGCCCCAGGCATGATTTTGATTGCCAAAATGTTATTTTTCTTCCTCGTATGCTTTGAGCTGGGTTCCAAATTGCTGAAAAGCAAATGATCCTTATAATGATAGCAATGGCAATCTGAAGTAACTTTCAGTAATCAGGTACCATTTGCCGAGGTCTGTCCCAGCTTTCTAAATGGATTTCCTACTTTAGCATAGAAATACTTGTACAGTGCATGCTATTCATACTTAAAGCAAAGGAAAGAAGACTATTTTTCTCATTTTAAATTATATACCAAATAACTAATAATAAAAAGTTTAATATCACAAATCTCATCACTGTCTGCATCTAGCCCAATTTTCCCCAATATTAGTATAAGGTAGTGAGTAAATTCAGTGCATTCATTACATGGTTTCTGAATTTTTGCTTCAAATTTTTCTTGCTGTTTTAAAATTTGCATTATAAGATTTATGTCAGCAAGAAAAAAATTCATTAAAAAGTCTTTTTGCAAACACCATGTTCCTCAAAGGACAGGAAACTGCATCTTGCTGCAATAATTTCAGTCATCCAAAAACACTGTTTAATTTATATTCTTTAACTGTAATATTAATGTGATATTTTTCTTTGAAATTTTTTGCATGGGAAATATGTCTGTGTAGCTCTGGCCAAGCTTAGAAATATGGAAGATGTGAGAGGCAACAAAAATTAATAGCGGAGCAGGAGTTCCACAACAACAGTGTGTCTTCATTACCAAATTCGCACGTACAGTTCTGCCTCTATAGTTTCTTATATATTAAGTAGCATAAACACACTGCATGGTTCATTTAGTCTCTAATTTTTCTCTTGGATAAATTAACTAGATGTTACAGTTCATATACATTAGTCTTGGAGAGAAATGACACAGTTTATTTCAGAAAAAAGACTCACTTTAAGATCCTGTACCAAATAGATTTATTATTCCACAGTGCCTCAAAATAAATATCCCAATTACCAATAGAATCAAAAGAAAACCAGTGGCAAATTGATAGTGTTAAGAAGAAAAGAAAGAAAACAAATCTGGATCTTAATGATGTTATACCCTTTCTGAAACTATCCATGGAGACTTTCTTTCATTTTACTCACCTTCTTCCTCTTTCCACCTGCCCCCAACTTCCTTGTCCTCCACTTCCCATTTATCTTGTTAAAGCACAATAGGCGTAAATAGCATCACTTGTAAACATCTAACTATTTTGCAAGCTGTGGTTAAAATTATGTTTTAACTCTCTAGGCTAAATTGACTTTTGTTTTTCTCCTGTGTCCTTTTGGGGGTACTAGAGCTTTTTGTAGACATCTCTGATACAGAATACATGGCTAAAATTATTTATTCATATATAAGCATGATATACTGAAGTTTAAAACATATGTTATGCATTTTAACAGATATAAGATATTAAGATATTAAGTAAGCGATATGGAAATTTTAACAAATATAGAATATAGGAGATTTATTGAATAAATATATTTAATAAGTTAAATAAAGAAGCTTATAAAAATATATTGTAACAAAATTCACCTTTGGTATCTAAACATGTGTAAGGATACTTTTAAATTATGTAGGTTGTATAGCTGTTGACACTAGATGTTATTGATATGCTATTGGGTGGTAAAGAACTGTGATATAAATCTCTGTACATTGATTTAGTTATCTCTATATATGCATACATAGTCATATGTATCTTTAAATAACACCTATATATTGTATAGAGTGGGGAGATAGTGGAATATTTCAAAGTGATTTCCCTCTAATCCGGTATATAACTCTGAGCCACCCCTTCTCTGGAGCAAAACATTGCAGAGGCAGCAGGAACACAGAGACATGCAAGGCCACTCTTGCAGGGCTTCCTCTACCCTGAGCCAGATTTCTTTAAGTGGAAGACTGCAGGGACAAATTACCCAGTAGATGTTCCCATACTCTTGTAGAAAGGTTAAATACATCGGGCAGGGAAAGCATGGGAGACCGGATAGTAAAGAATTTGGTTTCTGTTGCCTGGAACTGATGATATAGAGCTTAATAAACTAACCATGCACAGAAACAGAGATCACTGCACCTTCAATACATCTTGGAATAGCTGAACCTTAAGGTAACCACGCAGCAGAGCACCAGTTGCAGACAAAGATAAATAATAATACATCTAAAGTGAAGGAGACACTAGATGAAGAGCACAAATAAAATAATTAGAAGAGGCCCACAACATTACAGATATGCTAAAACTGATGAAAATATTCTATGACATCAATACCTTATCTGAGGAAAATACTTAGGAAAAATAACAAGTATAATAATTAATGAGCAAAGATTTAGCCTGATGAAGAAGAGAGGAAACTGGTGGGTAATATATGCTGTGTGTAATATATTATTAATAGACAATAAAGGAATATGTATCATACATTCTTATTAAAGTTACTGAAATAGAAGAGACATACTTTAAATAAAATATTACTAATAATATGGAGATAAAAATCATGTATTAGTCTGAGTCTAGTGAAAAGAGGGAAACCATACAATAATTTGAACAGGGAAAATTTAACATAAATACTATACACACACACACACACACCCATAACAGAGGATTGAATAACAAGGAATTGGCCAGCAAGAAACAAACAGAAATTAAATGCAATAGCAAGAACAAATATAAGCAGCAGCCACTACCTCTAGAACAGAGATACAGTGCACAAAGAAGAGCCCTTCTCCCAGGGCTGACATCCTCTTGTTGGAGGTGGCATAGCCATTTCTCACTGAATGCAAAGAAGCCATTGTGGTACCCTCTGGAATTTGTAAAAACCCTAAGGTTAGGAAAGGTGATTCATGGGAAAATGGCTCTCCTAAGATTCTTCACTACAAAGCTGCACAAGGGGAGGCGAAGGGGGAGGCTGTTCACTTGTGTATGTTGATCATATGCCACGGTGGCTAATTGTGCAGAAACTTTTGAGTGCTGGGAAAACCAAAGGCTCTCTGCTACAAATAAAACTCAAGGTGGTGAGATGCCAAGAATAGCTGTTGGCTGCTCAGTCCTCCTGGTGTCCTTGCAATACAGGAGCTGGACACTGAAAACTAGGCGAGTATTCAGACTCTGGTGCTGAAGAAAGCTGTACACACTGCTGGGACTCCACACAGTGAACACATGAGAAACAGAAATCTCACAGATTTAGAAAAAATAATTCTATGCTTCGTATGGAACCAAAGAAGACTCTGTATAGCCAAAGCAACCTTAAGCATAAAGAACAAATTGGGAGGCTTCAATCTAACAGACTTCAAGCTATACTACAAGGCCGTAGTAACCAAAACAGCATGGTACTGGCACAAGAGCAGAGACATAGATCAATAGAACAGGACTGAGAATCCAGATATAAAACCATCCCCATATTGTCATCTGATCTTTGACAAAGCAGACAGAAACATACACTGGGGAAAAGAATCCCTATTCAATCAATGGTGCTGGGAAAATTGGAGAGCTACATGTAGAAGACTGAAACAGGATCTGCACCTTTCACCTCTCACAAAAATCAACTCAGGATGGATAACAGAATTAATCTAAGGCATGCAACCTTTAGAAGTTTTCTTTTAGAAGAAAATGTTGGAAAAACTCTCATAGACAGCAGCCTAGACAAATAATTTATGAAGAAGACCCCAAAAGCAATCACAACAATAACAAAAATAAATAAATGGGACCTGATCAAATTAAAAAGCTTCTGCACAGCCCAGGAAACTATCATTAGAGATTATAGATAACCTACAGAATGGGAGAAATTATTTGCATGCTACATATTCAATAAAAGGCTGAAAACTGGAATCTGTATAGTACTCAAGAACATTAACCAGAAAAAATCAAAAACCCTGTTAAAAAGTGGGCAAAGGACATGAACAGAAACTTTTCAAAAGAAGATAGACTAATGGCCAGCAAACATATGAAAAATTCCTCAATATCTCTAATTATCAGGGAAATGCAAATCAAAACCTCAATGAGATATCACTTATCTCTAGTGAGAATGGCCTTTATCAAAAAGTTCCAAAATAATAAATGCTGGCATGGATGTGGAGAAATAGGAACACTCATACACTGCTGGTGGGACTGCATACTAGTACAACCTCTGTGGAAAGTAATATGGAGATACCTTAGAGAGATACAAGTAGAACTACTATTTGATCCAGCAATCTCATTACTGGGCATCTACCCAAAAGAGCAAAAGACATTCTATAAAAAAGATATCTGCACTAAAATGTTTATAACAGCACAATTCACAATTGCAAAGATGTGGAAACAACACAAGTGCCCATCATTACATGAGTGGATTAATAAAATGCCGTATGTGTATACCATGGAGTACTCAGCCATAAGAAGATGGTGAACTTATACATTTTGTATTATCCTGGATGGAGCTGGAGCCCATTCTTCAAAGTGAAGTATCACAAGAATGGAAAAACAAGCACCACATGTACTCACCATTAAATTGGCACTAATTTATCAACACTTACATGCACATAGGGAAGTAACATTCATCAGTGTTGGGCAGGTGGGAGGGTGGAGAAGGGGTTGGGCAAAGTCACACCTAATGGGTGTGGTGCGCTCTTTCTGGAGGATGGGCAGGCTTGTAGCTTCGACTCAGGTGTTGCAAAGGCAATACATATAACCAAAGTGTTTGCAGCCTCATAATGGCCTGAAATAAAAAAAAAAAAAAAAAAGAAGAAGAACCAGGAATCAAAACATTCCCTCTTTTAAAACTCTCCAGCATCCTCTAATGACAAAGCTTTAGGTGCAGCTGGTAAAGAAAACAATGTTTTTAGCACCCAGATTGATATCCACTGAGCAGGCAAAAAGATCAATTAAGGCCAAGTCTTCCCCTTTGACTCTTCAGCTTTGATTACCACCCTTCTACATACTTTTGAACTCCTGATCCAACAAGGAAATAATTCTACTACATAACATACAGCTACTGTTCTTATAATGAAAAAACTTACCCTGCATTCCCCAAAATGAGGAGACATACATCATGAGAGTCATTGTATTTATCACTAAATATATTAATTGCTCTTCAAATTCAGTTACCATCCCACTAAATATTGTCACCTAAAAACTAATTTGTACACTTCACTTTCAACAATTTGTATATAAAATAAAAATTGGAAGATAGAGATATGGAAAGTAACATTTTCAAATAAACATATACATATGACATGTAAATAGAAATATATAAAGATTAATTTCTACAATTGGTTGATGCTAAAAGGGATATCTATGCTTCCTTCTTTTGCTACTCATTCTGAATTTCTCATGCCATCAGCCAGAGATTCCATACAGCATTTCCATTTGGCACAGAAACTTCAAATATCATTGGATCTGCTGTATCACAAGATCCAAGCAGTAAAGAACCTTCTACTATAGCCTGAACTTGCTGGAGAGAATTTTCTTATTTTAATAACACTAAAAGCTGATATCTTTAGGGAGATTCTGTAGTATATGTTGCCTCCTGTATCCCAAAACGTCTACCAAATGTTGTGCCTCTGTCTTTTCATGGTAGTTGGTGTAAGATGCAGCAACTCGTCTCTCCCCTTAGAGGGATATCTCCACTTGCTTCAGATCACGGAATCCCTAGATGCTTCATTAAGATGGCTGGCTGTTGAACTTGCGAGGTTTTTCTTCCATCCTCTCATTCACATATTTCTTACTAAGACATCTCAAGTATTTGATATTTCCTGCTAATTAGATCCAATTAGCATAACATAGTTAATGTAGTGGAACAGTGTGATGGTCTCTGGAATGTCAAGATGATCAAGATCTCTGGAGATTATACTTACATGGAGAGCGACAGGATTGGCATAGCTTTGAAGCAACAGCGTGAAAATTTACTACTGAATTGCTTCTGATGTGCCTTGTAAATTAGTTTAGAGAAAACAGTATTAGCTAGGTCGATAGCTGCACACCAAGTACCAGATCTGTCTTGGTTTTTATCCAAGACAGATACCACATTTGTGAAGGTAGCTGTGATTGCAGTCACCAATAGATTAAATTTATCAAAGTCCACAGTGATTCTCCAAGTTCCATCTGACTTCTTCACTGGCCAGCTGGTGAGTCAGACAAAGCTTCAGTGACAGCAGCCAAAAGACAAATATTTTAAGGGTCAAAAATCTGTTTTCACAGAGCAGAAAAAAGGATGAATTTCAAGTTGTGACAATAAATCGATATCTGACACAAGTCCTAAATTTGGTCAACAACAACAAAAATATATATCTCGAAGAAGAGCAGCATGATGAGGAAATTGTGTTTCACATATCACTTGTTTTTGGTTCACAATCAAAGTTTTAAAAATATTATGACTTATTAGAGAGAGGGTAAGCAGTGAGCAAATAGAACATATTAATAGGAAAATATGGGGGAAATATATTTTTTATCACAATTTCTTGAAGAGGAAACACAAACATCGTAAGAATTAAAAATTAAGGTGGGCATTCTATACCAACTATAAAGAATGGAAACAAAATTCCAACAAAACATTTTTAAAAAGGGTCATGAGGGAAAAAGATTAAACAAAAGAATAAAACAAATAAGAAACAAGATTATGGGTGGATAAAAACTCATATACCAGTTCTGACACTGCATATGAATTTGACTGAATTCTCTCCTTTAAAAAATTAGACCATGAAGATTTGGTTAAAAAAATATCACATAGTTAGGCCGGGCGCGGTGGCTCACGCCTGTAATCCTAGCACTCTGGGAGGCCGAGGTGGGCGGATCGTTTGAGCTCAGGAGTTCGAGACCAGCCTGAGCAAGAGTGAGACCCCATCTCTACTAAAAATAGAAAGAAATTATATGGACAGCTAAAAATATATATAGAAAAAAATTAGCCGGGCATGGTGGTGCATGCCTGTAGTCCCAGCTACTCGGGAGGCTGAGACAGGAGGATCGCTTGAGCCCAGGAGTTTGAGGTTGCTGTGAGCTAGGCTGACGCCACGGCACTCACTCTAGCCTGGGCAACAGAGTGAGACTCTGTCTCAAAAAAAAAAAAAAAAAAAAAAAAAAAAATCACATAGTTAAATATTCCGTGTAAGAAACACACTGAAAGTAAAGAGACTACCAAGGACATCTATAAATGAACAGGAAATTATATTTTAGGCAAGTGCAAACACAATAAAGTGATAGTGGCAGCCTTATTGTCCAAGAAGATGAAATTAAAAAGTAAAGGCACTAAACTGGATAAAAAATGGCATGTAATTTTTAAAGCTCCAGTATATGAAAAGGTAAGGTAGCAACATCATACACATGCATGAAGTAATATATAGCAGCTAATATAAACGTTAAAACATTGAAAAAAGAAAACATTGATATAAATTATGTCATCCAGAAAATCATTTAATGAATATTATACAGGAGGAAAAAGTTTACCACAGCTAAGCAATAACATGGGTGAATTTCACATAATGTTGAGGAAAAGGGAATAATGTAATCTGTATTTAATTTACACAATCTTTAAGCAGGAAAAATTACATATCTCAGAAATGTAAGCATAGGATGTAAAAATAAAATGAAAATAAAGAAAATGGTTAGCTTATATGTTTGGAAGGTAGAAAGGAGAGAGGCATTATGAATAGGAAAAGGCACACAGAGGGCTTTTGAAGTGCTGACACTGATCTCTTGTTTATTAAACTGATTTATGCATTTATGTGGGTATTCAATTTATATTCATTAAACAGTACAATTATAGTTTATGGACTTTCCTACATGTATCCAACATTTCAGAGTAAAATAGAAATTTAACAAAACATACAGTATGGACAAGGGAAAAATTAAAATATAACGAACATTTCAAGACATTGCACATTTGCCTTGTTTTCCCTTGCAATTGTGTTTTGAGAGTTCTTCATACACTCTGGTCATTATCAAATACATGCTTTGCAAATGCTTTTCTCCCAGTTTGTGGATTATCTTTTCATTCTGGTGACAGTGACTTGTGAGTAACCGACTTTTTAAATAGGAAGATGTTTTCTATATTTTTTTCCTATTATGGATCACATTGTTGGTGTCTTAAACAAGAGAATTTCAATTATCCTAAGGTCACAGTTTGTTTTTTCTATTGACTTCTTGTAGAAGTTTGGGTTAATTTGCATATATGTGCAAAGTGTGGATTTACATCCATTATTTGTTTATATATGTGTTTGCATATATATATATATATATGCATGGATGTGTATTTATGTATGTATTTGTATATTTTTGTGTACATACATTTTTCTTATACACATACACATATACATATAGTTATTTCTATCACCTATGGGAGAGAGAATTGATTCAGTATACTCACTAGCATAGAAGTGATTTCAGTTTTTTTCCATTTTAGAAAGAGATTCAAATGGTGAATATTTGGTTGATTTTGTGTGGGTAAAACTGGAGACTGATAACAAATACTTGTAGTAGAGCAGCCAAGCTGCTATCATGGCCTTAAACAAGGTGGAATAGTCAAGAGAAGTAGATTGAGTTATTTAGAAAGTCAATGCTACACCAAACTTCTATGCTTGTGCTCAGGTTTCTCTTTTTTTGAGTACACTTTCCAGTCTTGGGCATAAAAGTCACAGACAGCCAAGATAAATGTTCACATCTCATAAAACTAAATCAAGCTTCCAAAATTTTTGAACTGAAACTAAGTTACTCAATGATACATAGAATATCAATTTTAAGAACAGGCAAACTATTTAGCTTTGTGACATCATTTAAGTCACTTCGGCATTCTGGTCTCAATGTGTTATGTGTAAAATGGTGGGGCCTGTAGGGGAATATCAAGGTTTCAATTTCCCATTGCACTACATTTTTGGTGGTGAATTTGAAGCTGACACAAAATTATAATATTCTTATTTATTTATTTCTGATTGAAAATCAAAATATTTAACGGACTAACTGATAGAGCAACAACTAATTAGAATGAAGAAGTAAATGAACCCATACAACCAGATGCCTACTAAAAATATGTAGTCTACCCTGCTGTATACATGGCAATTGTCTACCCTAATTATTTCTTGTTTATTTAAATCATTATTTTTTCATATAATTAAAATGCTAGATTAAATGATGGCTAGGACTTTATGATAAGACACTTTTCAGAGCCAATGATTTGTAAAATATCGGATACATTTTATACCTTATATCTTTGTCATTTAAAGCTACTGTAAATCTGCGAATTACTTTACTTTTCAAAAAAGTTTCTTCACTAGGAAATAAGTAATTGGTGATTTTATTAAAAAAAGACAAAACAAG
This sequence comes from Eulemur rufifrons, assembly GCF_041146395.1. NCBI lineage: Eukaryota > Metazoa > Chordata > Mammalia > Primates > Lemuridae > Eulemur > Eulemur rufifrons. The sequence continues at coordinate 10,339,772 of NC_091009.1, forward strand.
TGAAAATTACAGCAGAAGTATTAATGAGAAGTCACTGCTTTCTAATTATATAGAATAGTTACAATAGCAGTAGCAGAATTGCAGCGCTTTAATTTTTTTTTCAAGTACATAAAAGTCAAATAATTTAATGACTTAAGGCATGTATAGGAAAAAAATAAGATTTTTTTCCCTTTTATTTTTTTTATTGTAACCTCCATGACAAAGAAGGAATAAGATAACCTTTGGCTCTACAGAGAGCAGACTACCACCAAAGTATGCAGATTAAGGTAATGAAATCACGTGCTCCATTACTATACTCAGACAAATTATTCAATCACACTAACTTGATACAGAATCCATGATAAAAATAAGTGAATATGTGATGACTATTTATACGATTTAAATGGACTAAAAATACGCCAAATTTCTAATAATTCAATTTTCAAAAATGTAATTAACATTTAATAATAGTTACGTCAATAAGACCAAGAAACATCCCCATGAAAATTTGCCATTACAAGATAAGTTTGTCTTGCAACTTTCTATAACATAGAAGTAATGGCCTTTATTATTCTACTCATACAAAGTGCTAGTTGATCACAGATAAAGAAAAGCCATATAGAGTAGGAGCTTGAAGAGGAAATGGCTCATCATAGCCCTTGTGTGGCAATACCCTTCTCTCTAGAGACACAGAGATTAGCTTCCAGAGAAGTTCTGCATTAATTTACACACATAGTGCAGTAGAGGCTAGGCCACAAAGACAGATGAGTCACTCTCACATTTAAATGAATAATTTTATCCAATCCAACTTGTTTTCCAAAGTCAAAACATTTTGTTGTCTTAATTCTTGTGAAGAGCTACGCCTATTTGATGTCTTCTGTGAAATATTTGACTTGCCTAGACAACCCCTAGAGCATTATTTCGAAAAGAAAGCTGTGATTTATTCTTTTTCATAAAGTAAATTTTACTCCCTGTTGAGCTTTAGGAAATTAGTATTCTGTTTATATCATAAAAGGATAGAAAAATGTGATGTTCTGATGCTCGCTATTTAGAAAAGATCAGTGTCTCTTGGTATTAACGAATGAATCAAAATCTGCATGAGAAATCAGAGAACCTAAAATGTATTCTCTGCATGAACAAATTAAGTGCTTTCCCCCAGGCTCATGCGTGTTTTTATACATTGAAGTCTTAAAAAATGTCCTCAAAGAATCAATGTGGTACAATTGAAACCTATGCAGTTTGTTTAGTATAACCTTTATAAGGTTCATGCATTATAAACCATGTAGGACAACATAATTTTATTCATTTGATACGTTAAGAAAGGTTTCTCTTCGCATTAAAACATCTCCTTGTAGTGTGGCTTTCCTCAGTTCAAAACTATAAAGTTAAGCTGTCACCATCACTACATACTAAAACTGCCAATGTCTGCACGTTTTCAAACTATCTTGGCTGTACTTTCTCATGCCTTGTTTGTTGTTCAATGTTTTCTACTTTTCCCCATTTCTTGAAAATTTAACAATAACTAGAATAAATATGGAGTCCATGGTGTTTTAATGTTTGAAATATTAGAGTAATAATATAAAAATCAATTTAAAATATTAAAATATTCTGACAAGCTGGATATCTGTTAGTGTCTCCAAAACTATAGTAGATTTGAAAAATGACTGTTATATTGTTTTACAATATATGCCAAAATATAAATTACTTCGACAAACACTTCACCTCAGGAGAGAGGAAATCAGCTTATATTTGAGTTCTTACACATCCAAGTGCTGCATTTTGACTGAATCCAAATTTTACATAACAAATCCTTTTATTAAAAGGGGTGCAGCAGAGAGAGACAAAGCTTTTTTACCCCTCCTGTAGTGCCTAAAAAAGAAGAATCTTGAAATCAGAAGATCACAGTTTCCTCACCCCTTTCCTCTGTCATTTTAGCAAAACAACAACCATACACGATATGTAATGAATGGTCATGGCTGTGTTCAAATAAACTTTATTATGAGAATGGGTGCTGGGCCAGATTTGACCCAAGGACCATAATTTGCCTTTCCTGGATTTAGGGTGTGATCCTCAAACTCAACCAGCTGCAAACAATTTCAGTTTAGGCGTGTTTGTGAATGAATCTGTCCTAAGAATATTGCAAACAAGTACAATATAAATAGGTTTTTCCCAGTTTCATCTACATCTCAAAAATGTTTGTTATTTGAAATTTTACTTGCATTTGCTCACTGGAGAACTAGGACTAGGAAATAATGGGGATCAGCCTATATTCAGGAATGCAATGATTATTCAGCCACAGAAATTATCAGAAATTTCTCATTATTCCTGTTTTGATTTCAGTCTACACAGGTATTATTTATTTAATCACTTTAACCATTGTAATAAATACACATGATTCTATTTATCTTTGTAATATTTTTTTTTAGTTTAGAATATCATGTATTTCTTTTGTAATAACTCATTTGAGTTACCACAACTGTTCACAATTAAATTTAGTACACTATATCTTTCTGATTTTTGTTATTTATTTCATCTTTTGAAATGTAATCACCTAACTTTTTTGCTGAGTACTTTAAGGACAGTTACATATATCTCATCATATAGCTCATAAACCAGTATCTCTAACTGATAAGGATTTAAAATATAACAATAATGTAAATACAAAAATAATAATTACCCCAACAAAATAAATAAAAAGTAAAAAAAAAAAAAAAAAGGCAGTATCATCTAATGTCCTATTTCACCTTTTTCTGATTTTCTCAAAAATCTATTTTTGCCTTTGGTTTACACAATTCAAGACAACAAAGTCCACGCATTTCATGCTTCACTATTTGAAAAAAATTTGACTTTCCATCTCCTAAGTTTGTTACCACTGCCCCATTTGGCCTCAGCTGCATGGAATATCTTCTTCTTCTTTTTTTTTTTTTTTTTGTTGAGATAGGGTCTCACCCTGTTGCCCAGGTTAGAGTGCCATGCCATCAGCCTAGCTAACAGCAACCTCAAACTCCTGGGCTCAAGCGATCCTCCTGCCTCAGCCTCCCAAGTAGCTGGGACTACAGGCATGTGCCACCACGTCCAGCTAATTTTTTTTTCCATGTATTTTTAGCTGTCCAGATCATTTCTTTCTATTTTTAGTAGAGATGGGGTCTTGCTCTTGCTCAGGCTGGTCTCGAACTCCTGACCTCGAGCGATCCTCCTGCCTCGGCCTCCCAGAGTGCTAGGATTACAGGCGTGAGCCACCGCGCCCAGCCTGGAATATCTTCTTAAAAGAGAGGATGAGTAAAGAAAATGGTAGGACTTCCTGGCCTCCTCCTTCATGGGATATCACTGAATAACAGGCAAGAGGAATAAAGAAGGCATGAACTTGTCACCTAGCAAAGTGGAAATTGTGAATATCAGAATAAGATGCTGATCAGAAAACTGCCTCAATTTCCAGTGCATTGAACAAAGTACAATTTTCTTTATTTGATCAATTTTATTAGAAAACCATGGAATGTTAAATTTCGACATGTGGAGCAGCATTGAATCAAGTACTAAAAGAATCTTTCACCACTCTGCAATATAGGAGATGTAGAAGCAAGTGAAATTTCAGAGGACAATATAAATTCTTTTTTTTAACTTCAAGATATTATTGGGGTACAAACATTTTGATTACATGTTATGACTTTGCCTAAATTCTTAAAGATATTTCTCACAATTGAACAGATATACTTCAGCAAATCTTGGTGGTTCAGGTGGCTAAGTATTTGGTAAGTATTAATTTTCATGAGGCAGATGTCAGCAATGGAGAAGATAATGACCAATTTGATTTGATTTGATTTGATTAACTAAAAGCTAAAGATGTCAGATTTCAGAAAGCAATGAAAGACAACAAATGAAATAAAAAAACCAAGGAGTGTTTTTCACTAACTTGCAGTAGCAGATCTTTGCTTTAAGCTATGTTGGAAGAAAATAGTTTAAAATTTAGTGATACACTTTTGGTGCTGGACAAGTTGGAGCAATGAAGATCAGATTTACTCTATTGTTGGAATCAACCAAAAAAAAGAAGTCTAAAATATATGAAACAAGGATTTTGAGATACTAGAGATCAGGGTTACCGCACAGTTATTGTTGAGATGAAAAATAAATGAAATGAGCCTACCTTTGCTGCAGCCTGCTGCCTTCAGAGGAGCTCCAGGACTTCTAGCCAGGAGAGAGGCCCCAAGCAGAGCCCAAAAGTCTACCTGAGTTGAGGAGATTAACCTGAGTCTGGGAAACCAAGGCTGCTAGAAGTTGCAGGACAGAGTACGGGGAAAGAGCTGCACAGAGAAAGAGCTTCAGGGAGCTTCAGAGGTTCCCCCTAGCGTATTCAGCTGGGTATTGAACACTATGTGTTATTAATATAAATCTTAGCATCTTTTTTTTTCCTTTCAGCATCATGATGTGTGGATAATTATAACTCTCTGAGCTTTAATTTGTATTTCCCTGAATTTTAAGAAGGTTGAACAGTTTTTTCTATATTTATTAGCCGTTTTTTTTTTGTGCGTACTTACCAAATCTCTTGCAAGGGTTTTAAATTTTTGTTTCTTTCTTTGAGGGAGATGATTATATAAACGTCTGTGTGTGTGTGTGTGTGTGTGTGTGTGTGTATACATACCAGTTATACATGTTGCAATTTTCCTACTGTGGTTTTCTTTTTCACTCATTTTTGGTGTATTTTAATGAGCAGATGTTCTTAATTGCAATGTATCCAATCAATACATACTTGTTTCTTTAAAGTAAGTAACTATAACATTCTGCATTTCCCAACCATGATGACATGAAACTATCCTCCTTATTTTCTTCTGGAATCTTTAATATCCTCACTAAATTTAAATCTACAATTTATCTGGAATTTACTTTTGTATATAGTTTGAGGTTGGGTCAAGATTTCCACACACATATCCAATTAACCCATTTATCTAAAGGTTATTATTTTCTCATGCAGTGGCACTTTTATCATAACTCTAGTGTCCACAAAGCTATGGGTCTGTTTCTGGAATATCTAGTGCAGATAGCCTAGCACTTCAGGGTCAATTTAATCCAATTTCAGGGATTATTTGATTCAAAGTTGAGCTTCAGTCCTGGTCAGGGTCTATCCACTTCCAGTTTACCTTTATTGCCCTAGGTGACTACTCTTCAGATTCTCAAATCAAATTGAGCATAGTTCATCAAATTTTCATATCTATACTTGGATTGTTGTTGTGTGGGTGTTATAATGCAATATTTTTTATTCAAACAGCTTTATAAACATCGAAAGAAGTCGTCACTCTAAAAGGTATCACATTCAGCCCTGAATCTTTGATAAGCTGTTTTAACTGATTGATACCTCTATGAATCAGAATGTGTCAAACATTTTTTTTCTTTGACAAAAAAATACTTATTATGTGGTTGAGGCAAGGAAAAGAAACATGTCAACATACCTAACTTGAAAGAATAACCAAAACTCCTACTAAGATGCCCCATCATATCACAGGATATGTGATTAGTGTTTGATTCTTACCAGACTCAAAAATCAATGTGCACACAGGTAAAAAGCAATATTTCTAGCAACAAATAAAAGTTATCTTCCTAATGACGCTAATGTATTCCTGATTTGGACTGACTTTTAGTTCAGAAAAGACAAGGTGTGAATGCTGAAAATTTCAATAACGTTTTGTCAATTTTCTATGCTTCATGCAATTTCACTTTAGCTTTTATGTGTCTGAAAAGCAGAGGTAACTTATTTTATACAGTACTAAGTTAAAGTGTCGAGAACATTTCAAAATCCCTCTCATTTCTACATATATGATTGATGTTAGGCTTTATATACTGCCAATGATTTTTAATCTACTTTCTTGACTTTGAGAGAAAATGTCTTCATCATTTAAAAAAATATATCTTTTAGTATCTCGATACTGTCAAAAGTTGGATTAATCTGACCTGGGTTCAGAGTAAATGCCTAGTCATGTTCTTTTGTCATTAAACAACTGCACCTTACAAAAATACTAGTATAAGTCATACATATATAATTAGATATGAGTTATATGAAATCAGCAGGAATTTTTTATATATATATAGTATCAAGTTAATAACTTTAACACAATGAAAAACTTGGGTGTCTATGATATGCAAGGTCCTATGTGAGCTCCTGAAGCAGTTTTTTTATTTTTGATTATTTAAGATGATCACCTTAGAACACCATTTAAAATACCCAAGTTTGTTGTTTTTCATTTTTTTCATCTTCCAATTTCTCTCTTCTCTTCCTGGGTTACTGAAGAGGCTTCATATTCTAGCTATATCTTTTTTTTTTCAGGAAGGGTTTCCAGGTGACTCTATGGAGCAGAGCTTTTCTTACCTACATAGAACATATGACATGAGCAAGAAATCTCTTGTTCTTGGGCAAAAGCGATATTGGAGACTGGAAATATACTGACCTAAATTATGAAACAACTAAACAATTAATGAAACTGTTGTTAGTGTGTAGTGGATCATGCAGGACTTTAGAGGAGGAGGTTGTATAATAGGAATTTAGTAGTATATATTTGTAAGTATCTTTGGAAGCAAGATTGGAAGAGGCAACATTTACAGAACTAAAACAGTTGTGAGTCTATTTGAGGAAGAATTTAAACAATAGAATCTGAATTAAATGTTACTACTGTTTGTATTGCATTGGATAAATATAGACTAAGGTGCCCCTAAGAAAACAATTTTGTCTGAATAAAATGACTCAGAACAAACATCAGATAAGTGATATTCTTTAACTCAAAAGGCAATACTTTCAATGTCGTTCCCTTTTAGTACAAAAGAGACAGGCATAAGGGTGATAAATCAAATAGGTATAGCTGAAATGAAAAATATATCTTCAAGTAGTCCATGGGAGTGATTACTAGAATTTGGAACAGATTAGAAACAAATAGAAAAGAAATGGACTACATATGGGAGTGTTGTCCTATTAGAAAATAAAAACAAAAGCAAAAAAGTTTGATCCTGGACAAAAAGTCCTTTGTTTAAGCCTTGACATTACATCTGGAATCCCAATACAGACCACTGAATGACTAAAATTAGAGAGTGACAACACTAAATATTGGCAAGGAAGTGTCACAACTATAAATCTCACATAGTGTTGGTTTGGATATAAATCGGTACAACCACTTTGCAAAACTTGCCGTCAACTTTCTAGCAAAATAAAACAAACCAAATAAACCTGTGTGTGTGTGTGTGTGTGTGTGTGTGTGTGTATAAAATCTTCTTGGCTCAGTAATTGCACTCCTAAGTATTTATCTAAGAGAAATAAAAACATTCACAAAAAGACTTGCACAAGAATATTCATGCCAGTAATTCATAACTGACAAAAATAGAAAAACTAGAAATAGGGCAGGTGCCCATGAATATAAGAATGGGGAAATTATGTATATTCAAATAATAAACTCAGCAACAAAGGGGAACATGCTACTGAAACATGCAATGACATGAATGATACTCAAAAGCACTATGCTGAATTCAAAAAGCCTTGTAGAAAAGAGTTCTATGTTATACATTTATATAAAATTCTAGAACACATAATATTTGTTTATAGTGAAAAATAATCAGAACAGCAGTTGCTTCTCAGGTGTGGGGCATAGATGGACTGGAAGAAAAATATAAGGAAACTTTCTGGATTGATGATAATATTCTATAACATGATATTACTTTGAATTATAGAAGTATGTACATTTGCCAAAATTCAGCAAATGAACACAAAGTTTTACATTTAGTTGTTTACACATTTATGTAAAAAAACGTAAACATTTTTTGAGCTCAAGTTAATGATGTGCATACTGAGTTATTTAGGGAGAAATATACTGGCATTGGTAATTTAATTTTAAATGCTTTAAAACAAGATTAATTAATGGGTGGAAGAATGGATGGATAAATAGATTAAATGCTAATGATAGATTTAGATAGTGGATATGCAGAAATTCAATGAAAAATTACTCCAATTTTACTGTCAGAATACATTTTTTTCATAATAAAATGTTTACAAATACCTTTTTTTTAAATTTCCAAACTTCTGTGAGTAAGAACAGAGATACAACATCCATGCAGCCCCTAAAGAGGACCAAGGTCAGCCCTTTCATATGTGGCCAAGAACAATGTAAATAAAAACCAAAAAGAACTTATTTTTAAACAGAGAATAGAGGCTGAAATCAAGGAGAAAAATAAATAAGTACACTGCTCCCACAATAGAATTGAATGCATTTCTTACTTTCAGGGTTATGAGCTACACAATATTTTCTCAGTAAGACTGTATATTTCCTTAAGGCCTGCGACTTTACTATGTCTTATTTTTTTTCATAGATCAAATAAGACTATTTACTGCAGTTTGTCTTTTCCCTGTTCCATTATTGCATATTAAGCATTATGCATATTAAGCATATTAAGCATATTAAGCATTGATTATGAAATAAATAGGTAACTTTATTTTTAAATTAATGGATTTCTTAATCAAGAGAAGGTACATCCAAATCTAATGTAAAGGCCAATGCTTATAATCTAGATATTCTGGAATTTGAGCTGATATCTATGAATGGATTCTGATTTTGTGTTGTCTTCCCTAATGAGGGTTCGATATGATCTGTGTGGGGAAGAAGAGTGTAACAAATATTTGTTACTAAAATGGCAGATTGTGGATGACACTGGATAGTCACTAACACCCAGGTCTCCTCCCCTACTGGACACACAGAATAAGGATTGCACTTCTATGCCCCCTTGCAGCTGGGCGGGGCCTTGTGATTGGTTCTGTGCAACAAAATGGAAGCAGAAATGGCAAAGTACCCTACTTTAGGGCTGTGGCACTCAACGTCCTGTGTGAGGTTTTCTAGGCTTCCTTTCATTTTGCTGTGGATTATTTAGAGGCCTCGTGTATCAAATAGCACAGTCACAAGGTTGTGGCATTTCTGACAGCCAGGTATGCTGAGGGACTGTGTAAAGAAGAGCCTCTTACTGAGCCTAATGGGATGTATGAGAAAGTTAGAAATATGTTTGAGTTTTCTTTATCATCAAGATGTTGGGGTAGATCGCCATTGCAGAAGCTAGGCTATCCTGGTTGAAAAAATGATTAATGATTACTTGTGTATATTATAAAATAAAGAGTCATCACAAGAGATGGGAATGAAATGGGCATTAATGGAGAGCATGTTAGTGATGTACAGATTTTAATCTTCAATAATCTTGAGAAAAGAATTTTTTAAATGTGAATTTCCAGAAAGATAAAAGAGATGACTGGGCAAGGGGAATGGAGAGTTGGGTAAAGGGAATAATCAAATATACAAGAAAATTTCCCTTAGTTTATGGAACATTCTATCTTCCTGATTAAAAAGGTACACAGGGAGGCCGAGGTGGGCGGATCGTTTGAGCTCAAGAGTTCGAGACCAGCCTGAGCAAGAGCGAGACCCCATCTCTACTAAAAATAGAAAGAAATTATATGGACAGCTAAAAATATATATAGAAAAAAAAAATTAGCCGGGCATGGTGGTGCATGCCTGTAGTCCCAGCTACTCGGGAGGCTGAGACAGGAGGATCCCTTGAGCTCAGGAGTTTGAGGTTGCTGTGAGCTAGGCTAATGCCACGGCACTCACTCCAGCCTGGGCAACAGAGTGAGACTCTATCTCAAAAAAAAAAAAAAAAAAAAAGGTACACAAATGCCAAAAAAGCATGTATAAAGTGTATCTAAAAATCTTCTTACAAATTCCATAATATACATACAAAAATCTTAAAATGTTTTAAGTAAATTAGAAATTAGAATAGAATAAACCAGAATATCCACTCCCCGCCAATAAAAAAAGAATTAGAGTGGAAAAACAATAGATAATACCTACTAATATCTAAAGTGAATAATATATTAAAGAAAATGACTTTGAACCCTGATATCTATTAATATATCAAAATAAATCATTATGTGTAAAAACAAAACAAAGATGCCTACAGATTTACCATAACTCATGAGATTTTCCATAAGTTTAAGAATTTTTTAAGTACTATGTGTGTATAACATATGGATTTATTCCAGTAAAACAAAAACAATGAATGGAATTAAGAAATATGACTACTTGTCATAAAATACTGAAAGCAAAATATGTCCCAGAAAAAGTAAAGAGTATTGCACTCTGGGAGGTCAAACTGAGTGGATCGTTTGAGCTCAGGAGTTCGAGACCAGCCTGAGCAAGAGTGAGACCCTGTCTCTATGAAATAAAGAAAGAAAGAAAGAAAGAAAATTAACAAGTGAAAAAGAGATTAAAAGATTAGGTATATAATACTGAATTTTTTTCAAGCTGTATGGGTTTAGTATAAGACTGCCTATTGTCCTTATATAAGCCCAATTATAGGTCATTTTCATAATACATAATAAAACATAATCACCAATCTCACTATGTTTTTTGAAATATTTTCAAATTACAGAGTCTATCTTTAGAGAAAAATATAAAAGATATGTGCTTTTGTTCTTTTTAAATCTAATAAATTCAGAATAATTTAGATATTGAAGCAAAGATTAAATATGTTAGATTTTCTTTTATAAAATTGGATATATAGGCCAGGCATGGTGGCACATGCCTATAATCTCAGCATTAACCCTTGCTCAGGCCTTTGACAGATGGTGTATTGTGGAAATTCTCATAATCATGTGAGCCAATACTCATATAAAATCCTCTTTTATTATCTATCTATCCATCTACCCGTGAGTGTGTGTGTGTGTGTGTGTGTGTGTGTATGTCTGTGTATCTTATTGATTCTGTTTCACTGGAGAATCTTGGCTCATACATTGACTTTACATTGCTAGACACAAATGGGAACATTTTAAAAATAAAGAGGAATTATACTTCTCTTTACTTAATTATGAAATATAGGTATATATAAATAGTAAATTCTAAAATTTGGATTCTGTACATCAATTCTTGCATTGGTGTATAAAACACAATAATTAATGTTTCTATGGTAATTTCCAAAAATCTAATTATCTAATACTTATCCAGTATGTGGAGAAACATAGGGTAAATTACATATTATTTAATTGATAAGCTTTTCAAGGACAATTAGGCAACACAAACAGACATTTAAATAGCACAGTCCATTTATTCCAGCAATTAATTTCTAGGTATCAGAGAAAATATTTCAAATAATTTTTTAAAATAAGAGAATTAGAATGATTATTGCATAATTATTTGTGACAAAACCGTAACAACAACAAAAAAGGGACAGGGACACCTAAATTTCCATCCTTGTGTGCACACTGAGATTATGTAAAGAACTCTAAAAATATAACTATTCTAGTGCTTGCCTTTCCCCTACCAGAGACAGGGTTTTATTTGTTTTTTATTGGAGACTGGAGATTACAATTTGCAAAAGATCCCTGAGTAATTTTAGTTTGCAGCCACGGTTCTGAACCACTGATATCATCATTAAATCAAGAAACAGCCTTATTATGGAATGGTATGTGATTTTTTTTTCAATTTAATATAGGATATATTTATATGTAGTTTATTGCTAAGCTATATTTGTAAACAAAAAAGAGACTGTCACACATAAAGGGCTCGTCTTTCTGGTCTTTCTTTGAGAACACTGAGTGTATGTATGTGAATATTGATATATACATTAACATTTCCATGTACCAGTTGTCCCAGAGTAAGTCTACAGTTAAGAAGACAGAAGAATAAAGGTGGGGCCAAAACAAAAGGGGCATTGGAAAGTCTGTGAAAAAAACAATTGCAAAAACAGGACAACTCTGTCATAAGAATGTTAATTACACCCCTAGCCGTATACATCTACTAATCTACTTTCTATCTCCAAGTGGTTACCGTTTCCGGGCACATCGTATGAATAGAGTCATACAGTTGTGGTGTTCGTGGGTTCCAATGATATTTTACTTGGAACAAACACAAACACACAAACACACGCACACGTAAATGCACGCATATATGTGCATTCCTAAAACAAAATATTTTACTTAAATCTCAATAGCTTTCATTTATTCACAAAGGCATAAAAAAAAATGGTGCTGAGTTAGTGGTTATGTGAGTGTGGGAAAATAAATCCCAATTCACATTTTAGACACTAGGAATCAATTTTGCTAACTTTTCATAATGAAATGAAGAGACAACTCTGCTCTTGCCAATTTGAAATTCTTCCTATGCAAATGTTGTGTCCATGCCCGTGGTTATGTGTATGTATGTGTGTGTTTGTGTGTGTTATGAATATGAATTTAATATTATGTTCTTCAAGCCTCCTGGAAATTCTATGAGGAAATAAAACCAAAACTCAATATTTAAAAATATATTTAATATATTTTTACTAAAACTTTTAAAATATTTATAATACTATGTGCTTATATAAAGCAAGTGTCACATTTAATTAATTATAATATAGTATAATATAAATATATCCTTTAACTGAAGCAATGTGCTCCATTATATACTTGCTGTTTGGTTTTTCTCTTTTCTCTCTTTTTAAAATTTTTATTATAAATTGACAAATTATTTTGGTGGAGCCTTTAGGGTGTTTCTCCAGCATTCAGCCTTTGCTCAGGAAAATCACAGGGTCACTCTCAGGACCGGCCACAGTGTTGCCTATTCTGATCATGTGGACGGACAACGTTCAGTCACTGCACGTGGCACCCGAAAGGTTCCTATCTCTGGTAAAGCTAAAAACATGTCTGATAAACTTGCCTCTCAAGAGAGGAAAAGCAATTCAAATGTGGGACAGATACACTCAATTTTAATAATAATATTCTACATCCTATTATGCAACTTTAAAATTTATATTTTCTAAATTTTACAAAACATTATTTTCAAGATAAAGTGTTATATATAGTAAGATTTTTTTTTATTTTAAATAATTATTTTTAATTGACAAATAATTATTGTATTTACAGGATACAGTGTGATGTTTTGATCCATGTATATATTCATAAAGATTTAATGAAGCTAATTAGCATAACTAACACCTCACTAGCCTTTTACTAATGTGTTATACATTTCAAAATTGTTAGAATATATTTTTAATATTTCACTATAAAATTAATATTCTTAAGTTATTTAAATGAAATTCCAATACTCGATAAAACGTATGAGTCATTCTTAGTGTATAAATCAGTAAGTGCTTTGCAGAATCTATACCAGTCATAAAAATGCCAGAAATAAAACTTTTACTGTATCTAAGCAATTATTTATTTTATTTCAAATGTGTTTGCAAGCCTCGTCATTGTCAGCACTCTCAGCATAAGAGTATTATCTCTTTGTCTTTATGTTCCAAAGTGCTTAATAGAGCACCAGGCACTTAATAGATGCTCAAAAAATGAATAGGTAAATAAATGAAATAATAAATGAATGAATGAATAGGTTTCCTTAGAGAAAAAGAATTTATTTTGTATTGCACAAGCACATGGATGTATTAGAAATTCTCCCTCAGTTTATCAATGACAATATACACATACTCCTTTCTGATCGAACAAGAGTATTTCTGATTCCAATGAGAGCAATGGGTACATAAATCTTCAGAGACTAATAATTTTAATAAGCTTTACTGTGAAAACACCAGTAATAACCTTTCAAAAAATCTTTCAAAAGGTTTTTAGCCACAGTAGTATTTGATTGTTTCTCAAGTTGGATATGGTCTGCTTTTGAAGTACAGTATTTGTTCCAGTTGATGATATTCTGCCTTTGTTTCCACACACCTACCTTCTCCTTTTAATGAAGGCTGAACTGAATTTATTTTTCCAAGGATCAACTTCTGCTCTTTCTTGTATTGTTCAACACTGTTGTACTTGCATATATTTAGAAATGTATTTCTAGATTTTTAAAATTTTGTCTCTTTTCCCTGGGACATTTCTTTCCCATTAATTCAGAATAGAGTAGATTTATACTGTTCTATTTTATCATAATAAAATCACATTATATGTATCAAATGTGTTCATTAGATTTTATTTCTAATTTCTAATTGATTCCAATGTCACAATATTTTTATTAAATTATTCTCATCAAATCACAGCATACTGATTATTCATCTACACCTTCAGTGATATATATATTCTTGTTTTCTTCCTATTTATTTCTCTTTATTTAAACACAATATAGATTTATTTGCTAAATTGACTTCAACACAACAGTCACTCCACTTAATATTCTAATTGCTAACTCCCAATATTACTTATTTATAATTTATATGCATATGCTATTGTAATAATATATTGTATAATGATAAAACACACAGAAATAGAAAAATGTAATGGATTAGGTAAAAATGAAATATATGGTATTTAAAATATTTATTAACAGTACAAATCCTCATTTTGCTCTAGCTTCTTTTTTTTTAGAAAGAGCAATGTCAATAAATAAGTTTAATTGTTTTTAGTAATATAACACTTTGGACTCAGCTATTCAAAAGTTTAACACCTAGATTTAGGTTACTTAGTTTAATGGCCATCATACTTGAAGAAGATAATTTTGGAGGATACAGAGATCCAAATGGAAGAAACCAATCTTAGGCTGTATTTACTAAATCATGATACTATAAATTTCATTCACAAACTCTAAAAATATTATAGAACATTATTTGCTTTTTTTAATTTTTAAAATTTTTAACAATTTTATTAATTCATTTTTTTTTAGAAATGGGATCTTGCTATGTTGCCCAGGCTGAATTCAAACTTCTGGGCTCAAGTGATCTTCCCACCTCAATTATATTTTTATTTTTAAATTGTAAATTGTCCAGTTATAATTGTATATAGTTATTGGGTATAAAATGATGGTATTATTTATGACAAATAGCTTTGACACCACCTTATGGTTTCAGTTTGATTTCTGTACTTTGTTTTCTCTTTGTTCCTCTAAAGTTATTGACTCTGAGAAGTTGTAAGTCATATTCCTTTCTATTAAAGAAACTTTCTTATTTAGCCGGCTTTTTACCTAACTACTTTTTCTTCCGCTGTGTTTTTTTTAATCTGCCCCCCTGCTGCAAGCCCCATTTCTTCCTGTCACTGCCATAACTTTGCTGATCCCTTTCCTCCTGTTTTTCCACATGAGGTTAATCTTATCCTTCAATAAAAGGAATTTTTTCTAAAATATTTTTTTCTATCAGAAATCTGAGTGATGTGATATATCCCTCTCCCTTACATTTCACTCCAGATCATTTCTTAAATAATACATTAAAATACACAGTCTCTTGCACAATATAAAATATGTTTGCCATACATCCTATTAAGCAAAGAATAATATTGAATATTTGGATTCTTTTTGAAGGAAACAGAGGAACTTCAAAATTTTAAAAGTTAGAGATGGAAGGAATTGAAGAATAGCAAATAAGAAATCTATTATAGACTGCAAAATGAAATGTTATTGTGAGTGATAATCATTTTAATGGGATCATCTCTTTTAACGTGAAATAGGAATGATTTTGTGCACAGTACTGAATGCTTTTTGATTGCTCTGGTTTGAGAAAAGAGATGAGAAAAAAAAAAAATCTTTTCTTAGAAATCTTTGCAGCAACTTATAAGAAAATAGAGATTATTTTATTTCAACCCTTGAGGGAAGCTCAAAGATCACCAAAGTCTTTAACTTTACTTACTATTTAAAGTTAACTCACCAAGACAGAATATTATCTTTGTCAAATTAAATATAACAGTATAAAAATTGCTAAACTACATCAGATATCCAATCTATTTTCAACAGTAACTTCAAGATAAATTTTATGAAATTTTTTTTCTTTTTTATAGCAACTTCAAATCATATATTTGCATTTTTCTTTTAATTTAGTAATGTCTTCAAATTATTTATATTATTAAAGCTATCTTTATAAGACACTCAAATCCTTCATCAAACACTTATTGGACTTCCACTAATGGGAAATGACTAAACAAACTGATAAGGACATATACCATAAATTTTTAACTTAAATCTAAGGGTTTGATATTATGAGATAGAACATATAAATTCTTACTTGATTTTACTCAAATTTCCTTTAGCTTTATATGACTGGGATGAAACTAAATTATATTCAGTGTTGTGATCTACCGAGTACTGGATTAGGTCCTTTCATATAATCTCTTACTTAATCTTCCCAAAAACCTTATAAAGCAATATTGTCACACCCATTTAGAATAGAAAGTAGAAGTTTTGAGAGTTTAAATAACTTGTCCAAAGTTCATATAACTTAAAAACACCTGATGTAAGAGTTAAAACCAAGAGAATCTAACTTCAAAGTCAAGTTTTTTCCTTGCTGCAACACTAATAATTTTTATTTTCCTTTGTAAATAACTTGTGGTTTTCAATATGTCTCATCTTTTTAGAAAATAAGCAATTAGGCAAAATTGTACTAGCACTTCCCAGGATATGCACGTTTCTATAATATGCAAAGTCTAAAATACTCTCAACCTTAGTCCCTCTTTTGGGCCTACAGGACAGCAACTATATTAATCTAAATATTAAATGAAATGCTTTAAGCAGCATTAAATGACTCTTGGAATTTTAACTATAAAAAATTAATGTAGTACCTATTTTTCCATTTACTAACTGGCTCAGACAACTTCGGCAGACAAACTAAACTCTCCTGACATTAATTTCTCTATCTTTATTGGGATATAATAATTTTGCCTCACCTACCTCACTGTCCTGTTTTTAAGATCAAATAAATTAATATGTGTTGGAGTTGGAGTGGCATTTAATTATACATCTCTCCTTCCTAGCTTTGGAATAAATTCCTAAAATAGACATAAATGTTAAGGGCTTAAATGTAGATATCTTTTCTATAATTAGACTGGATTGAAGAAAACAGCTTGAAATTGAAATCAACAACATTACCTGTTCCCAAGTCTAGAAGTTAGCACCAGTGGGTAAGCTGAGTTGGTAATATGCTAACAAATTACATGGGTAAAGCATCACGATCTTGCCTCCCACTCCATCAGACACAAAAGAGGAAGGGTTGGGTGGGGAGAGATGTGTGTCTTGGCCAACCACTTGAAGGCAGGGTCAGAGCTCGGAATCAGTTTCTGAGCCACTTACAGAGCAGAGCAGGGAAAGTAATGTGGCCAGTCTTCTCCGAGTCAGGTGTATCCAGCAATTCAACCCAGGCGTCAAAGCGGAGATTGCTAATTCTTGCCCAGTATCAATCCTCCACTTATATAATTAATAGTGATAATAATAAGAATATCAAGCTGAGAAATTTCTACCCCAGTGAAGTCTCTCTTTCAGCAATGTGACAATGTAATTGGTTTGGATGACTGGGAGAGGAGCAAAGGATGAGAGTCACTTTTGGTTTTGTCCTTATTGTTGAAAGGAGTAAACACTTCCCTCCCTTCCCCCTCCTATCTGCCCACTCCATATACAGGCTGGAATCTGGCTGCTGGGCACACTTAGAACCCTGACTCAAGCATAACAAAATCATTACATGTAACCAAAAACATTGTACTCCCATAATATTTTGAAATTAAAAAAAAGAGTTTGAAGGAAGCCAGGGATATTACCTCAGTGTATTTTTCTCCACATAGAAGTAAACAACAAGTGTCAATAATAATTTCCTTCTCTCAATATTCCAAAACTCTTTTACTTTTAACTCATTTCCTTAAAACATTAAGCCTATAATCAAAGACAAATGTGACTATGGTGCCCGGGGGAAGGTGAGGAGTCCTTCTCAGTCTCTTATGAGGCCTTTACATTTATACAAATTACTGCTCTGCAGTACGCTCTTCAAGGCTGCTGCACAAGGTTGTGTCTCTACAAGACAGAAAAATACACGAAAACAGTTTATTTTTAAAATTAATTCCATGACTATATACAAATCTGAAAAATGTATTTCCAATTCTATCTCTCCTCTCAGATTGTAACTATTCTTATTGTGAAACTTGTTACAACAGGGGTTCAGCTAGGAGATTAAAAGTCAGGATGAAAACATTTCAATTTTAAGTTGTAACTGTGGTGGATGTGAGCCATCAACTTGGCTAAGATGAAAATATTTTTCCCAGAAGTCCTTTACCTCTGTGATTTCAAAGTGGAAGTGGCCAGAGAAGCATGTATGAAATTTAGAGAGTGAAAATGAAGCATCATCGTCCTTTCTCTGGAGGTCCTGGTGATTAGAGGGCGAAAGGGACACATGCAGACGTAGTCAGTGCATTGGCAGCTGCCTTCAGTCTACCCCAGGGTTAGAGAAAGACTCGGCAATGCTGTCGGTTCACGCTTATCCTCATTCCCACCCCCAACCCCTGCCCCATATACAACCATATACAACTTTTCTTCGTGGTGACCAAGAACCCCAGACCCACCAAGAAACGCCAGCCTTCCAATAGACTTCGTCATCATCCCTCTTCTGTGATTCCACTTTGGCAGGTAGACGTGCCCAGCTTCCCAGATTTCTTGGCAAGCTCCTACTTGTCCGCCTACTCCAGTAAGGGCTGGTTAGTGATGTTTTTCTGAAACTCCAACTCTCCATTCCAGCCCATATTTCCCTTCTTCCTCCCTTGTGAAGTTCTAAGTACCACAACAAATCAAAGTGTTAAAATAAAAATATTACCAACCTAGAATTCTGTGTTAAAAATTATCTTTCAAAAGTCAAGGACAAATTGAACCCTTCTCCAACAAATGAAAAATAACTATTTTATTTCTTTTAATTAATGAATAACTGTTAAAAATGATATCAATAATATATTAGTTGATTTGACTATATGGATAAATGAATGACAGAATTGATATAACAATTAGGAGGGAGGAATTAAAAATACTCTGTTATAAAATATTTGCAATATCCAAGGAGCGGTATAGCATGCAATTTAAAAAGAAGTGTATCTTATGCCAAGAGGGGAGAGAAAATAGAGTCATAAAATGTTAAATTAAAATCAAAAAAGGCAGAAAAAGATGGGAAGATAATGTAGGTAATGATTAAAACAAATATGAGATATATAACTTACCTTTAAAAAATCTTCTATTTTGGGCTTTCAGTTGAACAAATGATTATTTTAATTAAGTCAAAATTATATTATTATATGAGGCAAATATATTAAGAAATTTGAAAAGCAATGAAAGACTTACTGTTAAATAATTGTCATAAACAATAAGTTCTATGTTTCTGAAGAATTTGTACTAATCTGGAAAGCTTTTAAAGGCCTGATTTTTGATGCAAAGTCTACTTATGGACTTGGATAGATCTAAAAAAAGAAAAACAAACAAAAAAATGCTTTGAAATGAAAGTATAAGGGAGGAAAAATAAGCAGTAAAAATTGAGGAAACTACTTTGCTACTATTATATCAAATTGTGATGAGTCTTTTAAGCTGTGTTTAGCTATGCTTAGGAATTTTAGCTTCTTTTGCTAGTAAATTATGAAATATTGATTTTGTAGAAAGAGAGAACATGTTAGCAGTGATTTGGAGAACACAGAGAAATCAATATTTTATAATAATGACAGTGATGCTTCTGTACATTCAAAAGAGGGGGAAAAAAAGTAGGCTGTGG
Source organism: Eulemur rufifrons (assembly GCF_041146395.1). Lineage (NCBI taxonomy): Eukaryota > Metazoa > Chordata > Mammalia > Primates > Lemuridae > Eulemur > Eulemur rufifrons. The sequence goes on from NC_091009.1 coordinate 10,359,218, forward strand.
ACAAATTTCAGTTTGAAAAACTGGAGATGATAAGTTAAATGTCTACTAGTGGAGTTGGAGGTGAAAGCAGTTCAGAGAGACAGAAAAATCTCAGTAAATAGACCAGGATGCAGGGTGTTTCTTAGGGCCATGAGTTAGAGCTTACAGGTATAGATAGTGGGAAGAGTGTGAGTTTGGGGGAGTCACAGGCAGAAACTATAGGAGATAAAAACAAAACAAATATTAAGAATGAGTTGACGACATACTGACAAAAAATGGCAAGTTTGGCTTCAGTAGAATAAGAAAGAAAAAGAAAATCTGGGGGTATTTTACGTAACTTATGGTGAACACTAGGGGAGGGAAGATTTAGTCTGGGATTTTGCTTCTGACTTTGGAGCAACTTCATACCATGCACAGCAGGGGGTAGTTGCTTCAACATTTTGCTCATAACAATTCAATGATTATCATTGTACATCTGAATAAAATTCAATTCATATGTTTAACTGTTCATTGAAACCAGTACTTTTTATTATATTTCCTGTTATTGTGTTACATTTGGCTATGATCATTTCTTTTTATTTACGTATAGGGTGTACCCGCCTGTGGGAAAAAGAAAATTATACAAGAATTAAGGTCTTGTAGGGATGTTATTCTGAGTTGTCCAGTCAACATGAAAAAAGATTAAATACATTTACTTTAGCTTAAACTTAAAAAAATTGCTGTTATGGAGTTCATTTTCATAGTAATATCATAAAGTCAATGATAATGAAATTTGTATGCTCAGTCCTCATTTTTATAATTTTTAAATAATTACAGGTTGAATTTAGTTATAGCACACAAATATTCTATGGAATAACACAATGTTAAAGATTTACCAGATTTTGGGATATTCATTGTCCAATAATGTGTGTTCCATAAGCTTTATAATTTAATATTTCACTGTCTAAGGGATTGGCTTAAATGGGATTGTTTACTATATTGAATTGAGCCGGATAACTTAATGATCTTTTTATAGTCTTCAGAATCAATAGGATTCCTAGGACATAGTAGAGATAAATACAATTACACGATAATTAATTTAAAGTTGTTATTCTTAAATTTATTATTTCCATAACAATAAAAATTATTTTCATTTAAAAGACTTTCAAATAAAAGTTATTTAGACTATAACACATTTTTTTCCAAATTCTGTATAGGTCAATAAAGTAAAAGTTTTAAATATGAGAATTATATGAGACTAACGGCATTTATTAAACTGAATATATAATGTTCCAGTAAGTAATGTGATTTGTTCAATATAAAAGAAATGGCAGGCTTAAAAGCAAAAGCTTCTGACTTTAACTACAGTGTAATTTCCATTATGACATTCTATTATGAGGATTAACCTTAGAGAAAAAGACAAAAATATTTCATCTTGAGACAAAAAAGAAAGAAGTCTCTTTCTTTCTATTTTTGAAATGGATTAAGATACACAGAAATGCTGAGACTGGGAGGAAGCAATTTAAGGTAACATTGTTTTGTAGGTTTAAATCATTTCAGTAAAATAGAAGAAAAGATCACCTGAAAACAGGGCTTATAAAAAGTGAAAATGTTTTGTAACAATCGGTATACCTTTAACAGGGAGAGAACTGGAGTTGAATGGTAGCTATATCTGCACTGAATCCCCCAGCTATGCAACCAAGCTTATATAACCTAGATTCAAACAGAAAACAAATGGAAATTAACTAGTTTTCTTCTAGGACATTTGATTGTAGAGGAGAAGAAAGTGGATTCTAGCTAGGATTGCAAAGGATGATCAAGTGGAGTTACAAAACTAATGAACTGAGTACAGTTTGAGGTTATGTGACTTGATCTCTCCAAGAAAGTGTAATACAGTGGCTATCAAAAATAAAAGAGAAGAATACGTGAAAGATAGACTCTAGTAGCCCAATTTTAGGCTGGAAGTATGAAAAGTTGATAATTTTCAATTGCTATCAGTATATAATGGATTCATCCTACAGAATGACAAACCCAGGATATAGAAAAGATTGCTGGTGTTGGTAAGGCAACAAGCAGTGAGAAAGAAGAGTGAACATATTTTGAACATTTATATTGAAGCCACAAGTATTAATGACTGATATTTTACAAAGAAGACCAAACTAAATTTTGGAATTTTCAAGAAAGGTAGAAATCCCATATATTTGCTTTATATTTGGGAGAGATTACATGGACAAATGTTATCACTTCCAAAGGAAGAGGGATAGATAATCAGTAGTAACTGAATATTACTTGGCATCAACAATAGACAGAAACAATGCTTCTTCTGATACAAAACCCACAAGTATGGAGGAGGAAGAGAAATAGTAGGCTCTAAGGATGAAAATTCAAATCAAATTTCTTAAGCTATAAAAATTAAAATAACATTTCAGGAAAAAAAATAATCTATATTGGGATGGTTGAGACAGACTATAGTTTCCCTAGAATGTAATGAAAGGAAACAGTGAAAAGGAGTTCAAAGAGAGAGTATGGCTAACCCAAGGACATTTCATACACAAGAGTAACTAGCAGGAAAACATGTTGTCGAGACTCATAAAAGCAATGGAAGAATAGAAACAAGAAATTGTCATCTTATCCATTTGTCAAACCTGGCACAATCCCTGTCAGTTGACATTGTTCAATACTTGTATGTTGAGTGGGTTGAAATTGGAATGAGGGTGCAACCATGTGAACAATATGAAGATTCTTCTTTAGAATATGTTTTTGATGGAAGTTCACTGTTCATAAGGGGGAAAAAAAAAGATCTAGAAGAAGCAGATGACTCCAGATTAAACTTAAACCAAGTATTGGAAAAGGTTTTAAAAGTTAAGGAAACAAATTGCATAAAATATTAATTGAAAACAAGAGAGTAAATATCATATCACAGTTTTCATGATCAGGTTTAATGTGAGGTATTAAGTTCAGTTCTGAGCAGCAAATTTAAAATCTGTTTTATGTGTCCATACTGATGAAAGGCCTGAAAATCTTCATGTTAAAAAAAAAAAAAAAGAGAGATTTAAAGTAACAGGACAGTTGCTCCCACCCCCCCAAAATTAAGATTTTAGGAGAGAATAATAAGTTACTTCAATTTCTTATGATACTGTGAAATTTTGAGGCTTTTTCTGTATTACTTCATAGAACCATAGGACAGATTTAAGATATATTGGAAATATAAGGGAAAGATATTAGGTTAATATATATAAATTTTTTCAAAACAATAATGTGTGAAAAATAGACTACAAAAAACTATAAGAAAATAAATGATGTTTCCTGAGAATGAAGAGTACTGAATTATTCTGATAATGTGACATTTTAGGACAGAAATTACTATTCTTAATTTTTAAAAATAGGTTATTTTATATTTGTGCAAATAGTTATATTTTTGGTACTTTTTTTTATTGAGACATACACAATTGGGCCTATATGCCCACTTTTCACTAAAATAGAACACTCAATGTTGAACTATTTATACATAGTGAAATTATATTGTGAGTATTGGAAATAAACTCAGAGGATGCTAAAATGCAACCAATTTTCTCTATATAGATTCAAAATTAAAAGATAGTACACGTATCTAAAATTGTTTAAAATAGGAATCTCCACATGTACTTGTCACTTTTAAGGAGAAGTTTATTTATTTTTCAATATATCAAAATAGGGTACCAAAATTTAGAATTTCTAAGTCCTTGAAGATATGTTATCACTTGGAAATGTTTAATTTTATGATGACTTTGCTTCCAATTCCTTTGTTTGCTTTAATCTATCAACATTATATTAATTCTTGAGGTCCCAAGGAAAATTCCTAGCTAGACAAACCTGCTTCTGAATCTCTATGGATCTATCCTGATGAAACAATGTTGGATATTTTTAAAGAAAATAAAAGCTAGTAAATAGTAGCCATCTGTTCTTCCAGCGAAGTTCTTTTTGTCCTACTCCTCTTCCACTATATTTAATTCTGGTAGGATTCAGAATCAAATACCCCTATCTTACTCTGCACAGGAAAAAAAAATATGACCCAAGTTGAAAAGTTAGATTACTACATCCACTTGGTCACAATCAGACAGAAAATAGATGATATAAAGAATCTATTGGTAGCACACCAGCCACACACACCCCATCCTAGCCCTGTATGTTGGATTCCTCACTGGGAGAAAAGTATAATTCTCAAGTTTTAGTAGTTTGCTTTTGATACCACATGGAAAGAACCTCTTTGGAATGAGACAAGGACCAAAGGAGAAACATGAGAAAGAGCAAGGAAAGATGGTCCTAAAGGCATTGTTGAACTCCTAGATGCCAGTAGGTCTGATGTCAGGATCAGATCTTGGATTAGCCAGTAATTCAAGCCAAGGAAGTTCTTTTGCTTAATCCATTAGAGTTGGATGATTGTCCCTTGTAATTGAAAACTCCCTGACTAATATAGCATCTTTACTTCTTTTTGTCTTAAACCTAGAATCCAGACCAAGCCCTCTGAAATATGTGAGTTCTTTATTTCTCTTTCTCTGAGTCCCATTTCTAATTGATCCCTATCTTTCCTAGCCTTGTAGAACCAAAATGCCTCCCATGTTAAATGTGTGTCCCTAAATATTTACATTGTGTTACTTTCTATGGACATACAATTTTTTTTTAATATCAACACCCAAGATGAGAAGAGAAAAAGGACAACATGGTAAGAGAATTATTATTCTTTTCTTTCTACAGTGTAGAGTAAAATCTACTTTTTTGATTGTATACTGGTTGGTTACCAAACTAGATTTATAACTTCCAGTAACCTTGCTTAATTTTATATGTCTTCAAAGGATTGTTTTTTCCTTTATGGCACTTTTGTGTAGGCTTGATACTCTCCAGGAAAGCTCTCTAGTGAACACAGTTTAGAATAGGTATATAGAATATTAGATTCATAGCGCCTGACAGTTCAAGTATTTTTATAATTGTCACTCACTTCCAACCAAGTGAATTGTTTCTCAGTTGGAACAAGTAAATCCAACCGATGTCTGCATTTCAAACATACAGCCTCAATTCTGCAGTATCTGGTGGTGTTCTATGGTTTATTTTGTCTCCATCCCTTATTTTTCAATGTAACTTCCCTGCGAGGTGTTGTGTTGTCTGCTTCACTACTGTGAGGAGCATAAAAGTGGTCTAAAACGAGAGTAAACAATAAGCACCTCAAAGCCACCCCCGTCAGCACTAAAGTGTCTTTTTTTTTTTTCCCATGACTCATTTAAAAAGTAACTAATAGCAGTGCCACACAAGGGTCATAGCCCCCAATGGAGACAAAATGTTATTTCAAAATGAATCAGTTTCATGATGGTAATAACATCTAATTTGAACTTGTCTACTTTGGGTTGCTTGGTTTATAAATATTAGCACTGTGAGTCCATTACTGGATTGATTGTGCTCATAACAGGTAATGTCTCCTATCACCATGTTACCTAGTCCTTTGCTACTATGTTCAGTAATTGATATCAAGCTGTTTTGTTTCATGTTAAGAGTCACATACACATATGAGGACAAAGAGAGAATGATGTTTCACATGGAAATGCTGGGTTTCTTTCATTTAAGTCTCTAAAGGTGACTTTTATCATTGGGCAAATTAAAATTTTAATAAGCCTCTTCTGCCTTCATTATTGCCATTTCAATTGAATATGATATCTTTGCTCAATATCTTATCACATATTTGAAATCTCTTTTCTTATATTCTCAATTCATAAAATGATATAATGCTTATTTGAATAATTTTCAACTATGAAAACTTAATTCACTATCCAAAGTTCAGCTAAAAATTACATCAGATGAGAAGTATTATTTATTTCATGTAGTTTATTTTTCTTCTATTTAGCTTCTATAATTTATCATTCATTTATATCTTATAATACTAATTTTATATTTTGTACCATATTTGATCCAGCACTAGATTATAGATTTTCTGAAGGAAGATACTCCTATGTATTCTTTTTCACCTTGGTTTGCATTTTAAGTACTAAACATGGAAACTGGGTACAGAAAGCATTAATTAGAAGCTTCTAATTCAAGTGTTGTTATACAGTTTATTTTTGAAACATTTGAACATTTTGGATGAACTAATATATATTTGGAGAAAAGTTATACATTCAAATTCAAGTGATATTGTTTATGTAGCAGGAAGAATGATTTAGGCAGACAGGCACATATGCACAGAAGGTAAAGCCACATGCTGCTTCACCCACCAACACACACAAACAAAAAATTGCAATTGTCCATAAATTTAATGAAGCTATACTTCCGCCCTTCTTTTGAAAACAGATTAAACAAAAAAGTAAAAGATGGTTAAGGATAATGGAAATGAAATTCTAAATAACTGATAGAAAAGAATAAAATAAATAGAATGTTAAAAAAGGAATTACTGGGAAATCTAAGAATTTATGGTTGGTGAGATTTTATGTGATGGAAAGATATTAATAAATAAAGTTAATGTATACTCATAAAATGAGAACTTCCTAATATTTCTCACCATAATTTTCTTCATATAATGTATAGTGATGACAAAAATACCTCCTGGGATTACTATGGGATGTATACATGTGTCCACATACATATATATTCATATGTAGTATTATATAGTGATCAAAGTTATCAAATAAGTAATAGTTCACAAAAATAACATAAAATAACTAAACTTAATCTCCAAGTACAAGCATTTCCTGTTTGGGAGTGAAAGCTGTACTCATTTGATATTCTTATCTTTACTGATAACACTTTTCTCTTGCCCTGATAGATGCTGAACTTTGAGGGGACTGTAAAATATTGGCAATGTTCTTGGAACATTCTATGGATGTTTTCATTGTGTTACCAGACATTGTAACACCAGCAAAAGTTGGTGAGATTCCTTGAGACACATTGGCCTTTGTCTTCTAGATTGTCCTTGGCAATCTAGGGAGCACTTGGTTAACAAAGTCTGCTCTCAAATATTATAATAACAGCAATATTTAAGTTTTACATTTGTAAGATGTAATACTGCAATTCTAGTCTCTTTCTAAAGGTACTTACTCTTTATTACCTATAGTTTTAAAATGACATTGACAATTATGCCTATGCTATTTGTGATTATGTCAAATCATATAACTATCATTAATAATTATTAGTGTGTAACTTAAATCCTGAGATTCTTGAAATAATAAATATTCTTCTTTTTATGAAAATCAATTTTAATACTTAGTAATTATGTAGGTTGCTTTGGAAGATAATATATATTATTTCCTAAGACTTACCTGACCATACATTTAAGCATAGCATTGTGTGAACTTAATTTACATAGATACTTAAATTGATTTCCTAAATCTAATTAAGAATGATTTTTATGATAATCTTTTAAGAGGTCATTGCATTTAAAAATATTCCTTAGGATATTACCAGACAGATATTTAATGTTCAAGTACTTGGAAAAAATGTCATCAACAGCTTCAAGAGATTAAGCTAGCCTATTTACTTTACAGTAATAGCAGCGAGAGGAAAATCCAGTTATCATCTGTCTAGTTTTCATGTCTTTCATTTTCCCTTTAGCTTGGCATGCCAAGATTATACTCCTTTTATTATGAAAGATTACAATAGAGTACTTCAAGGAATTATTTTTTAACACTTAAATGACCCAAGTTCCACGATGCAAAGAATTTTATCATGATTGAAGAAGAATAATTTTGGTTCCCACACATCCATTTATTACATTGCTCACAAGATTATTGTGAAACTTAATTACTTGTTTACAATAAAACACCAACAAAAATGTCTATATAGCCTTACATAAAGCAACTTATTTAAATTTTTTGGTTTTGTTATAATTCAGAATTTTCAACTTGTCATTTTTTATATTTTTGTATTTCAAGGTATATAAAGGAGATATGGGATAGTGGAAAAGAAATAATTAAAAGACTAGACCTACTATATCTAGGATAACTAATGAGCTAACGAGAGGATAAGGTTCATTGCAATGCTCAGCAAATATTTTAAGAAAACAAAAACCAAAAAAAAAAAAAATGTAGCTGAGATATGTATTCAGCCCTGAGTTTTCTATTATATACAGCCATTCATGGATTTATGAGTGGATAGTATTTTATTTCTAGTATTTTCCTTTGCCCTCCTCCCTCTCTTTCTCTCTCTTTATTTTTTCTCTCTCTCTATATATAGATGTATGTATGGTGAATATATGTGTGTATGTGGTGTATATATTAATATATACTTCTGTTTAACCTAGTGATTCTAGCAATGTGGCTCACAGCACTTTTATTTCAGAGTCCTTGGTGCTTAAATAAATAGGGTTTGGGCAATCAGACCTCACCATTATACCCATGGGTAGAGATAATCATGCACTAGACTACCACTATTTAAAGTAACTAACCAGTTGGAACTAGACCACAGTGAATTCAAATGAAAATAAGGGTATAATTAAGTGGAGTCAAAAGCTAAAGGGAAGAATAAAATTTATGCTTACAAAATATAGCTGGTGCATAAGAAAAATGACGACAACCCACAAGGAGATGCATTTAAAGTATCTAAATGGCATTATGAAATTTTAATATAAAAAGCTTTTCAGGTTAATTGAGACAACAGCCACTAGTAAGAAAGCATATAAAGGCCTAGGCTATTAAGCAGGAGAAATATCTAAAAATACATGACGAAATATGTAAGGAAGAAAATCATGATGGATAAGAAAAAACACTTGAGAGCTACCTATAGGATTTCTAATATATAAATAAAAGTATTCCAAAAAAATCTTTTTTTCTTTTATGTATCATGTATGTGAACTCTATACATAATCTTCAATGCCTAAAGAAAGAAAGGCGGGCTATTTGCACAGGAAAAAGTATCTGATTGCAACACATGCTAAAATATTTAGAAAGAATAGTCCCTCAATACAAGAATTCTAAGCTAAGCTCTCATCCTACTGCCAGGTTGTCAGAATGATTATTTTAGGATACAAGGGTTCAGAGAATACATAGTTCACATATTTTGTTTGAGAAGAAATATCAGTATAAAGAATTTAACCTAACAACTTATAGTCAGAACTGGAAATCTCAACATAGGGGAAGAAATCAGTTGAAAATGCTGTGAAAAATGAATCTTGAAACATTTAGAAATACACACATATTTTTACTCTATATTTCAAGCACATAATTAAACCAAAAAAACGTAACAAACTCTTTGGGAATATGTACCATAAGTTTTAAATAAGAATATTTTTAGTAGGAGTCATCTGAATGTAGAGTTTAATATTGATATACTCTCTCGACAAAACCCAAGAATTGTGCTGGTTGATACAGTAGTTTGAAGGTTGGAAGGACAGTAGGAAACTGAAAATATTCCAGAAGTGTCATTTTATTGAAAAGAGAAAGTAATAGAGGAAAAGAACATCCAGGTACGGGAGAGATTTTTAATCACTCATTCATATAACTGTAGAGCAATATAAATTTGATTTTGAGTCATAATAAAGTTATAAGTAAGGAAAACTATGAGAAAAATTACAGATTTACAAGAAGAATACAGGAATAAATGACTTCTTGATCAAACTGATATATAAGTATAAAAATAAATAAGTACATAAAAGGAAAACCATAAAGTATAATACATAGTAAATAGATCATGAAAATATATTCAAATATTCACTAAATATAAACAGAATGGAATTTTTTATTAGCAACAACAACAATATCCAATTACAATAAAGACATAAAATATGTTAGAAAAAAACCAAAACCAGTGTAGAAATTCAGTTTTAAAAAGTAAAAATTGAGAAGGATGGTAAGAGAGAAAGATAGAGAAAGGGAAATGGGGATGAAGAGGATGAAGGGGTACATAAAAAGGCACTAGAAAAATACAAACAAAAAGATTGTACTTACCATGTTAACATTAGAAAATATAAGAAAGATGGGCACAAAGATGTATAAAATGCTATGAAACAAACATCACTTCAGTTAAACAGTTTAGAAATACATGAGCAATTTGATACAGAAATTGCAGGGGGAAATTTTAATACACATCCTCATTAAAAGGATTACTCACTGGTCACCATGAGCCAGAAACAAATATGAAAAGAATACCTGGTTTCATTAAGATAAATAGAACTTGAGCAGTCAAGAAATGTGAAATTAATGCAGAAGTCAGATAAGTACTACAGCAACTTGGAGCAAAATTTGATGAGACGTGGATTCCAAATATATTCAAATTATGGGAAAAATTGGCTGAATGTCAAAGGAAATTGTGATGCTGAAGAATAATTCTGTGTATACGTAGAGCCCTTTGGTTCTTCATACTCACCAAAACTCTCTAATAAATAACTGGCAATATTGTTATCCTGAAACTTCAATTCACTGACTGCAGCTCTGACGTAAATGGCAAATCTAGCCTCTTCATTGGTAAATAAATTTCTTTTAAAATCCTTAATTTTGATAAATTTGTGGCAACAAGATTAACATCTCTGGGTGTTCTATAAAATGCAATACTTAAAAGAAATTCACATATTGATCTTATGGTTTGAAATGGAAAGTTGAAAGATAATTTAACTAAATTTATTAAATATTTTCATGCTACAAACAACTTCATTATGAATTCATTACGTCATTATGAATATGAGATGGAGTATTTGATTTAAGCCATGTTTATAAGCATAATGCTATCAAATTTGTAAGTCTTGGCAATTAAGAAATTGGAATGTTAAATACATGATGTCGTTATAATCAAACTACAAATATAGTATATATACTGCATATCCATATTAGTGTATAATGTTAGCATTTTTCTTTAAAGTATTGTGAATATATATTATGTATATGCACTCAAACATAAATAAATATATTTCCTATTAAGTAAAAATTATATAAAATACATTATATAATATTTGAAAATGATTTCCTATTTTCTATATATTCATATATATAATATTACAGGAATGTGTTTTACTTACCCACAATTTATTACAAGTTTTATATTTTCAAATATATTTTAATATGGTACATAAGTATAATCGTTAGGTTAAAAATGGAGCTAAAAGTTTAAGTGTATTTAGTCCATCAAATTAATAAAGATTATTCTGAATCCTGCAATATAATATAACATATTAACCAAATAAAATGGACAGCATAGTTTTTATCTATATATAATTTGGTATATACCAGTAATAAAAAAATAGATTTCTACGTTAAATTTAAATGTGAAAACTTTTATTTATAATATTAAAAACTGAATAAGAAGGTTAAATCCCAAAACTATACACATTCATTTCCCCAGCCATAAAATGTATAAAGGCAATACATAGTGATATACCTGTTTCATAGTCATGTCTAGCATGTAAAAAAAGTAAAGCAACATAGCAAGATAAAGTTAATTTTAAAAATGCACAATTATTTGTTGCGTATGTTTCTGTTTCTCTGTGTGTGCATAAAAGAATGAGGTTGGATTAAGCCTGTTACTGGGAAAAAATGGAAATTTTGCACAAAGTATTATAATAAAAATATTTATCTTATGCTTGACAAAAAGTAATCCTTTATAGTCTTTTACATATTTGTTATGTAAAACACAATATGAAGCTTACATATATTAAAAGTTATAAAAAAACATAATCTAATATAGTGTAGATGAAGAAAATAAACATTATGGAAGATATTAATAAAATATAAGACATACAAAGAATAGTAGAATGAATAGATAAATATAAAAAGGTTATTTTGAAAATATACAGAAGCTACTCTCTTATGAGGTTTTAAAAACAATAGGATATATAAAATAAAGAAAATTGAAAGTTCGGACACATAGCCATAAATAAGTAAAAATGAAAATAATTATATGATTATTCTACATATAATAAATTTGGAATACATAGGAAATAATACAATTCTCTATAAAATCATAATTTTAGAAAGTGACCAGAAGGCAGATTATTTGAATAAACCAATTTCATTAGAAAATGTTGAAAACATTTTCAAATTATCAGAACTGATTATTGCATAGATTAATTCTACCATCTAATTGTATATTATACTATTCTATTAACAGATAAAAATTATGAGAGCTCCACAACCTATTTTTGATGCTATTTTAATTGTCCAAAGCTGACGAAGATAATTTAAAGAACAACTATAGACCAATCTCAGAAATGTATATGCAAAAATTATAAATAAATGTAGCAAAAGATTCCATTATCACAAACCAAATCATGACAAGCTTATAAAAGGGAATTTTTAATTGTGGCCTTGAATTAATAGTACTGCACTCTCTCAGGCATAAGACAGAGTGCAGCAAATGCCTCTTATTGGCAGATTATATGGAAGAAGTGACTCACAGGCCACTATAAATGATGAATTCCATAGAATATACGAGCAACTATTCCCCTGGTACATTCATACATTCTACCTGATTTTGTGTGTTTGTGTGTGTTCACGCACGTGCTTACAGTGAATTTGTAGAAAATAAATGGATTTCAATAAAATTTCTTTCTGGAAATAGGCACTTTACTTACTCCTCTCTTTCCCTTATTAACTTTATTATACCAATATTGGTTGGTTAGGGCATAAAATGATTGTATTCTCCAGAGGGTTTAACAAAGATAAATTAAAATGACATAGATGCAAACTAATCATGTTTTAGTTGGTAAAATTTCAACTCTTAAAGTTCTGAATCTCATTTTATTAATAGTACACTAGAATGGAAAGTATCAATGTAGGACTGTAGGCAAATATCAAATTTGGGGACAATTCTAAAAAAATCCTCCCAACTTTGGAACTCTTCATAGAAACAACTGAGGTATCTATTGAATCTACACTGGAGCTTAGCTTCTGCCCAAACTTTTTTTCCTTCCTTTTACAGATATTAATCTTAGATATTCCGCAATAAATCTTCTAATACATTAAAATCACATGGGCAGACAGTTGAGAGTGTCCTGAATAAGCAGCTTTTGGAATGAGATTTTGTAGCTGGATGAAATGCCCCCGGCAACAAAGACTCTGGGGCAGTAGGTGGAGCACAGACAGCCTCTGGCAAGGTAGCTTTGCAAAGTTTTAAACTTTCATAGTTGAACTAGGGTGATAGAAGAGAATACATTAATAGGAGTAATGTATCAAATATTTGAGAAAGGAAGGGGAAATATTACCTGTAAATGCACTGGAATTGAGCAGCTACTACATAGTAGGGGTAACCTAGGTCACTAAAAGCTAAAACTGATTAACTCAAAATCAAGGCTAATGGTGAGAGCCAGAGGGCTTTCTTGGTGGTATATATTTCCTGTCACATTAAGCCACAGTTAAGGCCCAGAGAACCACACTCAGGATATACTTGGAAAATTATCTGAGCTTCCAATTAAGGCAAATCTCCTATTCAAAACCAGCCCCTGATTGGGAAAAAAAATGAGATTCTGCTATATTGTATAGGTTCATCTAGATTGAGGTACTCAAAAATTTTGAACTCTCAGAATTCTGTGGAACTTCTGAAACTGAAAAAATTGCCTACTTTTCCACATTCAGCTTTGCATCATATAGAACAATAAACTGAAATGGATTGTAGACTTAAATATAAAACCTAAAATCTATGCCACCTCAGGGAGAAAACATGATAATTTTTATTGTGCTCCTGGGTAAAGGTTCCTTAGAGACAACACCTAAAATATGATCCATAAAGATAAAATTTATAAATTGCATAACATCAAAATTAAAACCTGAGTTCTTTGAAAAAAACTATTAAGAGAATGAAAAGAGAGCTACAAATTTAGAGAAAGTATTTGTGAATTAATATCCTATAAAATACTTGTGTCCTGAATATATAAAGTACTCCCAAAACATAGAAATAAGGGACGATGGACACAAGAAATGAGCAAAACATTTGGGAAGAAAAGATAATTCACCAAAGAACATTTTTGAATCACAAATATAATTATTCATAGGGCAATGCAAATTAAAGCCATAATGAGATATCAATATACACTATCAGAATGCCTAACAAAAAACTGACTCATACCAAGTGATGAAGAGGATAGGGACAGATCTCTCATAGGCAGCTTCTGGGAATGCAAAATTTTGTCACTTCTTTAGAAAATAGATAGTTTCATTTTTTATATATTTCAGAATATTATGGGGGTACAAACATTCTGGTTACATGGAAGGATGGGCTCAAGCTCTATCCAGGATAATGTAAGAGGTGCTAATTCTCCATTGTTTTTTGGAGTTGAGTAATATTCCATGGTATACATATACCATATTTTATTAATCCACTCATGTATTGATGGGCACTTGGGCTGTTTCTAGATCTTTGCAATAGTGAATTGTGCTGCCATAAACATTTGAGTGCAGATCTCTTTATTATAGAATGTCTTTTTTTCCTTTGGGTGGATGCCTAGTAGTGGGATTGCTGGGTCAAATGATTTTTCTATTTTTAGCTCTTTGAGATCTCACCAAATAACTTTCCACAGGGGTTGTACTAATTTGCAGTCCCACCAGAAGTGTAAGAGTGTTCCAATCTCTTCACATCCATGCCAGCGTTTGTTGTTTTGGGACATTTTGATAAAGGCCATTCTCACTGGAGTTGTGTGATATCTCACAGTGGTTTTGATTTCCATTTCTCAGAAAATGTTGGGAAAACTCTTATAGATATTGGCCTAGGCAAAGAATTTATGAAGACCCCCCAAAGCAATCACAGTAGCAACAAAAATAAATAAATGGGACCCGATCAAATTAAAAAGCTTCTACACAGTGAAAGAAACTATCATTAGAGCAAATAGACAACCTACAGAATGGTAGAGAATATTTACATTCTACACATATGTTAAAGGGCTGATGAAAAGAATCTATATAGAACTTAAGAAAAGTAATGAGAAAAAAATCAAACAACCCCATCAATAAATGGACAAAGGACATGAAGAGAAACTTCAAAAGAAGACAGAATAATGGCCAGCAACCATATTAAAAAGCCAATTTCTTAAGAAGTTAAACATAATCCTGCCATATAACCCAGTCATTCCAATCCTAGGTGTTTTCCAACGACAAATAAAAGCATATGTCTATATACAGATGTGTACATAAATTTTCAGAACAGCATTGTTTACAATTTTCCTAAACAGAAAACTGCTTCAAATTTCACTGGTAGTTGAATGGATAAATAACTGTGGTAAATCCATACAATAGAATATCATTCAGTTCATAAGAAGAAATGAAATATTGAGCCTCTGAACAACATGGAAAATTCTCAAGATAATTACGCTGAGTGGAATAAACCAACCAAAAAAGAGAGTTCATAACATATGGTCCTATTCATATAAAAGTGTACAAAATACACACTAATCTGTAGTCACTGAAAGTATTTCAGTGGTTGCCTTGGGGGAGACAGGAAATAGGGAACGATAAGATAACAAAAGGCAAAAGGAAACTTGATTGTGGTGATAGTGTTATAGGTGTACGCAGACATCAAAATTGATCAAACTGCACACTGTACATACTGACAGATTCTTTGACATCAACTCTGCTTCAGCAGAGCCAAAAAGAAAAATGAATTCTGTATGGTTTTTTATTGCAATTCCAAATTTTCAGGGGCCATCAGTACTGGAACTAGGGTTCATGACTTTATTTCTAATTGTACTGGATTACTAACATGATTTGATAATAATATATGCAGTTTGGTAGAATACACTATATTTGTAGCCCTGGAGACAAATTTGAATAATTTTCTTTTTATTACTATGTATACCTTGTTCTAAAAATTAATGTTTCCAACCATATTTTAAGTACATAATATAGGGAGCACATAAGTATGTAAGAAGCATACAGATGTGTGTGTGTGTGTGTGTGTGTGTGTGTGTGTATTCCTCGACTTATGAGACTTATGATGATGTTACTTCCTAGTAAATCTATGGTAAATTGAAAATATAAAAGTAAAAAATGCATTTAATACACCTAACCTACCGAACATCATCGCTTAGCCTAGCATACCTTAAACACACTCAGAACACTTACATTAGCCTACATTTGGGAAAATTCATCTAACACAAAACCTATTTTGTAATAAAATAAAGTGTTGAGCTTCTCATGTAATTTATTGAATACTGTACCAAAAGTGAAAAGTGGAATGGTTGTATGAGTATTCAAATATAGTTTCTACTGAATGCATATCACTTTTGCAATACGTTAAAATGAAAAATCATTAAGGTGAACATCATAAGTCAGGGACCATCTGGAGAGAGAGAGAGAGATTAATCTGAGCCAGATTATATACATATATTTACATGCACACACGTTATCATAAGTGCATGAGTCAGCCAGTGAACTGAAGATGTAGTTCTAACTGTCAAAAATTGTAAGTATAGTTATGCCTAAAAATAGGCATGCCTTTTCTTCTGTCAAGTCATTAATGTGGGTTGATGACTCAATCTAGTTGTACGAAAACTGACCATGGACTTTGCTGTTTCTTTAGTTACAATCAGCACAGCAAAATCTTCCTTACTTAGTAGTGATCTGCTCCAGCTTTTTACTGTTTTGAGACCTGGTGCACCAAAGGGCTTTCCTCAGCTGTCCTGTTGTACTCTCAGATTTCATCTGACTCTGCCTGCCTGCTGTTAGGGGTCTCTCTCAGCCCTCCTTACCCTCCTTTAGTGGCACTTGGCTAGTAGTTGATACAAGCAAGGGTTCAAGTTTGGAATAGGGATGTGGCTGGGAATCCTTGATCCTCTACTCAGTCTCTGTCTCAGACAGTCCCCGAAAGTATAGTTCCAGGCTGTAATGCAAGTAACTCTGCTTCTTGCACTATGTTATTATATTAAGAGTATGGGTATTGGGGGAAAAAAGCCATGTGGAATTTACAGCAAGCCCCAACAGAAGAAATGAAATTCAGGCTTCTAATCTTCTGGAGTAAAGAATTACAGAGCTTATGAAAAACAATTTCTGACATATTACTGGGCCCAGGTAGAAATGGAACTTCTGTCCATCAGACAAAAAGGAGACTATGAGACCAAAAGGGCATAGCATGAGCTGGGTTGTCTTTGACCAACCATGTGAGAAGGACAAGTCCAACAGCAGTCTATTGAAAGTTGGAAGTAGGTTGAGAAAAAAAATAAAAAGTAATTTAGGCAAGGAGTAATAATATTACATTTCTTGAGATATTATGTATACTATATACTTAAATGTATATAATTACTACATTAAAATAGAGAATTTTATATTTCTGTAATTAATTTATAAATGAAGAAACAGGCTCAGAAATGTGTTCAGCGGCTTCACTAAGTGGTTTTACTAAAAGAAGCGTTACCTGTTTTCATGAGTCCTGTCAATCATATCAGCAGCTGATCATTTCATTGACACTGCCACTCAACCCAGTAATATTTGTCATCAAAAGCTTGTTAATGGTTCAAGAAATTCTCATTGCCTGAACTCAAATGTCTCACATATTTGACAACAATCCCCGCATGAAACAGGTAAGCAGAAATGTCCATTTGAACCTTGAAAAAAACAAACAACCAAAAACCAAACTGGATGGTCCAATTTTTGTCAAAGTAAAATATGAAAATATTTTAGTATCTATTTTTATCAACATTCTGCACATGAAGATATTAGAGATTACAACCTTCAGAACACCAGGATTCTGTTAAAATTCTTTCTCTACAGAGCTTAATATAATACAATACAAGAATGAAGTAGCATGAAGAATTACTTTATATTAATACTTTCAAGAAACTCTAGATACCAACTATTAGTCTGAATTGGCAGGTGTTTCTTCCATCCATTCTTAATTTGTGTATTTACTATTATAGAACATTCAGGAGCCTAGCTTCCATGTGCTTTAGTGAATAGCTAGCAAAGGCCAAAAAAAAAAAAAAAAAAAAAAATTTTCCTTTTCAAATTCATACTCAGTATATGCTTCCACTAGATCCTGGCTTTATTAAAGAAAGTTCAACTTGAGAGGATGAATATATACAGAACACATTAAAATAAAATCTCACTCCTCACTCTGTGACCTTGGTGCAATAACCTTATCAGTAAATTAATACAATCTTTTCAAGGATATTTTGCAGATTAGAAAAACTATCACCAAAGCATGTTTTGAATCTGAGAAAAGGAATCCCATAGATTGAGACTATTTTTTTTGTTACTGTTATGGAAATATTTTCAGTTTGAATACATTTATCAATGTTCTTCTTGTAATACACACTATGCATTAAGTTGAAACAGGAAATATATATATATAAAAGAAATGAGGTGAAAAATAATTTGGGGATGAACAAAATTTAATAAAGCCATACTTAAAAATAATGCACCTTTTTAAATTATATTATAATTTCAACAGAGGTCAGTCAATCTATGCCCCTCCTAAGATTAATATGAAGTACATCCTTGAGCATTTTTAATCACTGAAACCTAAATGACCTTAGAGCAAAAACAGTTTAGCTAGAAATTCTGCTACACATCAGCATTTTCATTGAAGTTCAGAAATGCTGAGTTTATAAATGCCACTCATGAACCATGTTTATGTATTATGGAGAAAATAAAAACACTTTTAAGGAAATATTTATTTTGTATAGATAGAAAAAATAAATTTTAAAATATATTCATGTGACTAATTTGCTATTAATTAAATATCATACATAATATGAAAACTTCCACTTATGCAGTCAATAAAAAAATGTTAAAACTTATAATATCTAAACTATAATCTACCAAGATGACATTATAAGTATTACAGATTTGACTTCATTAAGCTATATCTTCTGATAACACAAGTTTAGGATTAGAATGTGAGATGAGTGAGCGACCACAGTTTTGTTTGTTTGTTTGTTTTTGAGACAGAGTCTCATTCTGCCACCTGGGCTAGAGTACCCTGGTGTCAAAGTAGCTCACAGCAACCTCAAAGTTCTGGACTTGAGCGATCCTCCTACCTCAGCCTCCAGAGTACCTGGGACTACAGGCCCGTACCACCACACCCAGTTACTTTTTTTGTTTGTTTTTAGTAGAGATGGGGTCTCGCTCTTTGTTTGGCTGGTCTTGAACTCCTGACCTCAAGCAATCCTCCCACATCGGCCTCCCAGAGTGCTAGAATTACAAGTGTGAGGCACTGTGCCCAACCATGACCACAGTTTGAATATGTATAGAATAAGTGTTATGGCCTTCAATTCAATGACCAAAATTAAAGTTTAAAAATGTGTACAAATAAGATAAAAATATCTATACAAAGATCACCCTAAGTAATTGACAAGGTTTATTTTCACCAGGGACAAAGAATTGGATATCATATTTTGGCAACATTTTTCTAAATTGGCATATTATATGAATATTAAATTTAAATTTGTAAATAAAAGTTTGCATTTTTATTTACAGCGTGTCACATTTTAATTGCTTTTTAATAATTTGCCTCCATAATTTATTTTTCTGACAACTTTTACAGATTAAATATGATAATATCTCAAAATATATATAATTATCATTTTTCTTCCATTTTGCCTCATAAATTTTAAATGCTTGGATGGCTACCTATTATTTAATGAGAAATATTTAACAGGAATGTCTACTGTTCTCTATTTTTAGAGCACTTTAATTGTATTATTTATATAGACTCGTTATTGAGAAAGTTGGATTTAAATCCTAACTTCAACCAATTGAAGTTATCATTTAATCTTTATAAAGCTTTGTTTCTTCATTTGTAAAAATGTGCAAATATAGTAAATGATAATTAAATAAGACTTAGTATGGTATAATAGGAAAAAAATAGGTTTTGGTAGTTAACATGACACAATATTTTCCAGACTCTGATATTTACGGGTAATGTGATCTTGAACAAAGAACTAGGCTTCTTGAAGCCAAGCAATAACATAACGATATTAACTTCCACAGCTAAAGTAATGATTTAAGTAAATGTCTAAGTATCTTATACACTGTGGGAACTCAACAAATAATATGTGTTTTTGGTAAGGTGTTATTTGCTGTTTTTTTCTATTAATGTTTTAAATTTGGATCCAGTCTGGGATACTGGGGTGCAGTTTGGGTACTGTCTGGGGAATGGGCACGCTTGTAGCTCTGACATGGACAGTGCAAAGGCAATATATGTAGCCAAAGCATTTGTACTCCCATAACATGCTGAAATTAAAAAAAATACCCAAGTACCCTAATAGTTGCTTGTTCTTTGCTTCCTTACATATTTACAAATACCCATGTTATTAATATCATACTTTTTACTGAGAATTAGAAATGCTAACACATGGCAAAGAGCTTTAAAAATGGGAGGTATTATATTATTATAATTAGCACCCAATATCTGTTGAACGAAGTAGTATGAAAGGAAAGAAAATTGGTAGCAGATAAAAGTCCCATTGACAGTCCCAAAGACAACATAAAAATATTCACATTGATTCAATAGTGCTTTAAGATCAGTATCACTAAACAGGCCTCTGCAGACATATTTTGTATGTTCTTGCTATTGCAATTAATAGCCATATAATTTTAACTCAAAAATTAACTTAAATTTGAATTACTGAGATGAATTAATATAGAGGACCATAGCTTTCTGACCTAAAGAGATGTACTTTTTAAAAAAAAAAATGCCATTAGAGAAAATGAACACACATTCACTTGAAATGTAGTCTAATGTGCAATTTTAAACTATTGTGATTTTTTGTGCTTGGGCTGCCAAATAACAAAAATTGGTATATGTTATAGAAATACTAATGTGGCACCGTTATAACAAACTAATCTATAAATAGCCAGTGTTTCAAAAATTGTAAGTGAAGATTAGATGGGGCAAATCTTTTTTTAGTTTTATCTCCTTAATTGTCCAGGTTACTTCACAAAATTTTGCAAATGAGCTTTTAAAGCTTCCTAAGAGATACATCTTCAGTACTTAAATTTTTATGTTAGTGTACCATTACATAACTACTCAGCATTTAAATATTAAAGAGAAGATTTTTTCTGCAGCATTACTGCATCATTCATAAAGCAATTATCTGCATGTCTACTTTTATCATTTAAACAATTTCTGACAGTTACCAAAGTTATCTACTAATAACAAAATGTAATGTATTGCTATGGCAATCATACCATTTTTATACTGCAGTCATTTGGTGAATTTAAAAGACTGCCTTCCTCTTCAATTTTCATACATTTCCTGTACATTTTCTTTTAATTATTAATACATATTTGTGAACGACGTTCCTTGAATGGCGGTAACCCAGGCCTTTCCTCCCATTCCCCAACATTTCACCTTACAATTTTTTTCTGAGATTTTCTTTGTGGGAGGGAAAATGACTTTGGGGGAGACAAATTTAGAGATTGTGAGGTAGAACATGGCAAGGAGAAGTGATATACTCATTCTCATCACAGTCCTGAAGGAGCAGCGAGGGAAGTTTGCCCGGCACTTCTGAATGGTAGTAGCATGTCTTTCCTTCTGCACAGGTGCTGCACTTTGGTACTTATGTGACCAAGGACAAAGTAGTACAAAACTTTCTTATTCCTCAACTTCCCCATTGTAAAATGAGTATACTCATATGATCTGCCTCAGGGGTTTCTTTCAAGACTAATTCAGTAGCTCAAAGCATTATTTCAAGTTAAAATCCCATTTATTTTTATCTTTTATAGTTAGAATATCCTAGGCCTCCAAGTAAGTTTATGAATGTTAATAAAGATACCAAGTGTAGACATATACACACGCAAACACACCCACATACCCACACACACAGCCCCCAAGGATACACACAAGCACGGTAAAATAAAAAAGCATAAAATAAGCAAATATGCTTGGAAATTTGCTAAAGTGATTCAAATAACGCAGGCCTCTTCTGTGAAGGAACAGGGATATCAAGGAGCAAACAGGTAGGCCCAGGCACAAGATAAGGTCCCCTGAAATTCTGTCCCATCAAGGAAATAGGATTAGACTACTTGGGTGACCAGTATACGAAAAGCCCAGATTTCATCACTCTACAATTCATCCATGCAACAGTAATAATAATAAAAAAAAATTGTACCTCTTAAATATATTGAAATAAAAAAAATAAAGAGGTTTAGAAAAATTCTGCAATAGTTCCAGAATTATTTGAAACACTAAATAAACCATTCAGTAAATCATCTTCTTCTCAAAAGAATGTGCTAGGTTAAGAAGTTGTGGTGCACATTCTCTCTCTCTCTGTTTATACACACACGCACATATAAATGTTTCTATATTTTTTTCAAAAAAAGACATATATTGACATACAGGAGAACATGTAATATCTACATATTCCCTACTTGATTCATTTCAGTTCAGAAAATATTGTTTACTTGGTTACTTGATATAATTTATATAAATGAATTATAGAGAAAGTTATTCCTTTATATACACACAAAAAGGTTAAAGAAAACTATGATTGGGTGTCACAATAGATTACTAATATTTATTCCAGGAAAAAATAAAAAATAAAAAGCATATTATCCCTTTTCTAAAAGAGATGCTCTATTATCCACCCCACAGGTACTGCCCCTACTGTGGACTCCTAGGCATTTTAGATTGCACAAGAATCCTAAATTTTTATCAACAGACCAAAACAGTAGGATGATATCTGGATACTTCCTTGCATGGCATTTGGGAGAAAATAAAGATTCACAATTTTATTTTATAGGAGATGTTAATTTTTCATCAAATTTTGATTAAAGCATGCAATGGTAGTTAGTCTAACCCAGAGAAGTATGTCATCACTGATTTGACCACTTGAAAACAAACATTTGAGTTCTTACCTACTCTGCTTCTAGTAAAGAAATGAGCCTCTATATAAATTTGTCTAAAGAGTCTTTGAGTGTTCAGGAATATTTCTCAGCCCAGAGCAAATAGAATACCAGGAGACCCCCTAACTCTACAAATCGCACTATCAAAATCACAACTTTGAAGCATTCCAGGCACCTTATTTTACTTAAAATCATACATCACAGTTCACAGTGTTATTCCTCTCACTGAAAGGTCTTCAAGATGCTACTCAGATACCATATCCAACCGTGAAAATCACAACATCTTTGTAACAGTAGCATTATTCTTTCTTTGCAAGTCCTACAATAAAGCATACACCTTGCCAAGTAACTAAAGTCAATTTGCTCTTATCTACAAATATGCACAATTATAAAGCCTCTTTAAAGTTACATAGAATTTTGATTGTTAGTCAAGTCATGGCTAACATAATACATTACATGCTAAATAATTCAATCTAAGTTTCTGCCTCTAGACCTCATATAATTTGGCTGGAAAAAATATTAATTTTAGACTATAAAACCATAGATTGTTAAATGTATGATATTGAATTTAAGATACCCTTTGCTAAATAAAATAGATACAAATGTTAATTAGTCTACTCTGTAAACATAATATTGCCTTGAAACATGGGCATTTTTATTAAATTCTCTCTTGCTCCTGGACTTTATATGTTTATATCCTTATATATTCCATTACTACCCATGGATTTGCTATGGATTCTGTTAAACTGCAATCACTTCATAAATTTACGATCAATTTAAGCCTGCCTAATAGTAAAAGTACTCTGATCAGAGATTTCACAGGGACATAGTTGTAGAGTTATCATAAATTTTAGCAATTGGAGGAATGGGAAAGAGAAAAATAAATCTAACTTGAGATTAGTAACAAATATTATTATTTAATTATGTCAGAATCATTGGTAAAATCAGCTACAATTTGTAGCCATTCATTGTGTCAGGCACTGAAATATAAAATTTACAAATACTTTCCCTTTAACTGTAATAATGCTTAAGTAAACAATACAACTTTCCTTTCACAGATCAGGAAACTGAAGTTCTGAAATTTTAAACAAATAATTCAAGATCCCACAGTTAGGAACTAAAATGTGATTTACCACATAGACTGAATGAAAAACGAAAACGATGTGGACATATCAATAGATGTAGAAAATGCATTCAATAAAATCCAGCACCACTTCATGATAAAAAACCCTTAACAAACTAGGCATAGAAGAACATACCTCAAAATAATAAAAGCCACATATGACAGACACACAGCCAATATCATATTGAACGGGGTAAAGTTGAAGGCACTTCCCCTAAGAACTGGAACGAGACAAGGATACACACTTTCATAATTTCTATCCAACATAGTGCTAAAAACCCTGGCCAGGGCAATAAGGCATGAGGAAGAAATAAAGGACATCCAAATTAGAAAAGAGGAAGTCAAAGTATCCCTGTTTGCTGATGATATCGCCTTATATCTGGAAAATCCGAAAGACTCCTCTAAAGATTTCTAGAATTGATAAATTCTCAGGTTACAAAATCACTGTACACACATCAGTAGCACTTCTATACACCAATAACAGCCAAGCTGAGAATCAAATCAAGAACTCAATACCATTTACAATAGCTGAAAAAATTATATATAAAATACCTAGGGATATACTTCACCAAAGAGGTGAAAGATCTCTACAACGAGAACAGAAAAACACGGATGAAAGAAATAATTGATGACACAAACAAATGGAAAAACATCTTATGCCCATGAATTAGAAGAATCAGTATTGTTAAAATGTCCATTCTGCCTAAAGTGATTTATAGATTCAATGCAATTCCCATCAAAATACCAAAGTCATTTTTCACAGAATTAGAAAAGAAATCCTAAATTTCATATGGAATCAAAAAAGAGCTCAAATAGCCAAAGCAATCCTAAGCAAAAATGCAAAGCAAACAAACAAACAAAAACAAATCTGGAGGTATCACATTACCCAACTTCAACTTATACTATAATAATAAAGCTATAGTAATCAAAACAGCATGGTACTAGTACAAAAGTAGACACATTGATCGATGGAACAGAATAGAGAATCCAGAAATAAAAC
The DNA here is from genome assembly GCF_041146395.1 of Eulemur rufifrons. Classification (NCBI taxonomy): domain Eukaryota; kingdom Metazoa; phylum Chordata; class Mammalia; order Primates; family Lemuridae; genus Eulemur; species Eulemur rufifrons. Next base: position 10,384,014 of record NC_091009.1, read on the forward strand.
CATACACCTACAAACAACTGATCTTTGACAAAGCAGAGAAAAACATACAGTGTGGAAAGGATGCCCTATTCAATAAATGTTGCTGAGAAAATTAGAAAAATACATGCAGAAGAATGAAACTGGATCCCTATCTTTCACCATACATGAAAATTAATTCAAGATGGATTAGAGGCTTAAATATAAGACCTGACAACATAAAAATTCTAAAAGAAAACTTAAACAAAACTCTTCTAGACATTGGCCTAGGCAAAGAATTTATGACTAAAATTCCAAAAGCAAACACAACAAAACCAAAATTAAATGAGACTTATTTGGGCTAAAAGTTTCTGTACACTAAAATAAATAACCAACAGAGTAAATATCAACCCACAAGATAGGAGAAAATATTTGCAAATTATATATCCAACAAAGGACTAATATTCAGAATCTACAAGGCACTCAAACACATCAAAGAAAAAATAAATAAATAACCCCATTAAAAAGTGGGCAAAAGACATGAACAGATACTTTTTAAAAGAAGATATACAAATGGCCAACAAGCATATGAAAAAATTCTTAAGATCACTAATCGTCAGGGAAATGCAAATTAAAACCACAGTGCAATACCATCATACTCCTGTCAGAATGATCATTATTAAAAAGTCAAAGAACAATTAATGTTGGTGAAGATGTGGCAAAAAGGGAACAATTATACACTGTTAATGGGAATCTAAATTAGTACAACCTCTATGAAAAAAAGTATGGATATTCTCCAAAGAAATAAAAGTAGACCTACCATTCAATACAGCAATGCCACTACTGGGTATATACCTAAAGGAAAAGAAGTCATTTTATTAAAATGGTATATGCACTCATAGGTTTATTGAAGCACAATTAACAATTGCAAAGTTATGGAATAATGAGCCTAAGTGCCCATCAGCTGATGAGTGGGTAAAGAAAATGTGGTACATATATACCATGAGTATTACTCAGCCATAAACAAAATGAAATAATGTCTTTCACAGCAATTTGGATGGAAATGGAAGCTATTATTCTAAATGAAGTATCTCAGGAATAGAAAAACGAATACCGCATACACATATCGCATACACATATACGTGGGAGCTAAGTGAAGGGTATATGTGGTCATACAGAATTGTATAATAGACTTTGGAGACGCAGAAGTGAGGAGGGTGGGAGATGGTATGAGGGATCAAAATTTACCTTTGGGTTCAATGTATGCTATTCAGGTAACAAGTAAACTAAAAACCCTGACTTTACCTCTATGCAATTCATCCACATATCAAAAAACAACTTGCGCCCCTCAAATCTATTTAAATAAAAAAAGAAAACTAGGAATAAAAAAGAGCTTCTTCAAGTTGATAAAGAGCATCTACAAATTATCTACAAGTAATATTATGCTTATTGGTGAAAGACTTAGTACTTTCCTTCTAAGATCAGAAACAAAGTAAGGACACTTTCACCACTCTAATTCAACATGGTATAGGCACTTCTAGCCAATGCAAAAAGGCAAGAAAAGAAGTAAAAGGTATAAAGATCAGAAAGGAACTCTAAAACTGTCCCAATTTGCAAATAATATGATTATCTTCATAGAAAATTCCAATTCTACAAAACAAAAACAAAATCAAAAAAGCCCTTTCAACTATCGAGTTAGCAAGGTCGTAAGACTAACATGCAAAATCATGTGTATACCTATTTTTTAATGTACATATATATGCAATTGGCAATTGTATCCTGGGCATTTGTATAAACATATGTTCACACACAAAAAAAGCTGTAGATGAATGTTCATGGAAGCTTTATTCAAAGATTTAAAAAATATCTCCTTGAAATAAGCTACCTAGTAGTATAAGGGTCTGTCCAGAAAGTATCCAGCCATTGTTAATATAAGAACAGTCCCATGGTTGGATACTTTCTGGAAAGATCGTGGCATATATAAATATTCTTACTTATATCAATTATATTTGATATGCTTATAACCTTAAAAATAATTCAAAAGTCTCAAAATTATAGGTCTTATGCATCTCTGTGGGCTTGAAAATGATATAACAGAGATTATTTCTAAACAATAACAACAAATGTTTGTCTTACATAAATTTGCTTCTATTTCTCTGTAACATTAGAAAACTAATTAGGAAAATTGAAAGATATTACCAGAAATAAAACAGAACGAGTGTTTTGTTATTATTAAGACATGCCTTCAAGATAATGAGAATTAAACCGCAAAAAGGACATCTTGGAGAAATGCTCTCCAGTGTATTTGACTCAGATGATGAAAATAAAAGAAATGAATAAATTATTTCAATCTTGGAGAGAATATTACAATGCTTCATAAACCCCCTTCCATATTAATTCTAATTTCTATCATGTGAAATACAGCACGAATGTAACTTGGAATCCATCAGGAAACATTCTACAATGATTGGAAGGCATTGTATTTATCAATGTTCATATAAAAATTATAGCAGCTCCCTTGACTCATTTTTTTAGAACTGCAAAGATAGTTATTTGTAGCTCTAACAACATTCCTAAATACGATAAATGTTTAAAAAATTATAGTTTTTAAAATAATAACATCTAATCAAATATCTTTAATTAAGATGGCATTTTGGAAAATTAAAATTAAATATTAATTTTTTTTGAGATTTTATAAAGCTTTTAATAAAAAGGGTATCAAAGGCTCATTTTAGGGTAGCTAATGAGCTTTAGATTTGTCATGTGATCTTCGATAAGTTATTTAACATCTTTGTGTCTAAGTATCCTCAGTTTATCAGGTTAGAAATTTAGACCCTAAGTCCTAGCCCAATGTCAAGTTCCTTGATTCATAATGAGTAGCCAAGTTATTTGAACACATAACTTTTGTTTAATGATAATAATAAGAATATAGGCTCTAAGTGATAGATTTTAGAGTCAGCCACTTTTGGGGGCTCTTATATATTAATATGCTGACATAGATTGACACTGCACAGTGTCAACTTTGCCCAGCAACAGTAAAAAGAGGATAAACCTAAGAGGAAGGGAGAGAAGATCAGCAGAAGTCTCTTATTATGTTTGAAAATAAACATAAAGGTAAATGCTTGCAGATTATTTGAGTTATTCAGTTTAACTTCTTAGGAATTAGGCATACGAAGCTGGAATACCATTTATATTTTCTGATTACATATAGATTAGTGGCCACTTCAGATAATCAATTAATTTTAGGGCATCTAAAATTAAATGGATAACTTTCCTTGTTCTTTATTCCAAATATTTAGAAAGTTTATGAGCATTTAGGATATAATAAAATCAATTATTTTTTTTAAACTCAAATGGCTATTTTAAAACTGTAGTTTTGATCTTATAGCTTATTACTAGGAAAAGAAGTATATAGTTACTTTTAGAAAAATAAAAGAATTGATTAAAGTGTCTGTCTATAAACATACATGTTCTATATATAACCTAAGCAGCTTACTGTCTTCAAAGAAGAAAACAAAACATAATAAAATAAAGTGATAGAAAAGATTATAGGCCAGGCGCGGTGACTGACGACTGCGATCCTAGCATTCTGAGAGGCTGACGCGGAAAGATCGCCTGAGCCCGAGACCAGCCTGAGCTAGAGTGAGACCCCATCCCTATGAAAAAATTAGCAGAGCATGGTGGTGTGCACCTGTAGTCCCAGGTACTGATGAGGCTGATGCAGGAGGGTGGCTTGAGCCCAGGAGTCTGAGGTCGCAGTGAGCTATGAGGATGCATTCTACCTGCCACTGAACTCTACCCGGGGCAACCGAGTGAGACTGTCTCAAAAAAAAAAAAAAAAAGAAAAAGAAAAGATAGTATTTAAAATTGTAACAAAAAGATAAAATCAACCTTAACAATCACAAACATATAAAGCTATTTATGAAGAAAACTTTAAAAATACTATAGAGATATTTATTTCTGTAATATATTAGTTTAATATAACCCTAGACAAAATAACAAAAGTTTCCTTTATTTGATCTAAAAAAATGTCAATAACAAAACATGCAGAAACACCAGAATTATTATGAAGAAGGACAATGAGGAGCTATGATCCTTACTCGATTTTAATAGAAATATTATAAATCTGCATGAATTAATATGATCCTAAGCAAGAATATTCAGTCTTATAAATACAATGTAATATAGTTATAAAATATAAACACGAGTACATTTGGGATTTTTATGTAATAAATACTGTTAGCATTTTAAATTACCAAGAAATGAGCAGGTTATTTAACATAAGTGCTATAATAACTGTTTAGCATTTGGAGTAAAATAAGAATGCTACATTACTTAATTTTTAAAACTTAAACCAAATTCCATAGGTAAGAATGATTGAAACATTAAAAATTAAATCATGTAACAAAAATTATAAATTCATATTTTATAAACTTACAACTGGAAGATCTTTCTGAACAAAACTCATTAGATCTTAAAATCAAGAAGCCACAAAGGAAAATATTGATTTGACTACCTCCAAACTAAAATATCTGTTTAATGACAGATACCATAGGTAATTTAAAAAGGAAGAAAACGATGAACTCTTAGTGAAACATTTTGACACATTTGAAAAAACCTAGTTCTTAATAATCAAAGAGATTGCAATACATCAAGGAAAAGAATGATCAGAAAAACTAGAAGAAACTAATAACCATAAAAAAGTAAATGCACTTATAATTCAAGAACTATAAATAAAAACAAGGATGATATACTATTTTAGGCACATGGAAAAATTATAAAAACTCAGTAATTATCAGAAAGTGTTAATGAGAGTAAGAAGCTGACACCTTAGTGATTACTGTCGTTGGTTGACATTGGATTGATACTGCTACTTAAAAGAGCATTGCAAAATTCTCTATCAAAAGTAATTTTTGTAATATAAATAATATTCACCCTAAATTCCACTTTCCAAATAGTCACGTTTTCCAAATATGCTTATATAACACTTGTCTTATAATTTTATTTGAAACCTTTCTTCTCAGTAAAATGATTTAAATGCCTATCACTATGTAACTGGTCAAATGAGACCCATTAATATAATAGAATTCTTGAATGATAGTTAAATAGAATTTTCCAATATATATTCTGAAATGGGGAGATTCTAATATATATTTCAACTGAAGAACAAGTAAAGTGGAAAGATTTTATCACAAAAAAATCCACGAATATAAAAGAGATTCTTAGCAACATCTTAATCTGAAGAACAAAATATGTCTATGTGGAGGGATACAATTAGTAAAAACTAAAAGACATAATTGATATTTACAACAAGCACATATTTCTATAAAAATCACTAGGTTTAAAAAACCTTAAATGGCAAAAACAATATATATCATTTCTTCAGTTGGACTATTTATTAATAAAATTGCTGTATCCCTAAGCCTACTTCACCCAACTAAAATTTTTTATTCCCTGTACTCTTTTTTTTCTATGTTGCTCATTATCATCTTCTCATACATTTATGTAATTTGCTTATTTATTCAATTAACTTCTTGGAGCAGATAATTTTGTTCCCAATTCCTAGAAATTGTCTAGTATATATAAACATTTGCAATAAATATTTGGTAAATAAATGATTCATGGCCCTCCATTTCTTAGAAGCATTTACATTTTATAGCCTTTATAAGAGAATGAGCTGCTTCATTCTGTATGTCCAAAATCAATTCTGAGCTATTTCCTTTTAACTCTCCATGCTCCAGCAATACTGGCTCTCTTTCTATTTCTGTGATCTCTTCTTACCACAAGAGATTTGAACATCCCGTTTTTCCTGCCTAAAATATTCTCCTTCCACTTATCACCTATTTTTTCCCTTTCATCTTTCAAAACCATCTTTAATATAACTTTCTTAGAAAGGTCTATTCTGTGTGTTGGTGCCCAGACTTTTCTTTTTTTTTTTTTTCTCTATGTTAAAAGTTAATAATTTTATTTCAAATATTTGAGCTTATTTTCAAATCATAATTTTTTAGTGTTTGCTCTCTTATTTAATGGTTATTTCTCAGGCTAGAGTGGTAGCTTAAGAGCTCTTTAAAAAATATTATTCTATGTTTATATTCCAGTGTAGTAACTCCCACATAGTATTTGCTATAAATATGTATTAATATCAAAGAGTAAATAAAAGTGCTATATATTTTTTTCTTTATACTCAATGTTATGTAAAACAATGTCTGATACTATGTGCATTGTAGGCTCACTACATATTTTTGAATCAATTAATTTATTTCATTCAGCCATTAATTTTTATATCTACCTCTCTGCAGTTTAAGGTAAAATCTCATTCTTACCTTTTTAAGAACACATAGCCTTCAGACAAACAACAGTCACAAAAATAATAAAAACAAATCCATAATTGTAATACTGATATCTATATTTTATCAAATGCAGTATGTTCCAGGCCCTAGGCCAATACCATTATATATTTTATCTCATTTAATTGTCATATTTATTTTATGATATATACATCAACCTCATTTTAAAATAACAAATTTGCTTAACAAATCCAAGTAACTTGTCCCATTCACATTACTGACAAGTATCAGAGATAATTCTGCTTTAGAGCACAAATTAGTGTAATTTTCAAACCCATGCCTCTTTAATCTTCCAGGGAACTATCATTTGTGCTCCCTCGCTCTGTCTCTGGCCAGACTTCAGTTATCTTTTCTGTTTTCTTTTGTGTCATTTTCAAAAGTTCCTTGAATTTTTATTAATGATAATGAAAGACAGAAATTAAAAACACATTCAGAGTCTTAAGGAGCCATAGTCCAACATGAGATACAAAGACAAAAACAATGGAGAGTCATCATCAATACTTAAGGTGGATGGAGAAAACTGAACCCATAAAAGAGATTGGGAAAGCATGTTCATAGAGGTAAAAAATGTATAAAGAGACTGCTCAAAGAAGCCAAAGGATGAAGGTTTGTTAGTTGAACACATGGTCAACATTGTAATATGGCATAATATTAATAAAACCACTGTTTTTTATAGCTAAATTGTTCCTAACATTCCCAGTGGTTTCATTGTACAGTTATGGGTAGGGAATTTGTTTGGGAGGTTGAAGCGTAAGTGTAAAATGATAAAACACATCTTGTAAGTAAAGACTTCAAGTAGCGTCACACATGGAGAGAAGCAATATAAGATTGTAGAAGGAGAAAGTTAAACCAAAGAGGTTGTAATGTTTTAAACATTTTAGCCTGTAAGATTGATTATACAAGGGACTTTATGTTCGTGAGAAATAAACAGGAGAAAATGATAGGATTAAGATGTGAAGGAGAGTGTGAACCTATTTGATAAGACCTGGCCTCAGGGATAAATGAGGAAATGTGATTTTGAACACATGGGTGTGATCCTTGGATGGAAGGAAGACGTCTCTTCTCTGACAGAGTGTGAGAGCAAGCTAAAACAAGGCAGTTGATTTCTTTGAAAATGTGTTGAAAAGAATTGAAGATTATTTACTGATTTATATTTTCTTCTGAAGTAAATATCAAGATCATTTGCTGGCAACAATGAGAGAGTTGGGTTGAGGAAATCTTTGAATGTTTCTAGAGATCGCTGGAAAGACTGTAAACATGTAACAGGTTTTCCTGCAGTATTGTGATATCAGTTGAAGTTGGATTTTATGAAAATTATTGTATACATACTTGAATATGTGGTTTTGCACTAGCAATTCACTACAATCTAGGATAGACTTGGAGAAGAATGTTGGTGTTGATTCAGAGGCTAAATTTTGGAGGGCAATTGTAAGAGAACATCAAAGCAAGAGAGTTGAAGATATTGGAAAAACCAATTTAATTGACTTGATTGATAATGGTGATGTATTTTATTTTGTCCATATTTATGCCAAAGGGGAATTTAATTCCTTAATCATGATATTTGCTTCCTAACAATTATTCTAAATAGATTTCCTTTCAAATGCACCTTATAGCGCATGCACCATTTATACATTCCCTTTCAGTTAAGTAACTTTATTTATTCTTTTACTTATTTTTTGAGACAGAGTCTCACTCTCTTGCCAGAGCTAGAGTGCAGTGGCATCATCATAGCTCCCAAGCATAAGCAATCCTCCTCCTTCAGCCTCCTGAGTAGATGGGGCAACGGGAGAGTACCACCACACCTGGATATTTTTTTTATATTTTTTTATAGAGATCAGATCACACTATGTTGCTTAGGCTGGTCTCAGACTCTTGGTCTCAAGAGATCCTCCCTCCTCAGCTTCCCAGAATGCTGGGATTACAAACATGAGCCACGGTGCCTGGTCTCAGTTAACTAACTTTAACTCTCTCATGTAGTTTACATTCTCTGACGTCTGTACTCCAGGTGTTACAAATGCTTAGACAACCATAAGGATAGAAACCATAAGGATAGAAGCCACTGTAAATATTCTCTACCTGTCACAGACTACAGAACAATCTTCTCTTCCCCCTCTAGTCAAAATTCTCTCTCTCATTCTTTATGGCAGCAATTTCAAGTTTTCTTATAATTTATCAAGCTATTATCCAACAAATATTTATATATACAAAGGTGTCCAGAAAGTATCCATCCATTGTTAATGTAACAAAAATGGTTACATGGCTGGATAGTTTCCGGACAGCCCTCATATATAAATGTACATATAAACATATATTTTTTTCCACAACCCTGAAGATGCATGCTTACCAAATTGTAGCACACCAGAGAAGATCAAATGGATAATCTATAGAGATATTTTATTCTCACATGACTTTGAGCATGTGGTTCTTTCTATCTAGAAACTTATTTTTTCCTCACCAAGCTACCTTTTCTTTGTTCATCAAAACATGCATGTTAACTTTTTTGGAAAATGTCCATTCAGTTTCTTTGCACATTTTTTTCATGGAGGTATTTGTCTTTTTGCTATTGAGTTATATGAGTTCCTTATGTATTTTTTATACTACCCGTTTAGCAGATATGTGCTTTGCAAATAGTTTCCCCTAATTCATAGGCTGCCCTTTCATTTTGTTGATTGGTTTCTTTGCTGTGCAGAAGACTTTAATTTGATGCAGACACAATTAATTATTTTTGCTTTGATGCCTGAGCTTTTGGTATGATATTCAAAAAATTATTGTCAAGGCCAATATCAAGAAGCATTTCCCCTATGTTTACTTCTAGGAATTTCATGGTTTCAGGTTTTATGCTTAGTTCTCTAGTCCATTTTGGGTTGATTTTTGTGTATGGTTTAAGATAAGGGTCCAGTTTCATTTTTTTACATGTGGATATCCAGTTTTCCTAGAATCATTTGAAGAGACTATCATTGAAAAGACATTCAATGATATGTCTCAGTGACCTTGTAGAGGATCAGTCTGTCATATATGCTTGAGTTTATTTGTGTCCTCTATTTTTTTACATAGGTCTAAGTGTCTTTTATCAATGCAAATACCATAATCTTTTGATTACTATAGCTGTGTAATATAATTTACAATCAGGAAGTGTGATGCTTCCAACCTTGTTTTTTCTCTCTTAAGATTGTTTTGGCTATTTGCAGTCTTTTGTGGTTCCCTACATATTTTAGAGTTTTTTTTTTTTTTTTTTTTCCTATTTATGTGAAAAATGTCATTGGAATTTTGATAGGGATAGCCCTGCATTTGTATATTGCTTTGGGTAGTATGAACATTTTAACAATTTTAATTCTTCCAATCCATGAAGATGTGATATTTTTCCATTTATGTGTATCTTTTTCAGCTTGTCCAAAGAACACATAAATATGGTCAATAGGTTTATGTAAAAGAGCTCTACATCACTAATTACTTGGGAAATGCAACTCAAAACCACAACAAGATATCACCTTACGCCTGTTAGGATAGCTATTATCAAAAAGACAACAGATAACAAATGTTGATAAGAGTGTGGAGTAAAGAGAACACTTAGACACTGTCAGTGGGAACGTAAATTGTTACAGTCTATTTGGAAATTATTATATAGACTCCTCAAAAAAAGTGAAAAATAGAACTGCCACATGATCCAGCACTTCTGGGGCTATTTAAAGGAATTGAAAGCAATACCTCATAGACATATCTGCTCTCCCATGTTAATTGAAGCATTATTCACAACAGGCATGATATAGAAACAACCTAAGCGCACATCAGTGAATGAATAAAGAAATTAATTATAATACATACATATATATATACATACATACACAAATGGCGTATTATTCAGCTTTAAAAAAGAGGATATTGACATTTGTGACTACATGTTCCATATTGTCACACCTTTCCTTTGTGACAACATTGAAGACCGTGGGCTAAGTGAAATAAGGCAGATATAGAAAGAAAATTAGCACATTATGGCACTTTTATATGAAATCTAAAAAAAATTAATACATAAAAACAGAGAGTAGCACATTTATTACCTCAGGCAGGGAGAAAGAAGAAATGGGGAGAAGTGCAAAGGATATAAACCTGCAGTTGTGTAGGATGAATGAATCTTGAGGTTTAGTGTACAGCAAGAAGATTATAGTTAATAATACTGCATACTAAAAATTAGCTAAAAGAGTAGATTTCAGGTGTTCTTACTGTACACACACACACACACAGCTATGGAAGATAATGAATGGATTAATTTACTTAAGTGTAGTAATAATTTCTTTGTGCCTCTTGTATGTATATGAAAGCACCATGCTATACGCCTTAAATATATATAATCAAAAATATATATTGAAAATCTGAATTTCTCTGAAAATGTGTATATATACGTATATTCTATATTTTATAAAATATATATAAATATATAATAAATATATAAAAATATAGAATATGCATATATATATAATTTCCAATGAAATTTACCATCTTTAAAGGGAGGCAATTGCTTCAAATTAAAAATAAAAATCAGTGTTCTCAAGATACAGTAAGTGCTCTGACCAGAGAAGGGCGAGGTGACGCAGGGACACGTCGCAGAAGCAACTACAGAAGTGGTGAATCAGGAAGGATGAGTAATATCTAAAATGAGACTTGTGTGACCGGAATAGTTTATTTTGCTAAGGAGTTGGGGGTGTCAGATTATTCTAAAAGGAGTTTAAATTTCCAATCCCAGAATTATTAATAGCATGATGCCCTAAGAGAAAAGTTGAGTGTCACAGGACAGCATATGACAAAGTTTAGGGCGGATTTGTGGGAAGACTGTGTCTGGGAATGTGCGGATTATCAATCGCACGTTTTGATGAACAAAGAGTAGTTAATGTCGTGGATAAAAACAGGTTTCTAGAAGGGAAAAGCCACATGTTCAAATTCACGTGAGAATGAAATGTGTCTACCAGAATATCCACGCGATCTGTTCCAGCATGCTACACTCTGGGAGACGCGCAGCTTTCAGACTTCCTTGCAGCTGTTGTTAGAGTTGCAGATTGCATTTAAAAAAAATGAACTTGCAAGGTTTCGAGCAGTATAGGAAAATATAAAGAAGAAATTAGAATCACCTGTCATTTCACCAATCAGTCGCCTACCCTTAGTTATTTTTTTTTTTTTTTTTTTTTTTTTTTGAGACAGAGTCTCACTTTGTTGCCCAGGCTAAAGTGAGTGCCCTGGCGTCAGCCTAGCTCACAGCAACCTCAAACTCTCAAACTCCTGGGCTCAAGCGATCCTCATGACTCAGCCTCCCAAGTAGCTGGGACTACAGGCATGCGCCACTATGCCCGGCTAATTTTTCTATATATATATTTTTAGTTGTCCATATAATTTCTTTCTATTTTTAGTAGAGACGGGGGTCTCGCTCTTGCTCAGGCTGGTCTCGAACTCCTGACCTTGAGCGATCCACCCGCCTCGGCCTCCCAGAGTGCTAGGATTACAGGCGTGAGCCACCGCGCCCGGCCATACCCTTAGTTATTAATAAATTTCTTTCCACTAATTTTCCATACATCTGGGGAGGTATTTACACAATGAAAATCACATCTACAGATGTATTCATTAGCCCCTAGGAATTCTTGTTCTTCAGTTTTACCAAAGACGATGTATCCTAATAAGCCATAGTCTGTTTTAGTTTGTATGTGTGCAAATTTTATGAATCATTAACTTAAAAGAGATAGTTTTAGGTATGTACTTGCCTACTTACACTTCCTAACTTGGTGAGGTTTATTTCAGAATGTTTAAACCCAGAAGTTATCTTCTAATGCAATTTGCTTAGATATTTTCTTCTGGAGACGAATATTCTCTCTAAGTTGTGGTTCAATTATGTGTTCATAAAAGGCCACTTAGGGCAGCTTTGGAACTTGCTATGATAATTGCCAAAATATTTGACCACTTTACATGTCTTGATGAAATTGTACTAATCACATTTCCCGCTGCCTATGTTTTCTCACTCTTCTACTCTCTGCTGCTCTGTGATTCTTGCACTCTATTTTCTTTCAGGCTGGACCAAAGTGAAAATGAAATTTCACAGGCAATAACATAACATCTATCCCTTTTCTACTAAGCTGAATTTAAAAGTGTAAAGTGTACAAGAGAAATATGTATCCTCAACTGACAACTGTAGGCTACTTTGAATGTGTTTCAGCTGCTTTTGCATTCCTAGCGAATTTGGAAGTAAAAAGGAAGTAAACAAACATAAAAATAAAATTTGCTTTGCTTTGGAATCAAAAGATTTTGGTGTAAATAAGGTTTAGCACATGACATCTAACTGCACAAATGGTCTGCTTCTATTTGGTTTTCCCTATTAGAGTGGTATTTTGAATACAAAAAGGTGTTATATTTAAAGTGTGTGGTACGTACCTAGAGCTCAAAAATACTATTCCTTTCCATCTCTTTAAATTTGTATCTCCAAAGCCCATTTTTTGAATCCTCAAATTTTGATTACAATGCCTGATACACGATTAATATTCATTATAAACTTATTGTGCAGAACTAAGCTAAAACAACTTAGTGTAGATTCATTTTTCAATGCTCTATTAATTACATATAAGAGAACTTATTAACCTATATATTTTTATCTTTGTCGTAATTCTAATGGATTTTTCTAAAATAGTTTCTTTCCTAGATCATAAAAAACAGTGTGTGTTATAATATAATCTACTAGCCCGAATATCTATTGATTCTTTGTGAGATAGTTCAGGAGCTGGCCCAGCAGGTCAGCCTTTCCAACAGCCTCAGCCTTCAAGCACGCTCATCCCAGCCTGTCTTAGCACACTGACACTTCTCATTTAATACACTTACCAATTTAGGAAATAAAATTTACTTTACATGGCTGAATCCACCAATGTGCAGCTATGCTCAGGAGAATGTTAGCACTAATGGAACTCCAATACCTGGCAAAGAGAAGTCCGACAATAAATGTTCCTTAATAGCTAAAGGGATATAGAGAAAATAATCAGAATTAGAAGAAAAAAATAAAGCAAATATTTATATGGAAAAATAATTATGAGGACTAAATCGGGTTTGTAAGAATGCTCTTATCACCACAAGAATGTATTTGATAATTCCAATTAGTACTTGAAAAAGTAAGATATCAAATATCTTTACAGGTAATATTAGCAGTTTGGAGCTACTTTACTTAAAAGAAAAATACTTAGAATATTCTATAATTTAATATGGGTATACTGTGTTGAGGATGATGGTTAATATCATTCCTATTCTAAGTGAGGAATGATTTTATGTAAACTTCATAATGATCTATTAATGATTATTTCACCCTGAAAAATGAGAAAAAAGTAAACATCATTAGCATCCAGAGCATGAAGAGTTTTGACAGTCTATTATGATTTCCTTTCCTTGAGGGCTGGGAGAAGAAAACAATAGTTGGAGTAATATTAAATCTTGTGCGTGGTTTTTTTTTTTTTTTAAAAGAATTACAGTAGATCAGAAAGTTTCCTACGATGACTTGGCTAAAAGAAGGTTCTATTTCCTCACAATTATCAAACTCTACAGAAGGCTGACAAAATAGTTGAGCTGAGAATCATTAAACCTCAAGTTTTACGATTGGGCCTTAGAAGAAAAAAACAACAGAAAAAAAGCACTGGGTTGATGTAAGCCTGATTAGATGACTGAACAATAAGGAAGGAGGAGCCACCAGCAGCTGGGACAGTCAGTCCTAAAGGGTAGGAGGACGGGGAGGAAATGATATTTTAGACCCGCGGTTTCACCCTGGATGCACAGTGACATGATTTTGGAAGCTTAAAAATTATCAATGTATCCTCACCTGTAATAACTGGCGATATTGGTGATTTGATTGTTCTGGAACTGGGGTGATCATCCATATTTTTTACCACCGTACAAGCATCTTTAAGGGAGCTCAGTTTGAGAACCGCTGTCTTAGAGGAAGCAGAATAGAAGGACTCTCAGCAAGGCACTGATGCAGTCTACTTCCTTCTTAGATGCTCTTTTGCTTGACCCCACTGTCTCTCACAGAGCCACAACCAGACGAAAACAGCAAGGGCTAGACATTGAGGGCAGGATGGGATAGGCAATGTGTTGTTTTTATTTCCTCTGTAGAAATACACATTTAGCCGGCATTCCCAAGAGTGAGCGCTCGCTCTCTCTGTTTCTCCCTTTTCTCCCATCCCTTTCTCCCTTTTGCTCCTGATTGCTTAATTCAGTTGCATTATATTGACTAAGTAGAGTTTGAAATAGCCTATTTTCTATTTTTTTTTTGCATTTATCTAACAAATTAATAAATTATCCTGCAACATTATATCGGTAAAAATGAGAAATGACAATGGCAATTCTTTACTGGCAATTAAAAGTATTACGTTTGTGGTTAAGTGCAAGGGTAACAAAAATAGGCTACTCTGGATACAGTGATATAGCACAATATTTAGGTAGTATATTAATTTCCAAATATAAATTATACAACCCACATATTTTGAAGCATGTTTGAAGTTTTTTAGACAAAGCCAGTCCTACACAAGTTATATTTTCGAACTTTTCACATAGCACACAAATCATTGAATTAATTTCCTTTCCTCAATTAGCAAGTTATCAGTTGGATGCCTTTGCAATAACAATTATAGCCTAAAAGAACCTGACTTGTTAGGACTTCATATATGTTATCAAAGTCTGTTAATTACTAGCAGATGACTTTCATACCTACTGTTGTTATAACACTAAATCATGTTATAGTCTGTTCTAGCTTTATATGTTTATTAGTTCCTAATTATTGTCTGATCAGCTTAGGAGGAAAGTAATTAAACTAAGGAGAGGAAAATAAGAAATAGTCACTGAAGATTTGGAAGATGGAGGGAAATTAGTTGTATAGTTGCAGGCTAAGGGAGAAATATGAAAACTGGGTGTTTGAATAGAAGAGAGTAAACACAAAGAAAGAGATAAGTGGGTCTGAGTTATTACTGTTGATACATAAATAGTACGGCTATTAGATGTCTGTTAGAAAGATATAAGACATAGAATTAAGCAATCTTCGTGACAAACTGAATTTGGGGACTGGTGAGAGACTTTCAAGTTATTTTCAAGTTTCTTATTGGTAAAATTGGATGAATAATAACTTTCCTACATCTTCAGTAATCTTTATTCCATTTAATATTATTAGGTAGAATCAATGATAGCATGTTGAATTGTTTGCCATTAACACATAAAAGATGACTGAAAAACTAAGACCTAGATAATATAAGGCATAAACATAACTACATTCTGCTTCAACTAATCAACTGTAACAAAATAGTTGAAATAGCAACAGGGTACCTTAGCATAAAAATACTTCTAGTACAATTCAGTTTAGGGTTATAATACTTTTATAGTAATACACTATGGAGTTAATTGACACTGTAGTTTAAGGGCTTTTCTAAAGATTTAGTTGAGGTATGAAGTTAAGTGAATAGAAATTAAGTTTTGAGAGAACGGAACACTGAAGAGACATCCTAGAATACAGAGACTTACAGTAAAGATTCAGAAGAATTGGGTAAATTAAAAGAACATTGAAAAAGATGACAAAAGAAAACTTTTCAATCCAAAGTTTCAATTGGATAAAAAAGTACATTTGAGATTTTCTTGGCTCAAACCTTGATAAGTAGTAAGTATTTCTGTGGAAATCTATTTACAGCAAGGTTGTGTAGAAAACAGGAGCAAGATGTTCTTATTAGATCTATTCTCATTTCTTAATATCTCTATAATTAAAAGTTACTTGTGACCTATATAAAATAAATACATTTCATTTTTAATTACATTTTAAGCAGTTCACTTACAAATGCCCACAAGATAAATAACATGCATATAATAAACATTATTTACTCATGGTACAATAAGAGTTAAAAATTTAATCTACATTATTTCCCAACATGCTAATAGGAAGTAATTTTATACAGATAGTTGGTGTTATTTTTTATTTGGTAGCTATTGTTATGTGTTTATTTTTTATTTAGGTAAATTTATGAACAGTGAAAGTCACAGAGTATATATAAGTACAGTTTGATGAGTTTTGACAAATTTAAACGTCTGAAACCAAAAGTCCAATCAAGATATATACCCTTTCTTCAAGTCAGAAAGTTTCCTCACATTCCCTTTAAGTTAGTCTGTATCATCCAGAGGTGAACACTGTTCTTATTTCTATCAGATATTGTTTACCCATTATTAACTTCATATAGTAGTGCCTTGTAACATGTGTTTTTATATGTCTTTTGCCACTAAGTTCGATGCTCTAGAGAATTATCAAGGTTGTTGTGAGAAGCAGATTTATTCCATTGTGTAATATACAAGAGTTTTTATCCACTCACCTGCTGAGAATGTTCCCGTTTATTTTTATTTCTTTTTTGTCATTATGAATAGGTGCTGAATTTTTCAAGTGCTTTTATTACATCTTTTGAAGTAAAGTTTTTTCACTGTCTCATAACAAAGTGATTGACTTTAAATTCATTGAATTTTGGATGAATTCTACATTCCTTGCATAAATCACATTTGATCATGTTGTGTTATACATTTTTTATATAGTGCAGAATTTTAGCAAAAATTCTCTTCTATATGAACTATTCCAGAAATTAAAAGAAGAGGGAACATTCGCTGCCTCATTTTACAAGTTCAGCATTATCCTGATACAATACAGGGAATTAAAAGAAACCATAAGAGGTTAATATCCTTTATCAAGATAAGTGCAAAATCCTTAATTTGGTTTTATAGCATACAAAATCCAACAATATGCAAGATGCAAGGTTGGTTTATCATAAGTGGGGCGGGGGGCTGAGAGAAACAACTGTTTCACTATATGTGACAGGTGGACTAAGTTTCCACCAAAATATCCTATGTGAATATCTGGAACCTATGAATACGTTACTTTACATGGTAAAAGGGGAGATTTTGATACAGAATAGGTTTGTGAGAGTAACGCAGCATGAGAAAGACTTGACAAACCATGTCTGGCTTTGACGATGGAAGAAGGGGCCGTGAGCAAAGGCAGCCTCTAGAAGGTGGAAACAGAGTCTCCATAAGGAACCTTGATTGTAGTCCAGTGAGATCCAGTTCAGTCTTCTGACTTTAAGGACTGTAAGACAAGAAACTTGTGTTTTAAGCCACTAGGTTTGTGGCAATTTGTTATAGCAATAATAGGAAACTATCACACTCTATTAACAGACTAAAAAAGAAAAGATATATTTTTATCTTAAAAGAGGGAGAAAAAGCATTTGAAGTATAACTCAGAAAAAAACAGCTCATACTAGCATTCATACTTAACTAAATATTTTTTACTACTATGTCTGGAATATTCCAAGAATGTCTGATTTTTGTTTATTTATTCAGAATTGCCCTGGAGGTCTTAGCCAGTGTAATATAAGGTCAGAAAAATAAAACCTGTAGAAAAAAATAAAATAAATAGATTTTTCCAAATGTATTTGCCAAGAGAAAAAGATATTTCTATACATTGAAAAACAAACAAAATACCTCTTTTTGCAGTATTCATGATTGTCTATCTAGAAAACTCCTAAGGAATCGACACTGAGTTATAATGAGTTACTATAATTGCTTAGTGGGTTTAGCATGGTCTGAAGATAGAACGTCATTATAAAAGTATCAATTGTATTTCTATAATATATGTTAATATAGGCAATTAGAAATTGTACACTTAAAATTGGTGCTTTTTATTTTATGTAAATTATACAAAAATAAAGCAGATTAAAAAACAAACAGCTAAAATCCCCTTTTCCAGGAGCAAAAACTATTTCTCTCTAGTTACATAAAAATGCATGTTTTCTACATTTAACAATATATTCATATGCAAAAAGATCATATTGCTTATATCACTTAGTAACATAACTATAAAAATTGATACAGATCAGGAAGTATTTCATTTTAATGAAATATACTTCTATCGAAATGCATATATACAAAATTATTTTATCAGTACATTATAGTTGAATATTTCATGCATTTCTTTCTCAATATTTTACTATAATATATAGTTCTCAGAACTATATCCTTGGAGCTAAATCTTTAGTATATTCATCACACTATACCTAAGACATATTTCCAATAAAGTTTTTTTATAATAAAAGATCTATAATTTAAGGTTTTTAAATCATGATGACAAATGATCCTTTAATAAAATTTATCATGTGCTTCCACTAGCACTGTAAGACTTACCATTTTACCATGGACTCATTGGAATTTATACATCTATATTCCATTTATTTGTTCATTTACACAAAAAGAAGGCATTGATGGGTGTTTCTTTTATTGTAATGAGCTTGAACTTTAAACGCTTTTTGAGTTGTCATTAGTCCATTTTCTAGAGCGTTTTTCTTTATCCTCCTGACTTATCATGGCAAAATGGCAATAGTTTTTTGAAAAATTTGAAGTTGCCACACGTTAGTTTGGCAAATATATTTTAATTTCTAGTAATATTCACTTATTTCAATTTTAATATAATAGTATTTTAAGTTGTAGAAAATTCACTTCATTTTTCTTCCTTTCTGTGTAGTCTATTTTAAATATTTATATCATATATTTACCCTTTTTTATAATCCTTAGTATTTCCTTACTCCAAATTTATATAACCGTCATATTCACCTATATACAAAAGTAATTTTATGCTTTTTAAAATTAATTAACAAAATTTGTGATTGTTTGAAAAATGTTTTTGTGATGTAGGAATCTATATTTTAATAGTTCAATGGGTATCCCACAAACCATTTATTACATAGACCACTCCCATCCATCTATATGAACTACACATGTATCTCATAATATCTAAGCTATTTTCTATACTTACTATTCTGTTTCTTTTACCTGCTGATATTATCTACTGCCAACAGCATATCATTTTAATTTCTGTGGTTTTATAATGTATCAATGTTTTAGAGCAAATCTAATATTATTATTCTTATTCATGTATACACTGATACTTTTTAAATTTTATAAGATTCCTGAATGTTCCTAGAAGACAGACTGTGTGATTTTTTAGCTCCATGTTTTATCTCTTGAATTAGAGCAAATGGGATTTGAATTTTTTTTCACCTTTCTAACTCTGTAGTCATAACCGTACTATGTATCTTTCTAAAGCCTGTTCCCTCAATTGTGAAATAATCACTTTAATGGTCCTAAATTCTCTTAATATTTCTCAACAGTAAGTAAAAAATGTTATTAGAAAACTAGTATATTCCAAGACTTTTGAGCAACAAAATATAGGGGTGAATGATACAGAGCTCCTGTCCTTGAGGAACTTATTTTATAATGAGAGGATTAAAAAAATAAATATGCCAACATGCAAATAAGATGAGTTGCCTAATTCCAGTTAAATGCCTTAATACGGTGGACATTAAGACAAAGGAAAATTTACATAGAGTCATCAGAAGATGCTGAGAACATGAATTTAAGTTGAGACAAGTATACTCTTTGATGAAAAGAAGAAAGCTTCTTAATGTGTTGGAGGAATAAGAATCAGCAAGTTCAAAGACTCTTAAAAAAGGAAAGAGAGTAAGTTCAAGCTTCAAAAGTAATTATCAGTGTGTCTGTACTAAGATTAGTGAACAAAATGAGTGATATCAAATGAGGATGGAGCAGTGGGAAGCTGCCAATTCCTAACAGGACCCATAGGCCATGGTAAGAAGGGTGACAATAAAATGTTTTCAGTTGACTGTGACACAGTTTGCTTAATACTTTAGAACTATGACTCCGGATGCTGAAAAATTTAATGCTATTAAGGTAAGCAATGAAAGTGATTTCAGTTAGGACGAGATGAATAAGTGTGGATAGAAATGGTCAAATCAAGATATATTTTGGTAGAAATGGCAGACTTTCCCTGGAGAGCTCTTCTTGAACACTGATTTATATTCTTAAGATTTAGTTCATAGTATCAAAAATAGTTAAAAGAAAGAGCTGTGGTAGAAGGAAGTACTGACAAGCTTTTTGGAAAGGCAAGGGGAAAAATGTTCTAGGAGAATCAAATTTATGTTTAGTATGCAAAAGGTTTTCATTAATTTTAATAATTTCAGTAGCTGCTGAACACATTCCAGATTTTTACATTGAAGTTATTCATTGAAGGGAAACTTCGTTAAAGAAAAAGTCCCTGTCCTACTTCAAGAACTAGCCCTCAGGGAAATAATTAGAAAATAAGATAAGAAATGGAAATGGATACAGTGATAGAGGTGGAGGTACAGGTGAAGAGAGGAGAAAAATTCTACAAGATTGCACAAATGCACCAAAATTTGATAAATTAAGATATATAATAACAATTATACTGAAAATCATTTTTGACATTCTATCTTTCTTATAGTTAGTTCAGTGTAGTCTTGAGAAATATATAAACCCAAATTTTTCCATTTGAATTTTCACATTATAATGTTGTTGAGGCTGCAGGCAATATACTGTTATGACGAATGTGATTCTGACTATTAACATATGAGCAATAGAATCAATTTGAAATGCCTGCAATAAAAGCCTTGTTCAAATCCTTCTCTTAACCTACATTATAGAAATCTTGATACTTATTCTCTTTTTTTTTTGTTTTTTTTCCATTTTCCAACATAAAATGTCACTTTGTCCTAGTGTTATCTCACCAAGAAAAAAAGAATATTTATAACACAAACTGGGAGGTCTGATTCCTATAGGGATCTCTTTAGCACATATGGTGTTGAAGACAAAATTGCAAACACACCTGCAGGTTGTTCTCCAAAGTGTAGCCTAAAGCAAATCTCTCTCTTTTTTAAAATATATTATTTGTGTGTGTGTGTGTGTGTGTGTGTGTGTGTTTAAAGTTCATTCCTCTGAATGAGTATTTCTCTTTTCAAAAGAAATAAGAAGTGTCTTAGTCTGTATTCTGTTGCTATAACACAATACTTCAGACTGGTAATTGATAATAAAAGAAGTGTATTTCTTGTAGTTCTAGAGGCTGGTAAGTCCAAAATCTAGAGTGCTGCAAAGGTGAGGGCCATCTTGTTGTGCCATAACATACTGATGAACACCACAGGGCAAGAGAGGTGCATGGGGGAGAGCCAAACTGGTTTTTTAACGGACTAATTCTGGAAATAGCTAACCCACTCCTTGGAAAACTCATTAATCTGTTATTCCATAATCTACGAATGGATGAATCCATTCATGAGGGCAGAGCCCTTGTGAACCAATTATCTCTTAAAGGTCCCACATGGTACCAACTCTTGAAACTATCATAATTGAAATTAGATTCAAACGTGAGTTTTGGAGGGTATACAGAAACCACAGCAGTAAGCAAAGGAAAAAATAAAGACAAAGGGCCAATTATGATCACACAAATTTGAAAATGGCTGGTTAAGAATATTGTCAGTCTATTTGGATTATCTTACATGTCAATATTATAAACTTATATAATGCATATTATACTATATAAATTATTAGAAGCAAATTAAGTAGAGTTTATCATGGTAGTTTTCTAAAATAAATAATTTTATTGGTGAATTATAAAATATTTTAGCAATTATAAAGTAATAAAAAATAAATTGTGTTTTTATCCAATTCTGACCTGCTAAATGACAAAGGAAAATTTGAGGTTTTCAAGATTTACTTTTATTATTCCTTCTTGAAATACTTGCTAAACTCCATTTCTTATATTCCAATCACAGAATTTTTGAGTAAGTAATGTTGAGTAGATCACTGAAATACATAGGTTAACAATCTCTAGAAAATTTGTTGCAAATGATTCTTGGGATATATTTTGGGAAAACAGTTTCATTTTCAATGTGTACACAATAGAAAAAATCATATCTCTTTTATTTCCTTTTATGTTCTACTGGCAAGAATGACACACTTTGTGATATCCTCAAAGGGAAAAAATGTATATATAATTTCTGGCTCTGCATGACTATCAATAATTTAAAATCAGACAATTATTTTTACCTTACAGGAGCTCATTTTCATTTATACTTGCAAGCAAAAAATGATCACTTCATGGATGTAATGGATTACAATTAAGTTGTATTTTTTTGAGTACAAAAGTAAAACTAATACCTCTAGTTTAAAAGAAATGTCAAATCAATTTATTAAGATGCTTCTTACTATTATACTATTAAATTTGATTTAAACAGCAAATTTAACTTAAAGAAATCTGACAATAAATTAAGTGATATTATATGGTAATTTTACAGAAATACTCTGTAAAAATTTTTGATGTACATTTCAAATAATCAAATTTCTCCATAGCACATAATAATATTTAAATTAAAAATAGCCATAAATTGATAATTGTAATAAATGAAACTCTATGATTTACTAAATCTACCAGATGAATGAAACATTAATACAGAACTATTAAAAAAATATACTATGTGAGTTTACCAACTGTTCTCTGATGCCATTAGTAATTAATCATCAAACTTTAGGAATGGCAAGCAAAAAATACATAAAAAGAATGAATAAAATAATGTAAATAATTTAAATATTTCCCTATTCTATGAATAAAGAACTAACTTATCTCAAGGAATTAAACATCTATTTTCTTTTTAATTTATATTATTATAGTGATTTCAAAGAGTTAGTATTTACTGTCTATATTGACATAATTTTATTGAAATCTTCCAAAATTTAGTTTCAGGTTAAGTTCCAAAAATAATATCAAATGCATAAATATGTGATTGGTGTTATGAAATGCTCCCACAAACAATGGTTCTGTATATACAGATGCACACACATATCTTAGAAGCATGATACAATTAAGTTATTGGAAGACTTGATATTCTAGATTTACTTTTAGTCAAGATGGTCCCTTGCAAGATTTTCTAGATTATAGAGTCATAGAAACTGGTACAAAACAATAGGAACTCAATTGATTAAAATCACACAATGAATTGTTAACAGAACATTTAATAAACAGTGTGATTTAATATCTGTAGTTTTTAGGAAAATATAGCTGGAACCATAATCTCATCTTTCAATCCTTGCCCTGACTCTTATAGCTAAATTATGAAACCACCTTTCTATCTTGTATCTCAATTTCCTCATCTATAAAATGAACCTGATATTAGCATGTGTATCAGAGGGAGAGGGTTTTTAATGAAGAATTCAGTGTAGAATCCTCCATGTAGCAAATATGTAGAAAAGTACCTGACATATAAATATAAGCTATTAGTATGTTTATTCTTTGTTACATCATTTAGTGTGTTTATATATTTTTTCCCCTGGTATTGTCCCATCATCAAGGAAACACAATGGAGTAAGATATAGCTTTTCTTAAAGCATCTCAGGCAAATAGAGGTTCACAATCTATTTAAGAGTAAACACAGTCGACCCTTGAACAACATGGATTTGAACTGTGCTGGTCCATTTATACATGAATTCTCTTCCACCTCTGCTACCCCTGAGGGTAAAGAACTTTATAATTATCCACTTCCTCTTAATGAATAGTAAATACATTTTCTCTTATGATTTTCTTAACATTTTCTCCTTATTGTAAGAGTACACTATATAATACATAACCTACAAAATACGTTAATCAAATATTTATGTTATTGGTAAGGCTTCCAGTAAATAGTAGGGCTCCTGGTAGTTAGGTTTCTGGGGAGTCAGAAGTCATATCCCAAATTTTTACTGCATTGGAGGTTGGCACTCTTAACCCCCAGCATTGTTCGAGTGTCAGCTGTCAAATTATTCCAATAGTTGGAGATGATGAGTGGTGAACAGAGCTAAAATAAAAGTCCTGACATTATTCTCCTGTAAGTTTTAGGAATCATGTGTCTACTTTGTATGTCTATCCAGTTTCCAAATTCCACCCCTATTTGAAGAGTGTTCTCCATTATATGTTGTGTCACTGAAATACGGTTCATCTCTTCTCACACAGAAATTATATCACAACTCATACCTTTTTTCATTGAGCCCCGACAAGGCATATACACGTGGCTTAAGCTTGGACCAGGGGATTGAAAAGCCTTGAGCTTTATGTCTGAAATGAGTGCTAGAAACATAAAGAACTAGTCACCATTCGTTTTCAGCAGCTAAAAGGGTGTTCAGTGGCACCAGCAGTGGTATCTACTGGCAACTGAGTCCTACAGAAATGTTGTATTTGATCACTCTGGTCCTACTTAAATGCTTCTGTGATTCTTGAGTTTTGGAACTACAAATATCCGACTTGTACGTTTTACTCCACTAGTCTTCATAAATTCAGGAATCTCTCAGTACCCTTTTAACGGTATACTGTATATTATCGTGCTTCAGAGACCCTGAATCTGTTGTTAACTCTTTTAACCAAGAATTCTGTTTCACCCCAAATGCAGTCTGTGGTCGCAGAAATGTAAATTACATTTCTCAGGTACCAGTCTTTAATGTGGATAATGACCCTTCTTTAGGGTAATGCATTTGCAAGTTGGTTCCATTGCAATGATTTTTCTGATGTAAAGCTTCTGAGAATAATATTTTAATTTATTAATATCTAGGAATATATTGATTTCTTTTATGATTTCATGGTCTTTATTTCTAGATATGTGGGAACACTGGGATGGAGCTAGAAAGTGGAAGAGAACTAAAGGAAATTAAAAGTTATTTTTGCAAATTTCAAAGTTTATCTAAATTTCTCTAAGGTCACTAATATAGCAGGACATGACTGTTTCTTGGATGTTTCTCAATTACTCCTAGAATTTGGATATCTATCAATAATGAAATTAACTTCTAGAGTTGATCTTTTTTGATTCAGGAACCTCCCAAGGTTAGCTTTAAATATATTTTTCCTTATGCTGTTCACTTTCTCCATTTCATGTTTCTTTCTAACTTTCAGTATCCTTATCTTACCTACTAGGAAATTTAATTTTGACCACAGTATGGCATAGTGCCTTGAATTACAATTTGTTACTGCTTTTAAAATGGTTTTTCAACTAGCAACCTCAGAGAAAAAAAGCCCTATCTCTCATGTGTACCCAAAGCTCCAAGAAAATTTACATTAGCCAGGAGATAGGCATAAGAATATGTGAACAAAAATGCATATAAAATCCTACCTCATAAGTAAACCACTGGAAACCACAGGTAGGAGATTATCACAATAAAAGTCAAGCAATGCATTAAGAATATATTAAGCTTTGGCATACAAATCTATTACTCATCTCTAGATTTGATAAATTTTTATCCGAAGATTAAATGACCATAATTCCAATTTTTAAAAAACTGCTCATTTTCAGAAGAATTAGAATACTTTAATAGTGTTCAAAAATCTATAATATTTTTGTGAAAAATATTATATGAACTATTTCAATATGATTTTATGTTTATTAAAACTAATACAAAAATGATGAAATAGTGTTTGCAAGAACAAAATTTATATTCCATCATATATTTTCAAAGGTTTTTGGGAGAACTTAATGTTACCAGAAGAGTCGCAAGTCCCATACCAAAAAGTCTGTTAATTTTTGCACATTGATATCTCTAATCCATTATAATTTGTGTATGAAAAGCCCACTAGGTTCTATATTCTTAAGAGGCAACAGAGTAAAAATGAGGAGAAAGTAAATCAATATTTACATTAATGTTTTAATATATTCCAGACACTGTATCAACACTTACAGAAAGTATCTTATTGAATATCAGACAGGGAAAATGACTACAGTTTACCACCAAGAGCCAGGATCTAACATAGCTCCTAGAAAGAAAAGAAGAATATGAACCAGGACTAATGAAAATCGCCATTGTCCCGTGCACAATTCCTCCATTTTAATCTCCCTCACTGCTCTCAGTGAATGAACTTTCTAAGATATTAATTGTAAGTCAATGTCTTACATGGTTTGAAAATAGTTAATAACCAGACTAGACAATTCATAATTCAAAAATAGTTTCAGAATTAAAAATTTTAGAATTAGGAGATTTCCAAATTTATCCAAATAAAGCAGAAATATTTTTGGTTTCTTTCCAGAAATGTACAATCTAAGAAAAGGACACAAAAAAATGGACATGAGTTGTGAATATGTGCTTTAGTTTTGTATTCTTCATTAACTATTCCAATGCCAATGTTCACCCAATGCATTTTTAATGTAGTTGTGCTTAGTTACATTACATTTTAATTGATAATGCTTTTTATTTCTCATCCAAGAATGTCAACCATGTTATATATGTATATATATTTTACAACTCAGGTTTCTTTTAACCAAGTCAGAAATGTGGCTTTTTGTATTTAATAGCATCTGGGATTTGTTGCTAGGGAATGCCATAGATGTATAGAACTCTGAATATATTTGAATATTTTACTGTAATATTTTATCACTTTTTGAAAAATATATTAGCATTATAAAATCTGGAGAAAAGATAACTATTTGTCCAACATAGATTCTGTTGTTATGTAAATTATTTTATAACAGAGATAAAGAAGTTTTACTGGTAAAACACAGGAGTTAAATAAGATAAGTGAATTTACAGGTGGTCAGCAAGTTGATCTTCAATTATAATTTTTCACAGTGAAGTATTTTCCATCTATATTAAATCCAGTCATTCAGAATATGAATTAGTAAATAATGTAGCTTTTAAAAATATTAATAAATTTCTTAAATCTATGAGAAATGTAAATAGAGGACACTCTACACTTTTAACTCTCCTTTGCATGAGTATGCTTATTATGTTTTTATGATTCTAATATTTCTTAATATGAGGTCTAAGATAAAACTTATTCCCAATATATGCTCTGAAATGAAAGGAAAATTTCCTTGATAATTACATTCAAGCACATGGCTGTATTTGCAGGGATAAATGTCCTGGTCAGGAATGCTCCATGAGACAAGGAATGCCCCTATATCACTTTTCCACATTACATATAAGTAAATAATCCTGTATCTTCACTACAAGATAATTCTTCATGGCTCTGACACTTCTGTAAGTCTACACGTTAACAGTCTTGAAATTTGGAAAAAGTGCCTCCAAGTGAGTCCATGAGCAAAATTATTTATATTCGCTATGCAGAGATATTCCAAGACAAGTATCCTTCCACCTTCTTGTGGGCAAAATGTGGGCAGGTTTGTTAGCCATCCCTATGGAGACAGAGGTTTTCCTAAGCTGAGTGTTCCTTAATTATGATAAATATTACCATGTGCTCAGCATCCACCTAGGCAAACACGAACTCATGTTCTTTTCTGTGCTATGAGCAAAATTTTTTCTGAATCCATTTGGGCTCATTATTTTTGTTACCACTAATTTTATATACACACACATATATGTTGTATATAACATGAACACATAGATATGCATATGTATATTTCATGCATGTATTGAAATTAAAAACACTTCATAAAGATTCACAAAAAAGGAACCCAAAATACCAACAATTTAAAACAACTGCTTGAATGACCACAGATTAAATTCTCAGACTATAGTTGAATAAAACAATAATTATGCTGCACTGAAAAAGAAATAACTCCAAACTTGAAATTATAAAAGGCAAGCATACTACAAAACCAACAAAACTTCCAAGCAACTATCACTTAAGAGAAAGGAAGGGTTAGCAGTGGACCTGAAATGTATTTTTATTTCTTTTACCTTGAAGATAAACCAGAGGGAGAAAGTGGTCCCTTAAATTTTTCTTAAAACATGCCATGACAGTACATGCTGTAATAAACACATTAATACTATCTAAATGTGAAAGAATGCTTGCCTATAAAATATTTTTAGCATAATGTACCTATTCTCTCTAGAACTCCCATGATAAACAAATTTGGGATCTATATATTGATGTGTTGGCTCTTTGGAAAACATCATTAAATAATGCAACTATCAGTGTATAAAATAGTAGAAGTTTCTTAAATAAAATTTTTCCCTTTTGTTCCCAGCTTTGTTGATGCATAATTAACAAATTAATTGTACCATATGAAGATTTTATTTTTTTATGATATCTTACCACTGAACCATATGAAGATTTTAAATACATATGCATTGCAAAATGATTATCACAATCAAATTAATTAACATGTCCATCACCTCACAATTACCTTTATGTGTGTGTATATTGTGAGAACACAGAGATCTACACTCTTAGCAAATTTAAAGTATACCATACCATAATATTAACTATAATCACCATGCTATACATTAAATCTCCAGAAATTATTAACCTTATAACTGAAAGTTTGTGCTCTTTGGCCTACATCTCCACATAACTACCCGCTCCATCAGCCCCTGGCAACCACCTTTCTACACTCTGCTTCTATGAGTTTGACTTTTTTAGATTCCACATGTGAATGAGATCATGCAATATTTGTCTTTCTGTGGCTAGATTATTTCACTTAGCATAAAGTCCTCCAGGTTTACATATGTTGTCACAAATGGCAGGATTACCTACTTTTTATGGTTGAATAATATTCTGTTATGTATATATACCACATTTTTTATCCATGCATCCATTGACAGACACTTAAGTTCTTTCCATATCTTGGCTATTGTGAACAACACTGCAATGAACCTGAGGGTGTGCAAAAGCAAGTTTACTGTGTACTGGTCTGAGTACAGTGAGGAAAAAAAAACATCCCCAACATGATTAATTACATAAAGAGGGTTTATAACTTACAGAAAGACATCAAGGGACAACAGAGGCCTAGGATTCATTTTGAAACAGTTCCTCAAGGCTTAAGAAAGTTTCCCAGAGATAGAGGGAGTCTCAACTACATGGGCTCCACTTGCCCTGCACCTGAGGGACCCCAAAACGTGGGCTGTCCATAGGTTCTACGTCCAGAGACAATGTAACTTGAGGAGCTAAAGTATTGAAGGACGTCCTGTTTCCCAGGAGTTGGGGTGGGGGTGAAAAGGAAAAGACAAAGAGTTGTTTCTGCCACATTTTCCCTGTTTCATATCCAGCACATTCTGCAGTTGTTCTTGAGAACTACAAATGTGAACAGGGAAGAACTGGGTTGGTTCAAAGCAACCAGGAGAACTGTCAATCAGAGGGCAAATATATCTTCAAGATACTGATTGATTATGTACCAAGAAGTGGGATTTCTGGATCATATGACTTTTCTACTTACAATTTCTTAAGGAATATCCATACTGTTTTGCATAATGGCTGTACCAATTTATGTTCTCACCAACAGTGTAAAAGGGTTTCCATTTCTGCACACCCTCACCAACACTTGATATCTGTTGTCTTTTTGATCATAGCCATCCTAACAGGTGTGAGGTGATATCCCATTGTGGTTTTGACTTACATTTCCCTGACAGTTAGTGATGTTGAAGATCTTTTCATATACTGGTTGATCATTGGTTTGTCTTCTTTGGAAAAATGTCTATTCAGGTCCTTTGCCCATTTTTTAATCAGGTTATTTGCTCTTTTGCTATTGAGCTGTATAAATTTCTTACATATTTTGGATATTAATCTCTTATTGGATATATGGATTACAAACATTTTATTCCACTATGTAGGCTTTTAATTTTATTGATTGCTCTCCCTGCTATTCAGGAGCGTTTTAGTTTGATATAGTTTCACTTGATTATTTTTGCTTTTGTTGCCTGTGATTTCAGTGTCATATCCAAAAAATATTGTAAATACTTTTTCCCTAGGTTTTCTGTAAAAATTTTATGGTTTTGGATCTTACATTTAAGTCTTTAATCACTTTTGAATTAATTTTTGTGCATTGTGTAAGACAACAATCCTATTTCATTCTTTTGCATATAGATAATCCAGTTTTCCCAACATTACTTACAAGATTATGCCTTCTACATTGTGTATTCTCGGTGACCTTGTTGAACATTAATTGACTCTATATGCATGAGGTTATGTCTGAGCTCTTGATTCTGTTCCATTGATATATATGTCTGTTTTTAGGCCAATACCATACTTATTTGAGTGTTATAGCTTTACAGTGACTTTGAAATCAGGGAGTGTGATATCCCCAGTTTTTTGTCTCTTTCTCAAGATTGCTTTGGTTATTTTGTGTTTTTTTTCCCCCCCATTAGAAAATCTAGTTCCCAGTCATATCCAGTAAGCTTAATAGTAGGTTGTGAAGTGAGACTGAGGATGTGCTGACACCTTCAATCTGTGGGATACTGTCACACAGAAGGGGAAAAATGGAACTTGTGAAGATGATGGGGTTTGGAGAGATCGTTGTTTAAGATTTCCTTTATCTTAAGTGCAAGACAATTGTTCTCCTAATGTCCTGGCTTTTTACCTGCAAATATCTGGAAGCAAACAGGGAAAACCCTGTAGTTGGCTAGAGGGGTGTGTGAGTCTTCAGTTTTACCCGGAATTACATCTTTGCTTTTTTAAACATTCAATGTGCTAAGTGAGTAGTACCATTGATTTTAATTCATTTTTTTCTACTTATTGCCTTGTAATGATTTTCAAGGAATTATAGAGCTGCTTCCATAATAACATTGACAGTTTGATCTGTCTAGCCAATGTCATTATTTTGTCTTTGCTTTTTTGTATCAAGGAGAAAATTTCTGACCAAAGCTGAAATTAAAAGATTTCTGTGTTCTGAGGCTTTTGGGAAGTATGGCTTTGAAAAGTTCGTATGAAGCAGTTGATAAAAGCCTTGGGGTGCTCTCTTTCTTTCCAAATGCATAACTCAACATTAGACCAATTCAACTCAGTGGAAATGTTTCTAGTATTGCCCAAATTAGGCCCAAAATATGAGCTTCTAGCAGAGCCATTTCCTGATCATTTGTAGGAGGGCTTGGGAGAAAATCTAGCCATCTTTCCCCTCCGTTGGGGGATTTTCCTCTAGAGGCCATCTGGCCTGTCTGATAACTCCAGTATAATAATAGGTGGGAAGATACCCCTATAGTTGGGCAAAACCATCTGGCAACACAGTACACTGTACAGTGTCTGTTGCTTACCCTGGTGATCCCATTGGTGCCTGGGAGCTGTAGCTCTCTGCCACTGCCCAGCATCAAAAAAAGATTCATAACCACATAATCACTAGCCCAGACAAATATTGAAATTCAAAATTTAAAATATGCTTTCTACCGAATGTGCATTGCTTTTGCACCATAGTAAAGTCAAAAAATAATAAGTCAAACCATCGTGAGTTGGGGACCAACTCTATATTTCACAAGCTATATACTCTACATTTCTACTTAGGATATTCCTGCCAAGTTGTAAGTGCCTTATTTAGGAGAATTGTTTGTTATTTGGAGAATTGTTATAATTTTATCCACTTTGAGCAACATTTATTTTACTGTTGTAATTTATTCTACTGAAAAGTTTTAGTAGTTTTTGTCTATACTAGTTTATTCTAATGAGAAACCTATTATAATTTCTTCTACTGTAAAATTTATTCTACTGTATTCACTTCTACTTCTATGGGAAAATAAAGTACTTTTATCTCATGCAAATAGTCTTCAAAATATGAGATCAAAAATCCTTCTTTTGCTTTATTTTCTTGTAAAATTATTATATGGATATAGAGAAAATCCTTTTCTAACATATCTAAATGGGATGTATTATATTGACATAAATAATAGGTGGCTGCTGGGGAATGAGGTAGACATTTAGGACAAGAATGTGATGCTATAATATTTCAAACTTAAGAGTCATATAGCAAAGGGTGTAAAATATTACCACTCTGTGTAAAACATTTCCTTCTAGATCTAAATTCTTGTAATAATTCAAAATGCTTTCTAAATATATCTTTGTTTTTGTAAAAATTGGCTTCTGGGGTATTATACTCTACTTACTTTTAAAAATTGGCTTTATTGAATTAAAATTCTACATAAAATAAAAGGAACTGCTTTTAAATTTATAGTTTAATGATTTTTATGTTTATGTGATTTTGCAAAAAGTGTTTGCTAATTCTAATAGGTTTTTTATTGTGTTTAAGATTTTCTATACAGATAAGCACGTTATCTGCAAATAAAGATAACTTTATGTCTTCCTTTGTAATATATTTGTATTTTGTTTGTTTTGTCTTTGAGGCTTGGACTACCAGTATAACCATGAATAATAAAAGAGAGATGAAAGATAAAAAGTGTTGGTGAGGATGTGGAGAAATGGAAACACTTGTACACTATTGGTGGGAATGTAAATTAGAACAGCCTTTATGGAAAATGGTATGAAGATTCTGCAAAAAGCTAAAAATAGAACTAATAATCCTACTGCTGGGTATATATCCAACAGAATTAAAATCAGTATGTCAAAGGCATATCTGCACTTTCATGTTCACTGGAGCATTAATCACGGTAGCCGAGACATAAAATAAACCATAGTGTCCATTAATGGATGAATGATAGAGAAAATGTGTTATATATATACATATATATATAGACACACAATGGACTATTATTCAGTCTTCAAAAACAAAAAAAGGAGATACTTCCATTTGCAGTAACATGAATGTACCTGGAAGACATCACACTAAGTGAAATGAGCCAGGAGAAGATAGACAAATACCACACTACCTCACTTATGTGTAGAATCTAAAAAAGCCAAACTCACTGAAGTAGAGAGCAGAATGACTGTTACCAGAGGCTGGGGATGGTAGAGGGAAAGGGAATGGGAAGTTGTTGGTCAAAAGGTACAAAGTTTTAGTTAGACAGAAAGAATAAGTTTTGAGATCCATTGCACAGCAGGGTGAATATAGTCAATAATAATGTATTATGCACTTCTAAATAACTACGATAGGATACTTCACTTAATAGAATGGGTTCCAACTCTCTCCAGGAAAACAAAAGAAATTCTATATCACCGTTATTTCTTATAGCTGAGTAATACTCCATGGTATACATATACCACATTTTACTAATCCACTCATGAATTGATGGGCTTTTGGGTTGTTTCCATATCTTTGCAATTGTGAATTGTGCTGCTATAAATATTCGGGTGCAGGTACCTTTGTCATAGAATGTCTTTTGTTCTTTTGAGTAGATGCCCAAAGAATGGAAAAATAAGCACCACATGTACTCACCAGCAAATTGGTTTCCCTGATCATCACTTAAGTGCACATATGGGAATAACACCAATTGGATATTGGACAGAGGTGGGGGGTGGGGGAGGGGATGGGTGTATACCTACATGATGAGTGCGATGTGCACTGTCTGGGGAATGGGCACGCTTGAAGCTCTGACTCGGGGGGATGGGGGGCATGGGAAATATACATAATCTGAACTTTTTACCCCCATAATAAGCTGAAATAAAAAAAATAACTAAGATAGGGAGCATAATGATAAAATATTATGAGGTAATGGATTTGTTCATTAGCTTGATTCAATCATTTCACATTGTATACATATATCAAACCATCACTTTGTACCCCACATGTATAATTATGACTTGTCAATTAAAACTAATAATTTTTAAAAGTGGTGAGAGGGGACACCTAGCCTTACTCCTGATGTGGGACCTTTCAATATTTAGTTTAAATATTAGTTGTAGATTTTGTGTATGTGTATGAATATCCACACTTTTATCTACAAAAATGCATTTTGATTTTTATTTGCTGAATACTGTTAGCACTTCATGAGAGAGAATCTTTAATTTTGTAAATTACTCTTTCTTCATTTATCAAGATAATCATATGTTGTTTTATTTTTAATCTGTAAATATGGGAGATTCCATGGACAGCTTTTTAAACTTATAGCATATTTATATTTCTAGAATAAATCATATTGCAATTTGGATTTGTATTTTCTTGTAATGTTTTTGTCTAAATTTTTATTAAGGCACTACTAGTCTCATAAAATGAGTGAGGAGGAGTTATTTCTCTCTCAGAATAGCTACTTCTCATTGTGCAACAATGGTATCAATCTTCTGGGAAATTAACACATTTGGAATATAGGACATATATTCAGGCAGATATTTCTTAAGTTAATGGATCTGTAGTTGTCCATAAATTTGGAATTCAGTTTAGGGATCTCAAAGATATTCTTCATCATTTAAAAGATGACTATTATTAGACAGCCAGTCACAACAATAACTAAATACTTTAGAATTATAATTTAACTTCTAATATCTACAGTTTTTTTGTTTATTTTGAAAAATAAGAATTATTCATGAATGTATGTTGTTGTGTTTGGGGGTATTTTTCCTTACACTTTTCACTTATACAAAAAAAATATTGTAATACTTACTTTGTCTAAAAGTAAAAACTTAATCTGAAAGGAAAACTATAACATTTATAAATTGTACAATAGTAACTGTTATGACTAATTTCTAGATTGTGACAAAGGATAAGACTGAATTATAGGAGAGAAGTGAAATCAACTGATAAGTTGTGCTAGATGATATCTTGCATTTAGTAATTTGGAGCAAATGTAATAATTCTACATTTAAAGAGAATAACTAATTTGAGTTTAAAGATCATTTTGAATTAACTTGGAGAGAGGCGTAGGACAGTGCTCAGATGAAATGTCAAGAAGCATTTTATTGGCTGGACGTGGTAGCTCAAGCCTGTAATCCTAACACTCTGGGAGGCCCAGGTGGGAGGATTGCTTGAGGTCCGTAGTTCCAGATGAGCCCGAGAAAGAGCAAGACCCCATCTCCACTAAAAGTAGAAAAAAATTGCTGGGCATGGTGGTGCAAACTTGTAGTCTCAGCTATGGGAGGCTGAGGCAGGAGGATCACTTGAGGCCAGGAGTTTGAGGTTGCAGTGAGATACGATGATTCCACTGCACTCTAGCCTAGCCAACATCCTAGCCTGTCCCACACCCACAAAAAGTAAGCATTTTATTGTCCAATATTCAAATGTATTTGTACAACTGTTCAGACATTCTTAAAACAATTTACCTATAAAAGTATTTTTGATTATAGATAAATATGATATGACCCTATTTCTATAAATCCTTTTCTTTAAATAATCTGGCAATTTTCACATCTATATGATGATAAGCAATTGTTTTATTAACGTATGAATTTTCCCCTATCAAATCAACTAATGAAGTTAATTTATTAAATTTGTCATTGTTTTCATTCTATATAAAGAAAGACATCATTCAGTTAATCAAAGTATGCATTTGAGATTTTTGGTTTTACTTTAAAATTTCATTTTTAACTTAATTTCATTTGGAACAAAGATAATTATTATGTTTTGGAAATCGATCTGTATATTTAACATACAAACATTGAATACAATAATACATTAAAAGTTCATTTACATGTATAATAATTCAGTTTATGTTCATTTTAATTTCTTCTAAATAATTATTATATCTCTTCCCTAAAAATATTTTATGCAATTCTACTCAGTAGCATGTATGCAGTAAAAATTTGTAGTCAAGATAACCCAGATGATCAGAAGGGGAAAGAATAATATTATATGAAGAGGGTTATTATCAAGAAAGCTTTCTGGAAAAACAAGAGGATACAACTATTTTTGTGTCATGAAAAAGTAAATAGTAAACCTAAATACACTTCCATATGCTGTGTAACCAGGAATTATTTCCAAGAGTATCAATGTGGCATTCAGATTGCAGGAGTGGGAATAAGTCAGGCATAAGAAGAGGAATAATACATCTGTGTGTTGTGATAGAGCAGCCATATTCCTTGAGGAGAGAAGTAGGGGATTGACTAGAGTAAAGGGTTTGTCTTTGAAATCACTGGCACCATTCTGATAAAACAGAGTTACTAACATGATTGAAACATTATAGGTGCTAGAATGAATATATGGATTCTTAACTAGGAAATTGGCCTAAAAGTAATGCTAAAAAGAATCACTGAAATAAATCAGGCAGATCACACAGAAAGCACTGCTGCTAAAGCTAACTGAGTAGTTGACTGCAAGGGCTCATATATTTAAAGATGTGAATCTGAATTGCTTCAGAGGCTGGGGAAATAGAAAAGAAAATAGAGATCTAAGAATTTGATGGGCAGAAAAATGATGTCAGAGGTGGTTGGTAAATTGTTTGTGTAAGGACCGATGACTATCTTACTTTCAGGAAGTAATCTTGAGAATTTTTTTTAAGGAGAAACTTTTAACAAGTCTGGTTTGCAATTTGTGTGGATTTTAAAGCAATAGATTTGAAAATGGCTAGCAGAACAATTCTAGCCTTTGCTTGGATATGGCTCTCACCATAATAATAAATCTCTTCTGTTGAAGGAATGAATTATTAGTAGCTCTCCATTCCTAAGAAAAATAATTAATTCCAATTTAGGACTGTTAGTTTCAGGGCAGTGTAGTGGAATGAACCGGCATAGGTGCTTCCTGCATCATTGGAAAGGAGTATATGGCTGTAAAAAAATAAAATAGATCATACGGCACTCATTATTAGTGTTGTTTATGTCATAAATTACCAGTTTTACAATGTAATTGAATGATGTTAATGTCATTCTTGAAACTAGTAATAACACATACTGTATCACTGCACAATATTACCCATACGTTGCCTTTTTCTGGCATGAAACATTAGCTGTACCAACTTAAATCAGAATGTAGAATCTTAATTTGGTTTCAGAATTAGTTTTATTGGAAAGTGTTTAGAACAGACTCCTTTATTGCAAAGAAAGCAAGCTGCAATTAAAATTCTACATTGATGCTCACGGTGTCACTGAGGCCACGCAGTGTTCTACCTTCTTCTCATAAGCTGTATGATATGTTTTTGTGCTTCGCTCTGAACCGTAAGCCTTGCTTTTATTCCTGCAGCAATGGCTGTCCTCCAATTACTGGGAAGTAAATGGATTCTGCATTATAATTGCATAACTTGGTGAAACTGGGACACTGATAATCCTTCAACAAAGGAAGAAATATGGAGCTGACATTTTAAGGATAAAAATAGGTCTTGATATTGTAGGAAAGAGTAAAGAATTGCAGACAAAAAAATGCAACATCCTAATGGATGAAGTGGTGGTTATTATAACAGTAGTGCCGTCCACTGTTCAGCCTCCAGTAATGTTGGATGGAGTTGATTCTCGTGAGGTGAGCAGTTCTCTGCAGTGTCTTAGAGAATCTCACATGTACATATATTCAGCCAACAAAGCAATTTAGTATCGGGGGAAAAAAATGATTGCAAAATAAGGCTCCAGTTAAGACAGGCCAAATCCTCAAAGAGTAGAGATGTAGAGATTTTACTAGCTAAAAACCGTATGAGAGAGATGAGGAATACCTGTTTGAGAAGAATTTTATGATGTACAGAACTTTTACAAATCTATTATCCAGTTTGACTATTACAAAGCTAGTGAAGTAGGAAGAACTTGTATTTTATTACTGTATAATCAGTAAGAATTGTATTTCACTTGCTATAAAGTTCAGAGAGGTTAAGTGGTTTTTCAGCT
Organism: Eulemur rufifrons; assembly: GCF_041146395.1. Taxonomy (NCBI): domain Eukaryota; kingdom Metazoa; phylum Chordata; class Mammalia; order Primates; family Lemuridae; genus Eulemur; species Eulemur rufifrons. The sequence goes on from NC_091009.1 coordinate 10,421,505, forward strand.
CTAATACATGCAGTTAATTTGCAGCACCAAACCTTTCTACCTGGCTTATATAACTCCAGCATGTGTCCTTGCTTTGGGATCAGCATATTTGAATGCTCTTATTACATATTGTAGTAAAAAAATCCTATTCATAAAATGTTTTTGACTTAAATTTGTATCTGGAGAAATTATATATATGTGTGTGTGTGTGTGCCTATCTGAGTGTGTATCTGTGAATCTCAGTTTCATAAAATTCAGAAAAAAATTTTCTCTGTTAGTTTATCATTTTCAGGGGCAGAGCAACAGTATTAAAACTACTTTGACTATTATTTTTATTTCCTTGACAAATATATTTTTCTGAAGTGATAAACAATGGAGGAAAGAAAATAAACCATTTTTGTTCACATCCAAAATATTAGAATGATTTTAAACTAATGAAGTATAAAAGCATTGTCATTAGATTGACCATCCATTAGAAATTATATAGCTCCAAATGTGAAATCACTTAAAATATTCAAAAGTCTATATAATTTTTCCAATAAAATTGATTTGTTCAAAATAATTTGGAATTTACCTTCTATAACTGGTTTTACAAATAGTTTATAATATTTTTAAACAAAAGGGTATCATGCATCTTAATTATCCACTTTCTTCTCCATTCATAGCTCTGAATAAGATTTGAATGTTGCCCAAAAATGAAAATGATAATTTTCCATAATTAAAATAATTACTAAACACAGATTCAAAATTCTGAAGCTATTTCTTTAGGAGAAATTCCAAAAATAATTTGAATACATGCTATCATCTTAACAATTCTTTGGTATGCTTTGCAGGATTCTACTGGTAAGTGCACTAGCTTTGAGATGCATGGAAAATTATACCTTCATGTAAACAGTTCTACTGATAAAATGGCAAATATACATAAGTGGTGTGTGTGTGTATTCAGAGATTTTCATATTCTTATACATTACTGTAGATTTTTGCCCCATGATAGTAATATTTAGGGTTTTCTTAATTAGGGATTTATTTTACTACATCAGATCATCAGGATGATATAGATGTGTCTTAGGGACACAATTAAATCCCTGCCATTGAAGGATTGAGAATACAGAAAACATTTCACAATCAGTTCAATCTTCCCTCTTCCAATATACCAAGAGAATTGAAACTTTCTACAATCTAAAAGAAGAAATATGGGAAGAAAAGGGAGAGCAGTGTTGGTAGAATGAAGCATCTTGTTTTTCTGACACAAACAAATAAATAATAGGAAAAAATTTTAAAGGTCTCTTTTCTTAAAATATGCATGCCTCAAATTCACAGATAATTATCTCAACTTTTTAATTTACCTCATGTAAATGTGAAATGTATAAATTGATAAATATGTATTGAAATATTATGTTTATACAATAAAAGATAAAACATTTTGATATGTTATGAAGATTTGGATACTTGAAGAACTAATTTTTTTGTAATCTGTGAATTTAAAAATATTTAACTATTCTATAAAAATTCGAATTTCTTTTTTAACTAATTATTTTTATTTAAATGAGATGTTAACTCACTTTTAATTTTTTTTTTTTTTTTTTTTGAGACAAAGTCTTGCTTTGTTGCCCGGGCTAGAGTGAGTGCCGTGGTGTCAGCCTAGCTCACAGCAACCTCAAACTCCTAGGCTCAAGCGATCCTCCTGCCTCAGCCTCCCGGGTAGCTGGGACTACAGGCATGCACCACCATGCCCAGCTAATTCGTTTTTAGAATTTAATCTATTTTTACTTTTTTTCTTTAAAAAATATTGAGGAGGTACAAGTGTTTTTCTTACAAGGATACCTTTTATATTGCTTAAGTCGGGACTTTTTGTGTGTATGTCACCAGAATAGTGTTCATTGTACCCAATATATACATTTTTATCCCACAAGCCCCTTCCCACCCTACCCCTTTTTGGTTTCTCATGTACTTTATATCACTTTGTGCCTATGTGTACCCATCTATTAGCTCCCACTTATTAGTGAAAATATATGCTTGGTTTTCCATTTCTGAGATACTTCACTTAGGATAATGGTCTCCAGTTCCAACCAAGTTGCTGCAAATGACATTATTGCATTCCTTTTTCCTTTTTATGGCTGAGTAGTACTCCAATATGTGTGTGTGCTAATATATATATATATATATATATATATACACACACACACTAGCACCAAATTTTCTTTACCCACTCATGAATCAATGGGCATTTATATACATCCTACATCTTTGTAATTATGAATTGTTGAGTGATAAAAATTCCAGTGTAGGAGTAACTTTGATAAAATGACTTCATTTATTTTGGGTAGATAAGCAGCACTGGGAATAATGCATCGAAGAGTAGGTCTACATTTATTTCTTTGAGGAATCTCTATACAGTTTTGCATAAAGGTTGTACTAATTTGCAGTCCCCCCAAGTATATAATAATATTATTCCTTTCTCTCTTCATCCACACCAGCATCTATTGTTTTTTGACTTTTTAAAAATTACCATTTTATCAAGAGTAAGACAATATCTTACTGTGGTTTTAATTTGCATTTCTCTGATGATTAGTGATATGGAACATTTTTTTCATATACTTGTTGGCCATTTGTCTATCTTCTTTTGTAAAACTTCTGTTCAAATTCTTTGTAGATACTGGATATTACTCTTTTGTTGGATGTATAGTTTGGAAATAATTTTTCCCATTATCTAGGTTGTCTATTATATTCAATTTGGTATTTCATTTGCTGTGCACAAGCTTTTATAAGAATTTATTTTTTATTTCAGAGTATAATGGGGGTACAAACACTTTGGTTACATAAATTGCCTTTGTACCCCCTGACAAGCATGCTCATCCCCCAGATAACACACACTGCATCTGTTAGGTGTGGATTTACCCATCCCCCTAATCCCCCCTCTCAACTGCCCCACACCCTATGAATGTTATTTCCCATATGTGCACATTAGTGTTGATCAATTAGTACCAATTTGATGGTGAGCACATGTGGTGCTTGTTTTTCCATTCTTGTGATACCTCACTTAGAAAAATGGGATACAGCTCCATCCAGGATAAGACAATAGATAATTCATCATTTTCTTTTTTATAGTTGAGTAGTACTCCATGGTATACATATACCAAATTTTGTTAATCCTCTTATGTATTGATGAGCACTGGGGTAGTTTCCACATCTTTGCAATTGTGAATTGTGCTGCTATAAACATTCAAGGGCAAATGTCTTTTTTATAGAATATCTTTTTTTTTTCCCTTTGGATAGATATTCAGTATTGAGATTACTGGATCAAATGGTAGTTCTACTTTTAGTTCTTTGAGGTATCTCTATACAAATTTCAACAGAGGTTGTACTAGTTTGCACTCCCACCAGCAGTGTATCTCTCTCCACATCCTATCTCTCCACATCCACACCAACATGTGTTGTTTTGGGACTTTTTGGTAAGAAGGCATTCTCACTGGAGTTAAGTGATATATCATTGTTGTTTTGATTTGCATTACCCTAGAGATTAGAGATTTTGAGCATTTTTTCATATCTTTGTTGGCCATTAGTCTGTCTTCTTTTGAAAAATTTCTGTTCATGTCCTTTGCCTACTTTTTAATGGAGTAGTTTTATTTTTTCTTACTGATTTTCTAGAGTTCTATATAAATTCTAGCTATCAGCCCTTTATTGAATGTGTAGCATGCAATATCTTTGCCCATTCTGTAGGTTGTCTGTTCTCTTTAATAATAGTTTCTTTGGCTATGCAGAACATTTTTAATTTTGTCAGGTCCCATTTATTTATTTTTGTTGATGCTGTGATTGCTTTTGGGGTCTCCTTGATAAATTCTGTTTCTAGGCCAATGTCTGTAAGAGTTTTTCCAATATTTTCTTCTAGAATTTTTACGGTTTTCTGTCTTAGGTTTAAGTCTGTTATACATTGCAAGTTGTTTTTTGTGAGAGGTGAGAGGTGTGGACATTGTTTCAGTCTTCTATATGTGGCTATCCAATTTTCCAAGCACTATTTAGCTTTTTAATTTAATTAAGTCCAATTTTATGTATTTTTGTTGTTTCTGTAATTGCCCTTGGGGTCTTCTCCATAAATTCTTTTCCTGGACTGATATCTAGGAGAATTTTTCTAACATTTTCTTCTAGAATATTTGTGGTTTCATGTCTTACATTTAAGCCTTTTTATCTATCTTGAATTAATGTTTGTGAGTGGTGAGGAATATGCATCCTGTTTCATTCTTCTGCACATGGCTATCTAATTTTCCAACATTATTTATTGAATACGGCTTCTTTTTCCTGGTGTATATTCTTGTCTGATTTGTCAAAGATCAGTTGGCTGCATGTAGATGGTTTTATATCTGGGTTCTCTGTTCTGTTCCATTTGTCTATGTCTCTATTTTTGTGCCAATACCATGCTGTTTTGATTACTATGGCCTTGTAGTATAGTTTGAAGTCTGGTAATGTGATGCCTCCATATTTGGTCTTTTTGTATAAAATAGTTTTGACTATTCATGCTCTTTTTTGGTTCCAAATGAAGCTTAGATCTGTGAAATATGATGCTGGTATTTTGATGAGGATTGCATTGAATCTGTTAACCACTTTGGACAGTATGGACATTTTAATGATGCTGATTCTATGTTTCCATGAGCAGAGGATGTTTTTCCATTTGTTTGTCACATATGATTTTTTTAATCCGTGTCCTGTAGTTCTCCATATAGAGATCTTTCACCTCCTTGGTTAAGTATATTCCTAGGTATTTTATTTTCTTTGTAGCTACGACTCTCCACTTGACTGTTATTAGTATGTATTAATAGAAACTCTACTACTGATTTGTGTACATTCATTATGTAACCTGGAACTTTATTGAATTTATTTATTAATTCCAGGAGTCTTTTGGTGGTCATATCTTCTAGAGTCAAGATTATATCATCAGCAAGAAAGGAGAGATTGACCTCCTCTTTCAAAATTTGGATGTTCTTTATTTCTTTTTCTTGCTTGATTGCTGTGGCTACGACTTCCAATGATACAAGTGGTGACAGTGGGAACTTGTCTTGTTCCAGTTCTTAGGGGGACTGTTTTCAACTTGTCTTCATTCAGTATGATGTTGGCTGTGGGTTTTTGATATATGACTCTTATAATATGGAGGTATATTTCTTTTATGCCTAGTGTGTTGAGGGTTTTTATGATGAAAGGATGCTGGATTTTATCTAAGGCTATTAAATTTCTCCATCCATTGAGTTGATCAGGTGATCTTTGGTTTTGTTTCTGTTTATGTGGTGAATCACATTTTTTAACTTGTGTGTTAAATAATACTTGCGATCCTGGGATGAAACTCACTTGATTATGGTGGATTATCTTTTTAATGTGCTATTAAATTTGGCTTGCCAGCATTTTGTTGATGATTTTTGCATCTATGTTCATAAGTGATATTAGTTTGTAGTTTTTTTGTTTGTTTCTTTTTTATTTTTTTCTTTTTGTTTGTGTCCTTTCCCAGCTTTGGTATTAGGATAATACTGGCTTCATAGAATGAATTTTAGGGAGGATTCTCTCCTTCTTGATGTCATAGAATACTTTCTGTAGGCCAGATATCAGCTCTTCTTTATACGTCTGCTAGAATTTGGCTGTGAATCCATCTAGTTCAGGCCTTTTTGGGGGTTAGATTTTTATTACTGCTTCAATTTCACTGCTCATTATTTGTCTTTTTGGAGTTTCTATTTCTTCCTGATTCTGGCTTGGGAGGTTGAGCAATTCTAAGAAAATACCATGTCCTCTAGGTTTTCTGATTTGTTTGCATAGAGGTTTTCGTAGTATTCACAGATGATGTTTTGTATTTCTGCAGTATCAGTTGCAATGTCTCCTTTTTCATTTCAAATTGAGGATATTTGAGTCTTTTCTTTTTTATTTTGGTTAATCTGGCTAGTGGAATATCAATTTTGTTTATCTTTTCAAAGATTCAAATTTTTCTTTCTCTGATCTTTGAGTTATTTTTTTGTTTTCCATTTTGTTTAGTTCTTCTCTTCCCCTAGTTATTTCTTTTCTTCTGCTGGCTTTGGGTTTGGTTTGTTCTTCTTTTCTAGTTTTTTGAGATATGACATTAGGTTTTTAGCTTGTGATCTTCCTGTCTTGTTGATGTAGGCATTAAAGCTACGAAATTTCCCTTTAAGATTTCCTTTCCTGTATTCCATAGAGTTTGAAAGCTTGTGTCTCCTTTCTCATTCAGTTTGAGGAATCTTTTGTTTTCTAGCTTAATTTAATCACTGAGCAAGGATCATTCAGCAGTATCCTATTTAATTTTCATGACTTTGTGTAGATTTGAGTGTTTCTTTTGGAATTTATTTCTAGTTTCATTGCACCATAGTTTGAGAAGAAGCATGGTATTATTTCTAATTTTTAAAATGTGTTGAAACTTGTTTTGTGGCCTGAGATATGATCAATCTTGGAAAATGTTCCATTGCTGATGAGAAAAAAAGGTATATTCATGAGTTTTAGGGTTGAATGTTCTGTACATGTCTGTTAGGTCCATTTGTTCTACAGTCCTGGTTAGGTCCAGTGTTTCTTTATTCATTTTCTGCTTTGATAATCTGTCTAACTCATTCTGTGGAGTGTTTAAGTCATCAATATTTAAGATGTTTATTTCTTTTCTTAGATCTGGAAGAATTTGCTTTATAAAACTGGGAGCTCCTGTGTTAATCGTATATATATTTAGGATTGTTATGTCTTCTTATTGATTTTTTCCCTTTATAATTACATAGTGGCCATAATTGTCTTTTTTACCATTTTTGATTTAAAGTATGTTTTCTTTCTGATATGAGAATAGCTTCCATTTCATGGAATATGTTTTTCCACCACTTCACCTTGAGTCTGAATGAGTCCTTGTGGGTTAGATGTGTTTCCTAGAAACAGAAGATACTTGGCTTGTATTTTTTTTTACCTATCCATCCAGCCTATGTCTCATAAGTGGGGAATTGAAGCCATTGACATTTATTGAAGAAATTGATAAATTGGAAGCATTTCTGTTTATCCTGTTGGGTAGAAACTTATTGGTGTGCTTTACTTTTTGAGCTATTACTATGTATGGACTTTGAGCTTTAGATTTTGGGTAGTTTTACCCTGGGGGCTGTCTATTGTGCTAATTCGATGTAAATGCAGATCTGAGTACTTTTGCAGGGCCATTCTGGTCTTGACAAATTGAAATATCTTTATTTCACCTTGATATAAGAAACTTAGTGCAGGATACAAAATTGTATACTGCATAAGAAGACTGAGGATGGGGTCCCAATCCCTTCTTGCTTGTAAGGTCTCAGTTGAGAAGTCTGCAGTTAGCCTGATGGGTTTTCCTTTGTTAGTTACCTGATGTTTTGCCTGCGGCTGGCAGGAGTTCTTCCTTCATATTAACTTTGGCCAGTCTTTTGACTACATGTCATTGTGATTATCTCTTTCTGATGAATTTCCCAGGAGTTCACTGAGCTTCTTGTACCTGGATATCTAAATTTCTAGCAAGACCAGGGAAATTTTCCTCAATTTTCCCCCCAAATAGGTTTTCTAATCCTTGTGGGTTTTCTTCTTCACCCTCAGAATACTTAAGATTTGTATGTTTGGCCTCTTTAGATAATCCCAAATTTCTTGTAGACTTTGTTAATTTCTCTTATTTCTCTGTTCTTTATCTTTGCCTCACTTGTTTAATTTGAAGGTGTTGTCTTCAAGCTCTGAGATTCCTTCTTCTGCCTGTTCTAGTCTATTCTTAAAACTTTCCACTATGTTTTGTATTTCTTTGGATGAATTTTTCACTTCCCCAAATTCTATTTGATTTTTTTTAAATAATTTAATTTCTTTTCTATTCTTTTTTTTTTTTTTTTTTGAGATAGAGTTTCACTCTCTTGCCCAGGCTAGAATACCCTGGTGTCAGCCTAGCTCACAGCAACCTCAAACTCCTGGGCTCAAGCAATCCTCCTGCCTCAGCTTCCCAAGTAGCTGGGACTATAGGCATGCACCACCATGCCCGACTAATTTTTTGAATATATATTTTTAGCTGTCCATATAATTTCTTTCTACTTTTAGTAGAGACAAGATCTCGTGCTTGCTCAGGCTGGTCTTGAACTCCTGAGCTCAAACGATTCACCTGTCTCGGCCTCCCAGAGTGCTAGGATTACAGGCGTGAGCCACCATGCCTGTGCAATAATTCAATTTCTTTAGTGAATTTTTCATTTATTTCGTATATTGTTCTCATGGTTTCTTTGTGTTGGTTTTCCATTTCCTCTCGTATTTCACTGAGCTTCCTTATAATCCAAATTTGGAATTCTTTATCTGTCATTTTGATAGTTTTGTTTTTGTTGGCATCCATTGATAAAGAGCTGTTTTATCTTTTTGGGAATGACCTTTCACTCTGATTTTTCATATTTCTAGAGTTCTTTTTCTGATTTATTTTCATCTGGTCTCCCAATCCAGTGGAGGTACTGGGCCACCTGGCTTGTGGGCCTATCCAAGGGACCCCAAACATCATCAATCCCTAACTGTGCCAGGGAGAAGAGCTCTAGCCCTGAGTTGCCTGTGGGGTATTCAGATAGATCTGATGATCCTCTCAGATTGCTTCTGTCTTTCTGTCTTCACCTCTTCCCAGCACTGTGAATTGTGCTGGGTCCCCCAGCTTAATCGCTGCTTTCAGGAGTGGTACTTGTGAGTATGAATCAGCCATGCCCTGTTTGCTTGAATTGGGTGACACTATGATGCACTATAGAGTTGTTCTCCCTGTCATTGGTTGATTGTATGAAAGCATCAGAGGCCGAGACGTTCTTTTGTGCCCAAGGCAGACTCTGCTCCCCTAGGTGGAGTACTTGATTGCCCCAAGATTTAGGAGAGACCCTGAAGCTCCCAGGGAGTTCCATGATCTCCACCACCACTAAAGTGGAGGGAGGAGCACGCAGTTTGTGGCTGGGTTGTGGGAGCCTGAAAGGCTTTGCAAAGCCTTGGTGGGGCTCAGAAAATGCTTTTGCAGCCACTAGGGTGAGCCACTTGTATGAGGGTCAGCATGGGCTCACCATACTGGGAGGGCTGTTCATGGGGGAGGGGCCTAAAGGCTGAGTGCTAAGGGTTGGAATCTTTCTGCCCTTATCCAGTGGTGAAGTTTTTCTGGGGAGAGGGTTGGATACTTCCCCAAGTCGCCACTACTTGCACCCCCAAAGCACACTTCTGTCAGTTCAGTCCCTCTCTGCTCCCTAACCACCCAAATCCAGCTCTCAAATCTCCCCCTGGACTGTGTGTCTGTCTCATTAGCGTGCATCACCACAAAATGCCGGCAGGTGGGGAGTTCCAAAATTGTGCACCCTTGTTCCTCAACTAGTCATCAGAGGAAGAGATGTGGGCTCTTCTATCCATGGGGGCCTCTGCCTGTAGCATGTGCCCACTGGAAAGAACCCTCTTGGCAATTTTTTGGCATAAACTGTTCTCTCTGTTTTAATGAGTGGGGTTAGGGGCTGCATCACCCAATCATCCAGCATACCTGAGTGTGAGGCATTCAGTTGCCATGGAACTGGGGTCAAGGCCATTCCTCTTTGAATGCCACACCCTTATCCGATATGATGGTTCTCCAACAGGGCTCATGGGCTCACTCCCAGATCCCCACTCTGTAGCACCGGGCTATACTCTCTCATGTGAAATGTCCACATGGGCTTCCTTGCCACCCAAGTCCAGCTCCCAGACTCCTTCCCTGTGTCCCTCTGCACGTCTCTCGTGTCTGGGGTGCACTGAGGCCGGCTTGCTTCTCTGAGCCACTGGCGTGCAGCCCTGCTAAATGCTGGTGGACAGGAAGTTCCCAAATTGTTCACCTTTGTTCTACCACAAGATCTCAAGGAAAAGAGGTGCGGGTCCCACTTTCCGAGCAGACCTCAACCTGGGATGCGTGTCTGCCAGAGAGAAGCAGCCATATGCGAACTCCTCAGCCCGAAGTACCCTAGCAGTTGTGCTGGGTGGAGGAGGGTCCGCAACTCCCAGACAGCCTGAGCTGACATCGCTTTCTTGGTTGCAGTGACAGGGAAGATGTACCATACCCTGCCTTCCTGCCAGGACGTTCCAACAAGTGATGTCTCTAATCGGCCATATAGAAGATCCCTCTCAAAGGTCAAAGGTTTTATATGAAGGAAAACAATCCCATTTATTACTATCTTTAAAACTTTCAAAATAGGAATATTTGCCAAAATTATCATATTTTGTATATTATTTGTATCACTTTTGCCCTTACCATTATAGTATAATTATCTTCTATTTTGTTATCAAATTATTGCAAGTATCTTCATGAGTACAAATGACGTTGGCAGTGTGATGTGTCTCACTTGGCAAAGCGATGGTGCCCAGATTTTTGTCAAATGTTACTCTTGATTTTGCTGTGAAGATATTCTTTCATATCTTGAAAGACATTTGATTAACTTTGAAATTAGTAGACCTTGAGTAAAGCAGATTAGCCTGCATAATGTGGCCTGGGCTTCATCCAAATGTCCAATCAGTTGAAGGCCTTAAGAGAAAAGACCAAGGTCCTGGGAAAAAGAAGGAGGAGTTCTGCCTCCATATAGTTTCCAACTTGAAATTGCAGCATCAACTCATAGTCTCCAGACTATGGCCTTGCCTTGTAGATTTTGGACTCACCAGCTTCACAATTGCATAAGCTCATTTCTTAAAATCTCTCTCTCTCTCTCTCTCTCTCCAAACACACACATACATCCTATTGGTTGTTTGTATGGAGAACTTTGACTAAAATCATACCTTGTTAACCATTACTTTAAATGGTATTAATTTTTTTAATTTAACTTTTCCCTGCATATGTTTATATGCAAAAACGCTAAGACGATTATCAGTGTTCATAGAACTAGCAGGGATGGCTTCTTTGACTTCCTATACAGCTTGTGAATTTATTCTGTAATCACAATGAAACCTACTCTATTTCAACTTGACATTTTCAGACCATCAAATTTCATTAGCCTCAGTTCCTTGTCATTTTTATTAATCACACATCACGTAGACCCCCCACTATCTATTTGGTCTGAATATTTATTCTCTAATTGCTGTGTTTTCTACTTCTTGACTTATCCTAAAACTATTCTTCTGTTTCTCTGAAATTCTGCAACCCAAAATCAGTAGTAAACAAACATCCCTTCCTCCCTGGTCTTACCACAAATTATCTCCCTACCTCTTGATACAAATTGAAACGAAACTCTCCAATACTGCTACTGATGCTAAGATTTTTTTAAATGAAAGCTACATATTTTCACAGATTCTAGAGATAATTCCATTTTCCTCTGTGTTTGATGATACTTCTAAATCAAAATTCATGAATCACACATGTACATAAAATAAATATATTCTCTTTAGACATTTGGTAATACCACGGTCTAATCCTCCTAATTTTCATCATCACTTTGTTTTTTGGTCACTCTCTGTATTGAAAATGTTGATTCTCATCTCATAGTGTTCATTTTCATCACAAGTGACATTAAAATCAATACTCATTCAATACCACTTACTCACATCTTCTTTTCTTCTTCTTTTTTATATAAATAACTCTTCCCTATGGAAAAGTGATTGCACTTGGTCTGGTGGAGCTAACCCTGCCCAAATGTTACATGACTAAGTATCAATTACAGTTTTCTAACTCTACATTTAAAATTGTCTGCAAATCTAAGCCTGGGTAATTAGAGCTCTCTTAAAAAATATTTTCTTCAGATATGGTGGACTGGTGATGTCTCTCTTTAAATTAGGATGAATAAGTTATTGTGATGTAAATGCAGTGCTATGGCAGTTACTGCTATCCTACGGAGAAGGCTTATGATAAGGACACTAAGCAGAGCAACAAAAACACAGAGATATAGAAAGGGGTATCCATAGTACTTGATACCAACAGTGCCAAAAGACAAATTATTGTTTTTGGTTTACAATTACATGAGCTATGAATATCATTTTTAGATGCCAGTTAGAATTGAGACTTTCATTGTTATAACATTTTATTGATAAAAATTACATGCAATAAAATGGATAAACCTTTCATATACAGCTCAGTAAACTTTTATATATGTGAAACCACTTAGATCAATATGGTTTTACATCATCCAGATCCAGTCAACCCCCCCCCCCCAATACACACACATACACAGTGGTAACCTGTCTTCTAACTTCCATTACCAAAGATTGACTATGCTTGAATACCATATAAAGGGGATTTTAGAATATATATTCTTTTATGTTTGACTTTTGGTGATATTTTTGAGATTCATTGATGTTGTTGAATGTATTAGCAGTTTGTTCCCCTTTATTGATGAGTAGCATTTGATTACACGAGTATGCCACAATTGGTTTTCCACCACACTGTTGATTGCCGTTTGACTAATATGTAAGAGGCTGATGTGAACACTCTTATGCAGATCTTTTTTTGTATATGGAAGTATGAATTTATACCTTTAGTAATACATTTCTAGACTATAGAACTGACAAAATGTTTTCTAAAACGCTTGCACCTGTCATTGTGACTTAAATAATTGTAACAAATAAAGATTAGTGGAGTATTGTGAATTATGGACATGAAAATGTGAACCTGGCTGATCCGAGGTGTGGTATGGAGCACTAGAGATTCTTCCTTGTCTGTCTGGGTGGTTGGTAACTGTGACGTGGTAGAAAACTGCTTGTTGAGCTGGTGTATATTGCATCCTGAGACTTAGGTTACGTGTCTACAAAGGGATAGGCTGTAGTCAATCTGGAGGAAAAATGGAAGGAAATCGAAGTAAGTTGGCCACATCATTCACATTTAATAATGTGCAGCAAAGAAGAGAAAATCTTAGCCAAAGCTGGCTGTCTAAAATCAAGACATAAAGATCTTACAACGTTATTAAGACAGGCACTTGATCTCTGCAGCTACACAATCACATTGGCTTATAGTCGGATAAAGTTTCTCTTTGCAGAAATATTCAAAAAGAATTATCTTCTTCAAATAAAATGAGTATAAAAAAGGTAGTAAAGTGAGAAACACAGTGATAAATAAAGTTAGGGTCTAGAAGAAGTCAAAAGACTAAGTGAAGTCTGTTTTTTTGTCTCTTTCCCAAATGCTTCTTGCTGTCCATGGTCTGCTTGACAAAGATAATTTATAATTTACTCTAAGTTTAAAATTAATTTAACAAATATTATTGACATGTACCATGTACGTAAATGATGGTAACTATTGAGAACAAAAACCAATGTACAAAACTGACCTTGGTTTACAGTTTCTGACAGTATAGTTAAGGGGTAGGGAGAAATATATGACCAAAGCGTAAGTGTTTGGTTGTAGAGGGTATGTACACACACAAAAATAGCCAGAACTGCTCAGTGGGGATGTGGTAAATGTTTCAGTTCACACAGAAAATTCTGTGAGTTTTTTAACATTTGAGAAATAATATACGTCCTTTTGTTGTTTTCTTACCATAAAAAAGAAGCAAATTTGGTTTTTAATATTTTCAAAATATACATTTTTCTTGAAATACCCACATTTGCCAGAATACTCAGCGTTGTTCAAATAACAACTCTCTCAGTAATATCATCAAAAATTAGATATTTCTCAACATATAAAATATATATGAAAAATAATGTAAGGGAATAAATTATAAATAAATAAGATTAAAATTATTTTGCAAGTGATTGTCTCACTATTCTGAAGCATTTGGATGCCTAGAACAGTGCTTGTACATAGCAAGACCTTAACGTGTCATTGCTGAATATGGCGGGCAAATGGATTAAGGTTCATATGATACTTCTGGATGTGTACCTTGTCATTCATGGTGTAAGATTCACAATGAGTGCATTGCGCACCGTTTGGGGAATGGTAACGCTTGAAGGTGCTGACTCGGGAAGGGGGGTTGGGGAAGGGAGGGATATATACCTACATGATGGGTGCAACGCGCACTATCTGGGGATCAGACATGCCTGGAGCTCTGACTTGGGGGGAAAGGCGGTACATGGACAACGTATGTAACCTGCAATTCTGTATCCCCCATAACAATAAGATGAAATAAAAAAAATAAATAAATAGTAACTAAAATAAAAAAAAATACCTGTGTCCTTTCTTAAATAATTTTATTATGCACATTTATATTTCCTGCCATTGTTGAATACTCATAGGATATGTGTTCTAATATTTTAAAAACTACAATATTAAACTATGTTTCTCAAGAGGAGTTGATGCTACTCTCCAGGGGATATTTGTAATATCTGGAGAAATTTTCCATTGTCTGAATTAGGGAGTTGTTACTGGCATCCAATAGGTGAAGGCCAATAAATATCCTACAATGCATCTGGCAGCTCCCCACAACAAAAACCTACCCAGACCCAATGTCAATAGTGCAAAAGCTGAGAAATCCAGTAGTAAAGGTATTGTCTAGTTTTGAAACATGCAATCTTACTGGACATGCTTTTTATGCCCACTGTCTGTAATTTCCTTTTACATAAAACCATTTATCAAGACTTCCTTGGTGTGAAGCATTTTAAGTAGCTCACAATATGTGTAAAGTAGTCGCTCACTTCTGAAAATAATCTACACTGTTAATTGGATTTCTTTAACCAGCCTGTATTTTAATCATCTGCACATTTAATAACTGAATCAAAGGTTTGACAATTTTATGTTATGGAGAGATGATTCTAATTTCAGGTGACAATTCAGAAATGGTTTTATGTTCATTTTTTTCCCCATGTTGATATATTTTTATCTTGGATCATTACTTTCTGCAACCAAAAGACATTTTTGGCTTTTTCATGCATCCCTAATGAAGACAATTAAAATACTTGATATACATTATATGGACAGGATCTCTTTTTAATTGTTTATTGTTTGCTTTCATAGTGATCAGTTATATTAAATGAGCCTTGAAGTTAAAGAGCATTTTGACGTTCTGTTTTTAATTTATCATTTCAGGTGATACTGACTGCTATTAAGGATCTAATCAAGGAGCTGAAAGACTGGTGATATTCAGCAACAGCACTGTAAATAAGAAAAATCTTTCAAGTAGCTTCAGAGAAAATTTTAAAACTTAAAAGGGTCTTTTTTGCTCGCAGGAAACCTGTCAACTACTCTAAGATAAACATACAACCTTTTATTCTTCTAAAATAAATTCATTCTAATGTATTTAGGATTTTACATTTCCCAAATAATGCAACATCCTGAAATACTTCCATGGATTAACCGTTCAACCTAAGTCAGCTAATTATAAGAAACGCAATAGCCACAGGCAAAATAATAAGGGTCAGTCGGCACTGACCTCAGTGTTGACAAACAGTAAGGAGAGACAGAGAGTGTGGCAAACAAAAAAGAAAATCATTCTAAGTAGTCAGTTAATTGTTGCCATGTAATGACAGATCTGATTTTTTGAAAAAAGCAAGTTATCCAGGTAAGTACCTTAAAATCTTCCTGATTTTAAGTGTTGGCTATTAATGACCCTGAAAATACTCTATGAATCAAACTACAAGGTCATACAAAACATGTCTGCTATCTATATTTGGTCAGGGAATTATCTTTCTTTTTTTTACTTTTGTTTCAATAGATTTCAAGAGTGGTCTTCAGTTTGGAAAGTGAGTATTTATATATACAGATATATATATATATATATATATATATATGTAATACATATGTGTACTCTGTATATAGTGTGTGTATATGTAGTACACATGTATAGTGTGTATCTAGTTACCAGATAAATAGAAGTGCTAACATTGATGTTCTTACTTTATCTATTTGTCAGGAAAATGTGTGTCACACATAATATTTACACTGGTCAGTTATTTTTGTAATGATGCTATATAGTGTAAGTCCCAAAATTTCAGTGGCTTTCAACAACACATATTTATTTCTTGCTAATGCATTTGTGAGTCAATTGCATTTACTGTTTTACTTATGATTTATTCAAAGATCCAGACTATACAACCAAGTGTCTCCTTAGGATACACCATTCAAATGGTGTTGGCAGAGAAACAAAGGGGAAAGTCAAATCATGGAAACATATTTAAAGTGTAAGATTTATGTCATCATCAACTTATATTGTCAAAGCAAGTCAAGAGCCTAAGGCAATAAAGAACAATCATATGAATGAAGGAGAACGAATACCTTTTGAAAAAATTACAACCTACCAAAATATCGTAAGAAAGGACACATTAAGCAGGGCTTAGTGGTTGATAATGTCAACTCACTAGTCTGTTTTCCTTTAGTGTAAGTCTGTGGAATACAAATAACTGGGCTGAGGCATTGATTATAGGGGTTTGGGGGTATATGGCAAATCTCTTTACTTTCTGCTCATTTTTCTGTAAACATAAAACTACTTTTAAAATAGTCTATTAATTTTAAAATAATGAGCTAATGGCATGACTGCATGCATATCTCTGCTGACCTCTCTATGAAACTGGTGAAAATTATATCTATCTATCTATCTATATCTATCTATATATATATATATATAAAACATTCCTGATATATATCTCAGGAAAACATCCAAAAGGAATGCAAAAAATAAATATCTATTTATGAATATCTATGAAAATTTAGTAAGAAAGTTAACGGTTTGTGGTATGTGAACAAAGATCACTCCCTCCTGCCCCTCTCTGAGCTCCACTTCAGACTGCTGCAAATAATAACACAGGGTTCCCTCTTCCCCTCAGCTTCCAGACAAAGAAGCAGGACATCAGCATTTGTCATCCTGACCCTACCTACCAGTTTCTGAGTCTAAGTCCCAAGTAAGTACAGCTGAGAGGCGGGAGCTCCTTTTTACTTCCCAGCCTCATGAAACAGAGCCTCTACCTCTCTGCCTTGGGGATGGCATGGTAAGATAACTAAGGTCCTGATTGTTCTTGTCCCAACTCATAAGGTGGTGATTTCATACCAGGAGAGGTAAGTGGAGAGAACCTCAGGCTGCTATGCTCCCACCCCCAAATGATTTTATATAAGGATTCCATAAAAACTGGCATAGCTTTTCAAATTAAATAAGGTTGAATCCTGCAAGGTTGAAAGATACAGTATCAACGTGTAAAGTCAATTTTATTTCTATACACTTGCAATGAACAATCTGAAAATGAAATGAAGAAATTCATTCACAATAGCATCAGAAATTAAAATACTTAGAAATCATTATAATTAACAAAAGAAATGCAAAATTTATATACTGAAAACTGTAGAACATTTTAAAGAAATTAAGTGAGATCTACATAAATGAAAATATATCCTATATTCATGGAATAGAAGACAATGTTGTGAAGACAGCAATGCTCCCTAAATTAGTCTACAGGAGCAACACAATACATATCTGAATACAAGCTGACTTCTTTGTAGAAACTGACAAGCTGATTATAAAATTTGTAAGGAATTGTGAGGCACTTAGAATACCCAAAACCATCTTGAAGTAGAAGAAGAAAGTAATATTCACACTTTCTGATTTCAAAACTTACTATAACTATAATTCGATGGTCTTTCAGATGGTGTACTACTAATGCAAGAACACACATATGGACCAATGGGATAGAATGAAGTATCTAGCAATAATTCCATACATTTATGGTCAATGAATTTTTAAAATGGTGTCAAGATCATCCAACATGAAGGGAATAGTCTTATCAAAAAATTGTTTTGAGACAACTGGATAGCCATATGCAAAAGAATAAAGTGGAACCATTAGCTCAAATCATATATAAAATTTAATTTAAAATGGATAAAAGACATAAATATAAGAACTAAAGTTATTAATATAAACTTCATAGAAGAAACCACAGGAATAAAGCTACATGATGTTGGATTTGGCAAAGGATTCTCTCCTATGACACCAGAAGCATCAACAACAAAACAAAAAATAGATAAATTGGACTTCATCAAAATTAAAAACATTTTCCTCCAAGGTACATCTCCAAGAAAGTGAAAAGACAATCCACAGAATGGAAGAACATATTTTTAAATCATATATGTGATAAGGACTTTATTCAGTATATATAAAAATTCTTACAACTCAATTATAAAAACACAAATAATCCAATTGTAGACATGGGCAAAAGTATACAAACAGACATTTCTCCAAGGAAAATATAAAAAGGCCGAGGAACACACGAAGAGATGGTTGACATCATTTGTCATTAGGCAAATGCAAATAGAACCATAGGACATATCACTTTACACCCACTAGGAAGGAATAACAAGTGTACATAAGGATATGGAAAAACCATAACCCTTGGACACTGCTGGTGGGAATGTGAAATGGTGCATCCACTTGGAATAGTTCAGCAGTTTCTCAAATGTTGAAACTTAGAGTCATCATATGACTCAGCAATTCCACTCCCAGGTATATATCCAAGAGAAATGAAAACATGCCCACACAAAAAATTGTACATGACCTTTTGTAGCATTATTCACAATAACTAAAAGGTGGAAGCAATCCAAATCCATCAACTGATGAATAAATAAATGTAATATATTATAAAATGGAATATTATTTACCTATAAAAGGAATGAAATGCTGAAACATGATACAGTAAAAAATAACTTTAAATGCATTATGTTGTTAGACAAGTCAGCCACAACGTACAACACATTGTACATTTTCATTTCATATGAACGTCTGGAATATGAGCATCTACAGAGACTGAAACTAGATTAGTGGTTGATTAGGTTTGGATAGAAGGAATAGTAAAATGGACTGATAGCTAAAGGGTATGTGGCTTCTTTTTGATGTGATGTATGTACTTTAAAATAGACTGTGATGATAGTTTCACATACTTGTGAGTATGATAAAAAACCATTGAGTGGTACACTTAAAAATGAAATATAAAAGAGAAAATATGAGCTATCCATGAAAAGACATGGATGAATCTTGAATGAATATTGCTAAATGAAACTACCCACTCTGAAAAGGCAACTTATTATATGTTTCGAATTATATGACATTCTAGAAAAGGTGAAACTTTGACAGTGATAAACAAAAATCAGTGGTTACTGAAGGAGAGAAAGCAGGATTGAATAGGTGAAACATGGTAGGATATAACAAAATTATTCTGTATACAATGGTAATGGTGGATTTATGACAGTGGGCATTTATCAAACCAACAGAACTTTACAATACAAAGAATGAACCTTTTCATGTGAAAACTGAGAAACCTCCTTTAGGAGGCTGGGGAATATCAGGAGGAAATTCAAAACGATGATAAAAATACAATTGTGTTACAAATGTATGAAACAGCTACACTGAAGTGTAGCTTAATATAACTACATATAGTTACATTTAGAAATATTTATAGATATATGTACATATCTACAGCTCTCTCTTTGCTGTCAGCTGAGAAGTCCCAGACACAACAATATTCTGATAGCAGTGACTACACG
Organism: Eulemur rufifrons; assembly: GCF_041146395.1. Taxonomy (NCBI): domain Eukaryota; kingdom Metazoa; phylum Chordata; class Mammalia; order Primates; family Lemuridae; genus Eulemur; species Eulemur rufifrons. The sequence continues at coordinate 10,440,838 of NC_091009.1, forward strand.
AGGCACCTACATTTTGGCATCTAATACAATTATCCAATAAAAGGAGCCAGGGCTCCTTAGAGAATTGATGGATACTAGGGCTGGACGCTCTGGTAGTGTCAGAAATTAAGACAGTGCTAAAAGAAAAAAAGTCACATTGATTGAGTATATAAAGGAAGAGAGGAGCCAATTAACAATAATTTATATATATTTCAAAATAGCTAAAACAAAGATTTGGAATGTTCCCAGCACAAAGAAATGATAAATATTTGAGATGATAGATATTCCAGTTACCCTGAATTGGTTATCCCACAGTATATGCATGTATCAAAATATCATATATACTCCAAAAATATGTACAATCATTCTATATATTAAAAAATTAACAAAAAAGAGTTACCAATGTCCAAAACTAGAACAATTTGTGCAATGAAATAAAAAAGCAATATTGGATTATAACCCAAAGTATAATATAAAAATACATGTGCCCATACTGACATAAATGCTTGATTTAATAAATAAATGGAGAAGAATAGAAAAATATTCTGTACAGAAGAATTTCAAATAATTTATACAGATTCTCTTCTCAGGTAACAAAATTGTAACACCCCACTACTTAAATGTAGGCTGTGCACAGTGACATCCTTGCAAAGAATACAGTGTAGGCCAGGCTTGGTGGCTCATGCCTGTAATTCTAGTATTTTGGGAGGCTGACGCAGGAGGATCGTTTGAGCTCAGGAGTTCGAGACCAGCCTGAGCAAGAGCAAGACCCCGTTTCTACTAAAAAAATAGAAAGACAACTAAAAATATATAGAAAAATTAGCTGGACAACTAAAAATATATAGAAAAAATTAGCCGGGCATGGTGGCACATGCCTGTAGTCCCAGCTACTCAGGAGGATGAGGCAGGAGGATCACTTGAGCCCAGGAGTTTGAGGTTTCTGTGAGCTAGGCTGACGCCACAGCACTCTAGCCTGGGCAACAGAGTGAGACTCTGTCTCAAAAAAAAAAAAAAAAAAAAAAAAAAATACACTGTAAAAGGAGGAGGGAAGTAAATTTACAGTGAAGAAATGTGAGAAACTAAACACTACACCAGGAAGCTGATCAAAAGCAACACCAGTAGTGATAAGTCATGTTGATAGTATGTACTCTTGATATGCTGTGATAAGAATTACACTTTACTTCTGTGGTCTACCCACTAATACATGTAACCCTGCCTAATTATGAAAATAACTTCAGAAGATTCCTAGTGGAGGACAATACCTCTACCACTACTACCCAAAAATTTCAGTCATAAAAGCAAGAAGTCTGAGACATGGTTAAAGCCACAAGAAACTAGAAACAAGACAGTTAACTGTAATCTGGCATTCTGGGTGGGATACTAAAACAGAAAAAGGACATAAGGTAAAAACTAAGGAAATTTTAGTAAAGTAAGATAATAATGTATCAATATTGGTTTATTAATTTTAGTAAATATGCCATACTGATGTAACATATTAATAATAGGGGCACCTGGATTCAAGGATATGAGAACTGTCTTTACTATCTTCATATTTATTTTTGTATATTTAAAGCTATTCTAAAGTTAAAAAACCGAAATATTTACGTAATGAATGTTAAGTTAATTATAGTCATAATAAAATTAATAGGATATACAAATGGGTAAAGACAGTATTTATGATAACAGGTAATTATATAATTTTCATTCTAAATCTACACATATGCACACACACATCTGATAATAATATAAAATGTTGTTACACTAATTTTAGATAACTTGTGTGCATTTTGTTAATGTACATGTATTTTCTTTATTTGGTCCGTTAACATTTTGTGCATATTTCAGTGATAACACTTGGTCTTTATAACGGTTGTACTCATGTGTTTGTTTCTCTATATCCACAGTTTTATTCTTTAGTGTTTTAGTAATAGACACTGTTCCTTAGTATTTCCTAAACCTGCTAGTACACAGCTTTGGAATTTCTAAGACACTTTAGTCCATAAGTGCTCAACGAATGAATGATTGATTCAATGTATGAATAAATGAATGAAATAGGCCATGTATGAATAGAGCATTATATTTGCACGACTGTCTTCATGAAAACACACGTGTGCAGTTTCACACACATACACACATATGCCCTGTGTATGTATAGATGAATAATCAGGTAAACAAATTAAAAATTATTACTAAGTTACTACAGAATGGCAGGATGGGTTAAATACACTGTTCCTATTTACCTTAGCTATTTCAGATCCATGTCGAATCCTGTAGAGGGCACTAAATATTCTCTTATTTTACTTCCCCTTCTTTTTTTCTCGAATTCCTTGTTAACATCATTGACATATACTGAACACTTACTATATACTATATACTGAGACATATTGTTATTTTTATAAAATTAAAAAATAAAAAAACTCCAGATACCAATGGTCTGAAAATACAGTTTTGAAGAGAGATTATAGCATGCACCATTAATATAATTGTGATAGCATATAATCGTATATACTCAAGTCCTACTTAGAGAGGTATGCGCTTCCTTTTTTGGTTCCTTAGCAACTCGTCCCTTATTCTGGTATAGGATTTATCCTGCTGTTTTATAATTGGCAACTTTCCTCCTCAGCACATGGTTTAAATTTCCATCCCTGTAAGATTATGTTTTTTTCATTCATCAATGAAACTCTGAACCTAGTAAAATGTTTGGCACAAAGCAGTAACTAGATTGACACATGTTTAATTTAATCATCCCTCATTTTCTGTATCGACATCTTTTGTGCATATTGACTACGTAATTGAATGGCTCTCACAAGTGTTACTGCACTTGCCCTGTTTAGATTTATTCAATGGGTAATAGAATAGAGATATCTAACATTGCCATAGGGGAGCAGAAGACTAATTAAACATTTTAAATAATAATCATGTGTACAAAGTTAAAAAATTAAGGAAGGATTAAAGATGAATCAACAATATAGTTATCAGCTGATACTGATGTATCTTACAAAAGATTATGATCATTAGGGGAAAAAGATATTGCCAGAGGACATGAAAAATAATTCATAAATTTTAAATCTAAATTGTTGATATAACCAATGGGACTTAATGAAGGACATAGTATATGTTAGAGATAGGTAAAAATAAAGAAAAATAATTACCAGACTTGTCTTTCATAAAATATGGAGAATTAGAGAAAGAAAATTTTTATGGACTTCTTACAACAATAATTAAGCAACACCTATCATATTTTTCTTCTTGCCTGAAATAACCAGAAAACCAAACAAAACATATAAAATAATTATCTTTAGGAAATTAAAAAGAAGATAAAAGCAAAAAATGAAGATAAAAATCAGATTAATTAAAAGAGAAAATAATAAAAGTAAAAGTTGACTTTCTCAAGTGATCAATAAGATTTATAAACTTCTAGCTAGAGTGATCACTAAAAAAAGAGTTAGTACATAAGGTGGTAATATTAGGAATAAAGGAGGTCTCAGCACTAGAGATTCTACAGATAAAAATGATACAGGCATGAAATAAAATAAGCAAAGAAAACTTCTCACAATATAGGTCTATAACGCAAAATGGGGAAAGCAGCAGATCAGACAGAATTGAAGAATGATGGATATGAAGAAATGGCTCTGAAGTAGCAAAGTGGGATCTAGAGAATGAAACTGTAATACACCGTGATAAAAAGAAGAGAGAAATAATTTATAATATATATCTAATCATAACTTCATTGTAAATATAGAGAATGGTGATAAGATAATGGGAATAATTGTGGAAGTACAAGGTTTGGCCATATACTTTTATGTTGTGGAAGCTCAATATATCACAAGTACAATAATTTTTTAAAACTGTCCCAAAGACTGTAACAGTGAAACTACAGAGTATCAAAAATAAAATATCTCTAAAATATCCATAGGAAATGAATTATTTTTCAGAGAAATTCAGACTGAAGATTAATTCTCAATAAATATGAAAGCAAGACAAATGAAAATAAAAAAAAAGAGAAGATACAAGATGCAAACAAGAAATCATAACAGAAACTAGAATACTTTTGGAATTTAAATGTGATCAAAACATTACTATCGGAATTTGTTGAGATAAAGGTAGAAAAATACTAAAAGGAATTATCATTATATATGCTAATTAGCAATATATATGTATACACACTAACTGCTCATATTTGTATAAAATCAAGACAAAAACATGATCAAAGTAGTGGATTTAATAACTTAAATAAATTATTAGCAGCATAAAAAGGAAAATAAAAATTGAGATAAAATAGAAGGGATCTTGCAAAGAAGATAGAAGGAATAAGAATTAGAAATGTCTTTATCTTAATAATGTGAAATTAAGTTATTAAGTTGTTATGAAGAGTTGCTTCAAACTTAGAAAATACAATGAAGTAATTGACACCTTAATTTAGGCAAACTAAATTATTTTATAGATTTTATATATATATACATATAATATATATAAAAGTTTCAATATATTTCAGATTCCATTTAAGATGAAATTCTAAAGACCTTTGAATAACATTAAAGAGATCCTAAAGAAAGCAACAATGCCATGTTTCCATATTTGTAAATTAGAGATTACTAATCTTGACATTCAATGAAATTTCAATCAAACCACCCAATAACTTTGGACTTGAAAAGTTGACTTCAAAATTCATACAAATAAAAAATGTGCTGACAAGCCAAATCATTCCTTCAAAATAAGAATATAGTGAGGAGACATATCCTATTAGATAGGACTACCCATATATAATAGATTCTGTTTAGTGCCAATTGGTTTTTGCTAGGTCCGTTCTATATAAACAATTTGAGTCCCCTCAGTTCAGTGTGTTAGCATTTTGGTGTCTGAATCTCATGCAATTCAAGAAGAAATACTACCCTGCTTGGTCAGCGGTACTGATCCACTCACTAGGCCACCTTCTTGAAACTGGGGTTGTTCGCAATGTCCTGTGGTGACCCCATACATGTAAACTCCAGAACTCCTTGGGCATTTGGTTGGGATATGAAGGAATGGCTTGGACTGTGCCATGAAGTGGGGAGATAAGTATGGAGTCCCACTCTGACTAGGAACTGGAAATTGCATCAAGACAGCACTGAAATCCCACCAAGATGGCCTTACTGCCCTGATTACGGTAATCATGAAGGGGACTGAACTGTTGAAAGTGAGTCAGGGTCCCCTGAGGCAAGAGCCTCACTTGTCTGTGTTTAAGGGTGTTACTATTACCAGATATTCAACTATATTATAAAACTCTTGTAATTCAAACAGTGAGTTATTGGTAGAATGGTAGAAAAAAAAGACCACTGGAGCACATTGTATAGCACAGAAAACAAAACTACATGTATACAAAAGCTTGGTATATGGCAATGGTACTGCAGATCAGTTTGAAACAATGACCAACACAGTAGTTCAACACTAAATTTATATCTTAGAGGTATTCTTATGTAAGTGCATCAGTAGATCTTAAGAAGAAAGTCCATGACTATTGTAATCTCTATGAGGGCAGGATAGTTTATCTATTTAGTTTAATGATATATTCCCAGTACATGAAATAGTATCCAGAACCCATAAAATATTACAAAGAGAGCTTCATTTTTGCTTAGCAAAACTGCAAATATAATATATACCATCCACCCATGGGAGAATGGCTAAATAGTTGTATATACATACTATGGAATATTACATATAGTTTAAAATGAATGAACTAGAGAAACAGCTATTAACATTTCAAAATACTTAATAATAACAAATATTAGTCACAGAAGAATATATTGTATAATATTTATTTTAACTAAGCATAAAACAGGTAGAAGTAATCATTATATTCTTAGGCACTAAAATCTAAAGATAATAACTGAAAATTTAAAATAGTGGTAAAAGAATTAGAGGAAGTAGATATTGTGATGCTAACAATAATTTTGTATGATTTAACTGGATGTTAGGATCCTGGGTAATTTTCTTTTTCTTTTATTTTCTAATTTAAGATATACACATACATACACATATATCAATTATTCACATGAAAGGAGTTAGAAAAAAGTTATTTTCTTATATTTGGTAAAAATTGTGAAAAATTAAATTAGAGATTTTTATTTCACTTCACTTTTTTTGTTTTACCTTAGCACATTAGTTTGGCACACAAAAATGTTCAATGAATGCTCTTTGAATGATTGATTTAAAATAATGTGATCAACCTTAAATATTCTCAGGCAAAAATATCATTTTAAATTTGGTCATCTCATGGGAGGAACTTATGGGAGAAATTTTCTTAAGGTGAAGTATTATATTTTCATAAATGAAGTGTTTGAAGTTCATAAAGTCAATTATACAAAGTAAAATATTTCAGGTGTCAGATTGCTGCATCAAGTCATTAATTGGGCAGAAAGCAGAACATAAATTTGTCTTTATTTTAGGACAATGTGGCAAAAATGTCATTAAATGACAATATTCTTTGAGTGATAGTTTTTGAATGAACACTATTATAAAATCAATTGGATTTTATTCAAAATCTACATTTTCTACATGTAAATTAGTTATGCTGGTCTGTGGTGCTGGAAAAAGAATGTCAAGCTAAGCATGTTTATCAAGGATTAACTTATTTCCCAATCTCTGGAATAAACTAGCAATTCTTCTTCCTACTCCTCCTCCTCCTCCTCCTCTTCTTCCTCTACCTCTTCCTTGCCTGCCATCTCTTCCTATTCAACATTTTGATCTTCTTTTTACCTTTTGTTTTGCTTTTCCTAATTTTCTGGTTCCTTGACCTATTTTTACTCCAGTCTTCATGTTTCTACATAAAAGCCAACAATTTACCAGTCTAATAATTAAGACAAAACTCAGAATTATAAATATGTTGATTTTGATTTTGAGAAAAATAAAAAGGAACATTATCCAACATTGAAACAGGTAAACATAACTAGCAAATTTCATAAATGTAATATTAATGAAATTGTTCTTATTAATTTATATTTATTTACTCATTTACTCATAATAGCATCCCTAGTCTCACTATCTTTTTATTCAAAGAAAATGAGGGACATAAGTTTTAAGTGAACCATCTATATTTATATAAATGCTAAATAACATACCTGGGCTTCAAACCCAGGCAACTTGGCTTGAAAAGGCTACAAATTCAGCAATACATAATGTCTACCTATAGAATAGATTATATAAATTAAACTTGAATTCCTGTGGTAATGATAAAGGAACAGAGATAGGATTACAAGTGATTTTTGGTCTTATTTTCATGATCCCATGTGTTTTTAGTTTTTTTGTTTGTTTGTTTTGTTTTTCTTCATGAACAAATGTAATTTATTCCAAAACTGCAAGGTTGGTTTAACATTCAAGAATTAGTCAACATAATCAGAGAAAATACCAACAAGATGGCTGACTAGAGACACAGCTGCCAGATCATCTCAGAAAGAAAGAAAAGTTCTAGATGAAAAAGAAAAACCAAACAAACATAGATTGGGTGTAATTCCAAGGGAAAAGTGCCAGAACCTACCAGAGATTCTATGGGAAGAAGTAGCAGACTAGAACAAGAAGGTGCAAGATATTGGCAGAGTTCAACTCCCAACAGGGTTGGAGTCCAGTGAAAAGGGGAGGTAGAGTGGTTTGTTTCTCTGTCCCTCAAATCCCTGGTAGTCAGCACACTCCTGAGCTGCTAGAGGGCCTTTCTACCCTCACAAACACAAAAGATGCTGCCACCAGTGAACTGGAAACTTCTTGAGGACAAAGCACCGGGACACCAGCCCACTGTGGTGCTTCCCATTACCACAGACCTGAGCCAAGACAGCAAGTGCCATATTACTTCTCGATGCCTTTCTCCTCCCCAAGCTCCTCAGTTTTCATCTCACTTGTTCCCAAACAAAGATTTCCCAACTCCAGCCCAGACTGCAGGAGCCACTGGGAGTTGGTGGGTCCTGGGGTATCTGTGTGACCCTGGAGCCTGGACATTACAGGTGGGCTTCCTTATGGAGAGGGACAGAGACAACCAGAGTGCTAGCTTTCCTCCATTCAGACTCCTTTTCTACCCTTTCCCCCTCCAACCCTTGGTGGTCAAGAGAGAGGATTGGGCCGGGGCTCTCAGTAGTGGTTGCTTCTCCTCTTTTGGTGCATCCACCACACTAAGGTTTCCACAGAGAGTGGGGTTCAAACCTTTCCTTTTAAAAACATGCAGCAGACTAAAGGGTGCTCAAACTGGGAGCTCCCTGCTCAAATGTCCTCCCTGCTGTTACTGTCCTGGCTGCTCCATCAGAGCAGGGCACACCCTGAAGCTCAGGGACATCAAATCTGCTTGCACAACCCATAGGCAACTTGGGTGCAGCAAGTTTTCTCCCCAGCACAGTCAGGGATTGATCTATGGGGACCCAGAGATAGGCCTGTAGACCAGATCCTGCGCTCCCAGGTCTTGATCGTGTTGCTTGGAGGCACAGAGGGGAGATTTGTGAACTAAGCTCAGGAGGCAAGGTAGTCTGTGTGGGCAGAACTGAAAAGAGAGAGCAACATGTGTCCTGGCCACTGCGCACTTGTGGAACACCCCACGCCCTACAGGAAAGTCACAATCTCAGTCCAAGGTGGCATCCTGGACACAAAATCTCCCAGCCCACAGGACACCATCATGGGGGATCTCAGCTAGTTTGAGCTCCTGCCTGCTGGTAGATGCTGGAGGGAGACCGTGGAGCTGGGGAGGGGGAGAAGAGCAAAATCTGCTCCTGACAGCCAAATAGTGAGTCTCAATAGCCCCTCACCCACAAGCAGACTTCTGGCTGGGTGTGGCCACATAGCCCCTCCCTAACAGTTTTCCTCAGAAGCCAGGAACAGACCTTTGATGGCTGCTGAAATAGTTACTTTACCACCTTTTGTGGAGCCTGGGGGTAGGCTCACCCAACCCTGCCCTGCCCAGCCTCACTCCCCCACCTGTCTCTGCTGTGGTGGAGAATAAGGGCTCATCTGGAAGTTCCAGGATCCTGCTCACCATCTGGGGCATTCGAGTGCTTCTCTTGAGGGGCTAGAGCTGGTTACAGGTCCCCAAAACAACATTGCAGCTTGTTCCTTTTGAGGGGCAACACCTACTGAAAGGGAGGCCAATTTGCAAAGCCCTTTAACACATTAACTGCCATGTGAGTTGTATTTAACTAACGCTACTTTTGAGCCCGGGAACTCATGAAGCAAAACCCTGCAGTTGGTTCATGAACATTGTATTTTTTGATGGTCTTATTGTTACAATTAATACTGACAATTTAATTCTAAAAATGTGAACTGCATTGCATATAACTCACACACAGAAAACAATAAAAATAACAAATTAGAAAGTATAATTTTGTTTTAATAAAACACCGTGGCCCAGGGAAACATTTTGTTTTATAGTGTGACAGTCAATGTGTTAAAGCATTTACTGACTAAATCATAAAGAGTGGAGTTGATTCTTACCCACAAGCACCACCTACTGTCTCAGAGATTAAACTGGACATCCCAATGCAATTCACACTGTTGAGAAGACCACAGGGCTGGGGGGAAAGAGAAAGAATTTCAAAGACCTCCATCCCCTCTCATTAATGAGAGACAGGGAATCTGCCCTTACAGATGGCTCAACACTGCTACAGCCTACATACTACTAGCAACTGAGAAAACCACCACACTAAGGATATCTACAGCCAAGGCATCCATCCAGAAACTAGACAGCCATCAAAGCACCCACAAGCAAAACCAAAGGTTCTCACCAAACGTATGCTACAGACTCAACCTTATGAGTGTGTGTGTGGGGGGAACTAACTAAACAAACAAACAAACAAACAAAAAATCAAAAAATAAGAAGCAATAGCAGCTCTAGATGAGAAGGATTCAGTGAAAGAACTCCAGATATATGAAAAATCAGAGTAAAAGGACACCTCCAAAGTAGAACAGCTCTCTAACAATGGATACCAATAAAAATGAAAATATTGAAATGACAGATAAGAAATTTCAGATATGGATTGTAAGGAAGCTCAATAAAATCTAAGACAACTTGGAAATCTGACTCAAAGAAAGCAGAAAAACAATTCAGGAAACGAATGAAAAATTCACTAGAGATCAACATATTAAAAAGAAAACAAATAGAACATCCAGAAATGAAAAATTTATTGAAGGAAATACAAAACACAGCAGAAGGTTGTAATAATAGACTAGAGCAAGCAGAAGAAAGAATCTCAGACCTGAAGACAGCTCTTTCAAATTAACTCAGTCCATCAAAAATAAAGAACAAAGAATTAAGAGGAACGAACAAAGTGTACAAGAAATATGGGATTATGTAAAATGGCCAAATATTAGAATCATAGACATTGCTGAGGATGAAGAAGAAAATGCAGGAGGGCTGAGAAACCCATATGAGAGAATAATTGAGGAAAACTTCCCTGGTTTTGCTAGAGATTTAGACATCCAGGTACAAGAAGCTCAATGAACACCTTGGAGATAAATCATAAAGAGGCAATCACCAAAAGCAAAAATCTTCAACAAAATACTACCAAACCTAGTCCAGCAACATATAAAATAGATTTAACATTATGTGCAGATATGATTTATAGCAGGAATGCAACTTTTCCCCATTCAGTATGATGTATTGTTTGCATCCTCTGTGATTTCTTTCCACAGTGTGAGTATCAGTTCTTCTTTATAGGTCTGATAAAATTTGGCTGTGAATCCATCTGGTCCAGGGCTTTTTTTTTCCCTTGGAAGATTTTTTAGAACTGCTTCAAACAGCCCCATTAAAAAGTAGGCAAAAGACATGAACAAAAACTTTTTAAAGGAAGATAGACTAATGGCCAATAAACATGAAAAAAATGCTCAAAGTCTCTACTTATCAGGGAAATGCAAATGAAAACCATGATAAGATATCACCTAACTGCAGTGAGAATGGCTTTTATCAAAAAGTCCCAAAACAACAGATGCTGGCATAGATGCAGAGAGAAAGGAACATTTATACACTCTTGGTAGGACTGAAAATTAGTACAACTTCTATGGAAAATAGTATGGAGATTCTTCATAGATCTAAGGTAGAAATACCTTAGGTAGAAATACCTTAGGTAGATCTAAAGTAGAAATACCTTCAAAGATCTAAAGGTAGAAATACCATTTGATCCAGCAATGCCACCACTGGGTATTTACTCAAAGGAAAAAAAAAGCCATTTAACCAAGAAAGACACTGGCACTCGGATGTTTATTGCAGTATAATCTGCAATCGCAAAGATGTGGAAACAACCCAAGCCCCTATCAATTCATGAGTGGATTAATAAAATATGATATATGTATACCATGGAGTAGTACTCAGCCATAAGAAAAAATGATGAATACCTTTTATAACAACCTGGATGGAACTGGAGATCATTCTCCTAAGTGAGGTATCACAAGAATGGAAAAATGCACACCACATGTACTCACTATTAAATTGGAACTAACTGATCAGCACTCATGAGCACATAGGGGTGTAAAACTCAAGGGAAATCAAGCAGGTGGGAAGGGGGAGGGGGGGATGAGTGAAATCATACCTAACTGTACAATGTATATACTTTGTACTTTTGTTCTTTGTGTGTTTATACTTTGACTCAAGCTGTACAAAAGCAATCTATGTAACCAAAACATTTGTACCCTAGTAATATTCTGCAATTAAGTAAAAAAAAGATAAAAAATAATACATGCTGGTGAGAACGTGGAGGGAGAGGAATCTTATACACTGTTGGTGGGAAAGTATATTTTCATACAACCATTATGGACAACAGTATGTATGTTCCTCAACATTAAAGTTAAATTCCTCAAGTTAAAAATTGAACTGCTATATGATCCAATGTTCTCATTACTGGGTATGTATCTAAAGGAAATAAAATCTGTATGTGGAAGAGATCTGCATTCCCATGTTTATTGCAGCACTATTCTTAGCCAAGATATGGAATTAAGCTTAATGCCCATCTACATATTATGTTAAGTAAAATAATCCAGCACAGAAAGACAAATACTACATGATATTATTCATATGTGCTATCTAAAAAGTTGATTTCATAAAAGTGTATACTATAGCCTTGGGAGGGTAGAGGGAAAGAGGAAACTGGGAGAGGTTGTTCAATGAGAGCAAGGTTATAATCAGAGAGGAAGAATAAGTTCTGGTGTTCTATTACATAGTAGAGTGAATATAGCAAATAAAAAAGTAGTGCATATTTCAAGATCTCTAGAAGAAAAGATTTTTGAATGTTATCACAAAAAATGATAAATTTTAATGTTATGTATATGCTAATTACCCTGATCTTATCATTATACAAGGTATACATTACACAGTACTTTACAAATTTTTAAAATTGTTATTTTTCAATTATTAATAAAAATAATTAAAAAAATTAAATATATGGAAAAAGACATCGCATATTCAAAGATGGGAAGATTTAATATTGTCAAGATATTAATTGTACACAAATTAAGGAACAGATTTAATGTTATCTCTACTAAAATCTCAGCACTGGTTTTTTGTTTAAAATTGACACGATGGTTCCAAAATTGATATTGAAATACAAGGGATCCAGAATAGCCAAAACAATCTTTGAAAAGAAGAATTCATTTGGAGGACTTACATTTACCAATATCAAAGCTTGCTACCATGCCCTAGTAATCAAGACATGTAGTTCTGGGATAAAAAAATGGTTAATTGAATAAAATTGAAAATACAGAAATAAATCATTATAGCTAAGTCCAATTGATTTCCACAAGAGTTCTATGACAGCTCTATGGGGAAGTGTTTTCTTCTCAACAAATAGTGTTGGGGCAACTAAATATACATATGCAAAACAATGAAATTGGACCCCTACCTCATCCACATACAAACTCAAAAAGACCACAGATCTAAATGTGAGAGCTGGCATTGTAAAAATCCTAGAACAAAAAATAGGGACAAATCAAACTAAAGACTTGCTAGTCAATGGTTTCTTGAGTAATGCCAAAAGCATAAGTAATAAATGAAAAAAATAAATTATAATTCACCAAAATTAAAAAGATATGTATCTCAAAAAAAAATCAAGAAAGTGAGAAGACAATCCACAGAATGTAAAGAAATATTTGCAAACCACATATATGATAAGAGATTTCTATCCAGAATACATTTAATACAAAAAGTCTTATAACTTAACCATAAAAAGCCATATAATTCAATTAGAAAATGGACAATAAGGAAAATAATTTGAATCAGCATTTCTCCAAAGAAGATACATAAATGACTACAAGCATTAAAATACACTCAACATTTTTAGTCATTAGAGAATAAAAATTGAAACTACAACAAGATACTATATCACACTGTTAAGGTACTAAATTTGAAAAACAAAGAATGATAAGCATGAGTAAGGAGGTGGAGAAACTGACAACCACCACCATTATGGAACTGCTGATGGAAATGCAAATTGTTGCAGCTACTTTGGAAAACAGTTTGGTGGCTCCTTGAAATGTTAAACATTAAGTGTTACCATAAATCTAGTAATTCAACTTTTACATATATACACTGAAAAAATGAAAATATATGTACAATGTCTAAGATCTTAGACATTGGTGTTTATGGTAGAATTATTCATAATAGCCAAAATGTGGAAATCAGCCAAATGCCCATCAACTAATGAACAGATAAATAAAATATTATTCAACCAAGTAAAGGAATAAAGTTCTTATATATGCTACAATCTGAATGACTCTTGAAAATATTACTATAAGCAAAAAAAGGCCGATAAAATATTGTATGATTCCATTTATATGGAATGTTTAGTAAAGACAAATCCATAGAGACTAAAACTATGATAGCAGTTGCCTAGAGCTGAGGTATGGTGGGATGAGGTGTGACTGCAAATGGGTATGACATTTCATTCTGGGTGATGAAAATGTCCTAAAATTAGAATTGGGGATGGTAGATAACTTTGGGAGCATACTTTGGAATGATACACTTTACAATTATACAATTGAAAAAGTGACTTTTACCTTAAAATTGTTTTAAAATAAAAAAATGTTAAAGACCAATTAATTTTTCATTAAAATATATTGAAATATAAATTGTATTATTTTATTTTTTAATTTTAAACAAAACATCATCAGTAAAGTTTCACCTGTTGTAAATCTATACTGTAATTATTTCCTCTTAGCAATATCTCAGGTTGGTCACACAAAATACAAGATCTGTATTAGAATTAAGATTAACTGGAGCTAACACAGAGAATAATTACACTCTTTCTTAATGTGTAAATGTCAGTAAACTAACCTATTATGAATAGGCATATTTCTGAAAAAGAATTACTATCATATTAATAATAAAAATAGCCATAGCAAGGTTAATATGTTTGAGAAATCAATATCAACATTTATAGATTTTCTAATACAACTTGCATTATTGTTAGTAAATATCATTGATGTGTCAAATTATTTTATTTCTTTTAAAATTCACATTTTGTTAAGATATTGCTACAGGATAAATGCTATTGTTAAAACAAATTTAAACATTATATTTGTTCCTAGGAGAGTGCTTCATCAACTTCAATTTTAATAAATAAAAACTGGACTATTTATACATTTACAAAATAATTTCCTATTACACTTACATAATAAGCACATTTCAAATATATGAAAATAATCAGGTGGGCTTTGACATATTAACATATTTTAAAAAATCAGATATTCTGAATAAGATTGAATTTGTAGAGAATATGTTTATTTTTATTCACTCATGCATTCTATCAATGTTTTTTATAGTCTTATGAGGCAAAAATTGTTCAAAATGCTGGAGATTAAATAGTAAACAAGCCAGATTAGGTCCTTTCATTAGTAGAGTTTATAATCTAATGTGGATAAGCAATAAAGCATCTGATTGGGATGGCCTAGATCATGTTTGTACAATCTTATATTTTCTTTTTTAAGATTGATATTAATACATAGTTGTACATATTTATAAGGTACATGTAATATTTTGATACATACATACATACAAATTGTAATGATCAAATCAGGGTAATTGGGATATCCATCATCTCAAACATTTATCATTTCTTTGTGTTAGGAGCATTCCTAATTTTCTCTTTCAATTATTTTGAAATATGTAGTAAATTATTGTTAACTATAGTTGCCCTACTGTGCAATGGAAGACTAGAATGTATTCTTTCCAGCTGTATGTTTCTACCCATTAACCAATCTCTCTTCATCACCCCTCCCTCCTACACTTCCCAACCTCTGGTAACCACCGTTCAGCTCACAACCTCCATGAGATGACTGTTTTACCCTCACATGAATGAGAACATGGGATATTTATTTTTCTGTGCCTAGTTTGTTTCAGTTAACATAACAACTTCCAGTTCCATAATATCCTCCAGTTTCTTGCTGAAATGACAGGGTTTCCTTCTTTTTGGATGGCTGGAAAATATCCAATTGTGTATATATACCACAGTTTCTTTATCTATTTCTCCCTTGATGGACACTTAGGTTGATTCCGCATCTTGGCTATCGTGAATTGTGCTGCAATAACATCAAGAAAGACCAGAGAGAGGACCTGACATGTTCAGACTGAACAGTGTTAGGCAAGCTCTGCTTCACAATGTGGTGGGAATAGCTTCAAATACTCAATGTAAACTTAAAGATACTAATAATTATAACAAAGAAACATTTTAAGAAGAAATATATCCACTACTCTATTGAAAGATTTTAAGAGGGTAAAAAGAATGATTTATGTTTTAACAAGCTACTATAATTGCTGTTAGAGAAATGATTTTAGTGCGTGAAAAATAAGAGACGAGAGATCAGGCAGATTCAATCATTTTGATAGAAGATGTGGTCTGAGGGAAAGAAAAATCAAAGGAGATGTATTAGGGGAAACTAATTTCAGAAAGTTATTAGATTGTCAGAATTTACCAATATACATTTTAGAAAACATGGGTGAAAATTAATATATAGTTATGTTCTATAGCAGTTTAAATGGCATGTAATTAAAAGATATGTAATGTCACCACAGGAGAAGATTTTTAGAAATAATAGATTGATAATCTACAGAGTTATCATGCCCAGATTTTAATATAATGTTTTATTTTTATTATGCCTATTTCAAAGATTACAACAAATTGAGCTCTTTTAATTGTATGTAGAAATAATTCTAGCATAAACACGAATGGGTTATAAATTATCTACCAGAATTGACCCCAAATTATCTGTCACTTAACTTTAGTAAATTGTTCTAATTCTTACTATATTTGTCTGAAGAATAATTAAGAATATTTCTCATTTCTTACCATAAAAGGCTTCACTACTTACATTTTATCCTAACCTCTCTTGGAGATCTTTTATAATGCATATTTTTTGTGTTGATGAATATATAAAATTGAGCATCTGTGATTGGTAAACACGGTAAAGCAGAAAATTTGAAAGAATTAAGAACGTTTTTCTCATTGATCGTTTACTTTTCTTTGCCAAGAGGGACCAATTTTACACAAAGTTAAATTAGATTATGTGACATTTAAACAATGTACATTAATACACACTACCAATTCATAAGTTAAATATCATGGGGATTAGCATAAAATTGGGTCGGCCTCAATGGTAGTAATTAAAATTGCCAATGCCTTGTAAAACAAGCAAATAAGTCCAAGGTATCTAATTTTTTATGTTTTCAGTTAATGTAAGCCTGACCCAATTGATTCACATGTGTCCTGAAAATATATATATACAAATACTAATATTTTATGTGTTATACTGAAGATTTTCAGGTTTAATAATCTATAACATATGATCCAATATTTATGTAATAGAACTTTATATCCATACTTATTCCCTAATGGAAATAGTGGAAGAAAATATTTAAAAACTCACACTGTTTTTCTTATCACTCCTCTCATTATTATTACTTAAAAACCTAAATCGAATGAACACATTCTTACAAAATATAACTTTGCATATTTTATATAGCCTCTCCAAATCTTTTTAAAATTAATTCAGTTCAATAATAAATCAGTTTAGTGTTGATGTTTATTTGCATCTTCCAAATTAAGAAAAACACCATTTTTAAACTAAATTACATGGATATTATATAGACCTACTCTAATTGGAATTAAAATATCAAAATATTTTGATATCTATGAATAATGAAGCATATTTATTATATGTATAATATATTATATGTATAGTATATAAAATACTCTAACTTTATAATTTATGTTTACTAATATCCAGATTTTCATTTCAAATGTATTTCATCATGTTTGTATATTTACATGGGAGCAATCAGCTATTTCACATATACACGTGTATTTTTCAGGGAAGCAATTATTATGTAAACTCCTCTATGTTAATCACATTTATAAATACAACTTATAAATCTCATATTAAATTGGCACAAGTTATATTTTTATATCAGTCACAAATTTTAACCACACTCTATTGAGGTGGAAAACTA
Source organism: Eulemur rufifrons (assembly GCF_041146395.1). Lineage (NCBI taxonomy): Eukaryota > Metazoa > Chordata > Mammalia > Primates > Lemuridae > Eulemur > Eulemur rufifrons. The sequence goes on from NC_091009.1 coordinate 10,458,254, forward strand.
TACTTAAAAACTTTAAAAGACAAAAAATATAACACATCTTTTAAAATTTGACAGCATAAAATCACAAAGATATTCAAAACCAGTCTGTTGCATGTCAGGTATCTCAGTTCTAGCAGGTGATAGGAAAGATGGTACCTAGGAAATTCCACTAGGACTTTGAAATGCCACTTCTAAGTGGCAAAATGAGTGTTGCATATTTTAACATCATTACAAGATTTATCTACAGAAAATCTTACTGAAATACAGTATACCAATAAAGTTTTATTTTTTAAATGCAAAAAGGATGAGGAAATGAAACCAATTGTGTTCCTAGAAATTGATGAAGCTTATGGCCAAAGAAAAGGTGTCAGTTTGTCTTTGTCACAGCTTCATTTATAAAAAAGTGGAAAAGGGACAAACATTTGCCAGGGTTGTTCTATGTGCCAAACATTATTTATATAAAGTTTTTTAACACTTTCTCAGAGTACAATATATATCCAAAATAGTATGATATTTGTAGATCTCGATTAATTTTTAAGAAGTGAACAGACCTGTAATTAATTTTTAAAAAGCTGTCAGTCAAAAAGCAGAGAATGACCTAAGCAAATACCTAAGCCTAACTCTAATTCAGAAATATCCTTTGTGTCACCTTTCTGTGATGACATCCCGAGGGGTAACCTTCTAGCACCACAGAAAAATCTTTACTATTTTAAAAGTTTTCATAAAACCGATCATATGGTGTGGATTCTTTTGTGCTTGACAACTTTCTAATATATTTGTGAGCTTTATCCATAAAATTTAGTAAAATTGTATCCATTTCATTTTTGTTACATAATATTTCATTAGTGAATATATCATGATTTACTTATTCATTGTGTTGTTCATGGGCATTTGTTTAATTTCTAATTTCAGGCTATCAAAATAATGCTAATATCAATAGCCTTATACCTGTGCTATTGTAAATATCAGTGTGTTTCTGATGATTATATACCCATGAGTTTAACTGTAGGGTTCTAAGACATGCATACATTAAGCTTTAGTGTATACTACCAAACCATTTACAAAGCAGCTTTTCTTTACATTCCCAGGGGAATACGAGAGTCTAACATATTTGTGTGTTTATAAAATATTGTGTCATTTATAATCTATGTTGCAAAATACTATATTATTTTTGGACCAGAAGCTCTATGAGGTAAGTGGTTTTATCATTATTAGATACAAATATAAAATCAGTGCTAGAACACTTTAAGGTGACTCATTCAAGTCACATAACTAATAACCCATTGGTAATCACAACAAAAACTTTCTGGTACCAAGACTATACTTTTTATATTATAAGAATAATGGATAATTACTTTAGTATCAAGTTTTAATTCTAGCTGATAAAGGCCTTCTTTGACTCCATTGGTAAGGAGGATTCTTTAGGATTTAACAGAGTTTAGCTGATGATAAGACTGTAATTTCTCATACGGTCACTATGAGAGAGAATAACATAAAATGTTCCATATATTTGTGGACCACGCAATGCAAAATATGCCCTGGCAATAAAATCTAAAGTAGCTTTAAGTCAATTTCTTATTTTAAACTTATTTAAACTTATTGTTTCAGTTATATAACAATATTGTTAGTAAATTTAAATTAAATAACAATAATTATCATTTATCTTTTGTTTCTAGTTGAAACCATAGTTCATCTCCAGTTTGTAAGGGAAAATTCTTCTTAATAGAATACCAGCTACATTAAAATAGACATAAAAGAAAAGATAATATTAGAAAACCACCATTGTAAAACATTTATGTAATTACAGAATCAAGAATCATCACAAATTAAACTCATTAAATAACAGAAAATTGGAAAACAGGAAATTTGTAAGATATCAAAATATCATTGTACAAAACACTAGAAATTTTTTGATGGGGGAATAAACTGTATAAACACCTGAGTTGTCAGTCACTACCTTAACCATGTGATCAATCCTAGCGTCAATGAATGGGGACTGTCATATTATGTGTGTCTTGATATGATATAATATGTAGAACACAGTATCTTGCCTATGAGGATCTCACCTAGGATGTTTAACCTGAATTTAATATTTTTGGAAACAATAAGATTGTAGATCCAAAATGTAGAAAAGTCCACAGAATACTAGCCTGATCTCTTCCAAGAGAAAATGTGTAATTTAATCTAATTTAACTTTGTAATTTAAAAATATGATGAGACTGTTAGGTTAATGAGCTTAACAACAAAACGGAATGTGTGAAACTCGTCTGTATTTAAAGCTGATAGTAGGCAAAAAAAAAAGAGCACAGTGAGAAAAATGTATACAGTGAATTGATTAAGTTCCTGCTGTTCACACTACTTTTACTAAATTCCTAACTTGTTCACATCTCCAATGAAGCACCAAAGGGAGCAATGAAAATTAAATTCTTAATGTCTGCCAATTTTTTGAGAATACAGGGGATTGGATATGAGCTTTCTATAAGCTTTACAATTGTGCCAAAACTCCTTGAATTTTTACCTCTTGCAAAACAAAACAAAACAAAAAAAGCTTTCCTGCTTTTGTGTGCTGTGTAGCTCAAAATTTCACTTCGATTGGCATAACTCTTGTTAGTTAAATTTGGCTAAGTCCAACATAAAAAATATTAAAACTTTGTTGTACTAGAAATGTATACATTGCATATAATGGCTTTCTAAATATATGCAACATTAAAACACAATATTCATGTAAAAACTAATTTCATCACCATCATTTTTTTCATGATTTGTTTATTAAAATAATGCCTTAACTCTAAGTATTCAAAAATATATATTTATATTTGATATATATGAATAAGCATATTCATAACCATGTATATTTATATTCATATACATTCTTAGGATCTAATTTATTGGCCCTAGTTTCTGCAGCATGCTTAACCTTAAAATCTGATTGTCATGCATGTGTTCAGCGACATTTTCTACCATGCCTTGCTTTGATTCTTGAGTATAATCCAGTATTTAGAATCCAGATCATTTTGCTGATTCAGGGCTATATTTTGGATATTAAGTTATCCTGTAGGAGGAAATGCATTCATAGATTCAAAAGTCCTTCTAGTAATATTCAGTCTCACCATTCACTAATTACTAAACAGCTGTTAGATGCAATTTATACTTATCTGGGTCTTCAAAATATCATTAATTAACTTGAAAATTAGAGAGATTACAAAGTTTATTACTTAAGGAGGAAATTGAGATTATTGAAAATTGACTATCTCAATCTCACTTCTCTTGATGGTCCCGAAGTTATATCTCAACTTTACCTTATATTCTTTCCTGTGAATACTGTCATGGCCAGTATCTCTGCCCTGTTTATAATTGCATATTCTTCTGTTTTACCATATAACTTTAAAAACGCTTTTCTGTATGAATTGAATTTTCACTCCTCTACTACTTTCTTTCAGCCTAAATAGTATAATAAAGTTTCCCTCAGTCCTGCAGTGTTACAGATAACTCCGTGTTTTTCACACATTTACTTATTTTTGTCCTTCTAACTAGTGTGTGCATTATTCAGTGTCAAGAAATTTGTATCGTTTATTTACTTATATCACTCATGAATTTTAAAATAGTTTCTCTCAATGACTTATAATCCTAAGAGTGAATATTATTTATTATGAATTTTTATCCCTCTTTCCATAGTTACTCGCCCAACACCAAATATAGTAGGCACACATATATGAATTAATGTAAGGAATAGTGGATGTTAATACTTACATGTTCAAGCACATATAAGTGTATTATGTGTGTGAGTGTGTATATTCAGTGTATGTGTGTATTAAAAAACATATCTAACATTTAGAGTAAATATCCTTAAATCCAATTTTATAAATTAAATAAATTTTATTATACAAAGACAAGCAAACGTGTCTTCTATAGATTTAGGGAAGATATTCCATTATCAATTTTCCTCATATATCTTTGAGCGTTATCTTGCTGCAATTTCAACCTGGCCCCCCACTGCGGACACTGTTCCTGCTCTGTTGTGTTAGATACACACTCTCCTCTATGACCGTGAACGCTATTAAGCCTCATTTTCCCTTCTTTACATACAGCACCATCCAGTTCAGCTTCTGAATCGTTAAGTGATAATACTCAGTCGACTTTGTCCTCGTTCACAATGCCCAGAATCATACGCTCTCGTTTCTTAGAAATTTTAGTCACTGGAGCAATCTCACTCTCTCTAACACAGTTCTCATCATAGTTCTTGGTGAAGAATCTAATAGGTAATCCTTCATGACTTCTCACTCACTGTCCCTTTTTATCTCCCATCAACCCCTTACCTGGACTTCGTCATTGCTAACAACTACAAGCTCCTCCTAATCCCAAGTATAGTAGACTCACTCCCACCACTACCTTCTTTCACCAGCTCAAATCCTTTGACACATCAGAGCAATGATGGCTTTAGTGTTGTAAAAGATATAAACGTTCTCATATATGTTGGGATATAAATTCTCCCCAATTGCATCTGTGTTTATATGGTCCCACTTCTGTTCTGCTACTGTGGATAAACTGTTATTGCTATTGGCTAAAGCCACTGCTCCTCTTTACACTAGATGTCATTATCATTGATTGTTCTACTTAACCAAATAAACAAACTGATTCAACTCACTCTCTGCTTCATCCACAAATTTTGTTTTATCTATTCAATGTATCACATAAGTATATTAATAAGGTATAATTTTTCCAACATTAGAAAAATTAAAAGAAAAAAAACCAAAAAGCTATGGTGTTACTTTGCCCTCAAAATAGCACCCTATTTTCTGCTTTACTTCACAGCAAAATCCCATTAGGCATTAAATATTCATTCTGATTTTAATTCTCTGCTTCCTTTCATGACCCCACTTCCTTTAGACTTTCATACTTAGTTTCCAAAGGAAATCAGTCTGTCAGAGTCAACAATGAGTGCCATGTTGCTAATATTAAGGGGTCTGTCTCAATTCTCATTTTACTTGATCATGCTATATTCTTTGAAATATGTTTTTTTTTTTTTTTTTTGGTTTCCAGAATGTCACATACTGATAGTTTTCCAATTTCCTTTCTGGTTACTCCTGCTAGGCTGACTGATCCTCTTCTCAATTACCCTTAAATGTTGATGGACTAGGGATTAATGGAAATCTATCAATGCCATTATACTTGGATCTGCATCATCACTTTTAATAGCTGTATTGTATGTGAAAATGTAATATGTTACATTTACTAAACCATTCCTGTATTACTGGGCAAATAACATATTTCCAATAGTCTAATATTGCAAAGAATATAATGATAAACAATTATTTACATATCTCAATTTGCAATGTTTCATGATTTTTCAGGTTAAGAACCAAGAAAAGGACTTAAATCCAAAAGAGCAGTAACATTTTTTTACTTGCATCAAGTAAATGATAGACGTCTCCCACTTAGTGAGCACTCTATTATTAAAATAAATGTCTCACTTTAACATAGTATCCTTACGTTTCATCCAGGTTGTCACAAATGTTAGGATTCCCTTCTTTATATGGATGAATATTATTCCATTATGTACATATACCATGTTTTCTTTACCAATTCCTGTGCTGATAGTGACGAATTTATTCCAGATTTTGGCTATTGTAAATAGTGCTGCAATAAACATGCAGTGCAGATATCTCTGTGATATACCGATTTCATTTCCTTTGGATTTATACCCAGTAGTGGTACTGCTGCATCATGTGGTAATTCTGTTTTTATTTTTTGCAGAATCTCCATATCATTTTCTATAATAGCTGTACTAATTTACATTTCTGCCAAAATTTTGCAAGAGTTTCCTTTTTTTTTTTAATTCTCACCAACATTTTTTATATTCTGTCTTTTTATAATAGCCATTCTAACAAATGTGAGGTGATATCGCATTGTGGTTTTAATTTGCATTTCTCTGATTACTGGTACTATTCAGAATCTGTTTGTACTTACATTGCATGTGTATTTCATTTTTACATATTTTGCACATATATTATTTGTGTTGTACTTATTGATTTGTCAAAGTTATTATATATTCTAGATACTAAATATAAGCCTCTTACATATTTTGAGATATTGCTTCCCACACTGTTAACTTCTTAAATGGTGGGGTTTTATTGTTATATAAAAAGTCTAAAAAGTGGTGGAAAAATATTCTAAAGTATCCTTTATGATTCTTATTTTTTAAGTATTATTAAAAGAGCTTTCCACATTCCAATATTTTAAGCAATTTTATCTATGCTTTTAGTACTTAAAAAATTTTTGTCTCCTGGGTCTTTTTAATGTGTTGATTTTATGTTTTGGTCTTTAGTTCAATTGAAATTTTCATTATGCATATCAAGGAAAAAAAATTCTATCTATTTTTTTATTATTTCTTCATTTGCTTACTGATGTTGAATGGCACCACTATCACATATCAAATTTACATATATAAATTGGACTGTTTCTTAGTTCAGTTTTCAGTTCCTATAATATGGTAGTCTATTTCAGCACAAATGGATAACTATTTAAATTGTAGCTTTATGTTGTTCATGCCATTGACATATTTAATTAACATTTTGTGTGTAAAAATTTTAAAATGTTAACCATTCTTCCAAATCTGAGACAAACTGTCTTAATTCAATGTATTAGTGGATTCTACTTGATATTATTTCATTCAGAATTATGAATTTATTTTTCTATGAGAAATTACCCTGTAATAAACTTTTCTTGAACTTACTTTGGTTTGTCATCATGGCAATTCTTATTTCTTAAAATTATTTGTCTATTCCTCACTTTCAATTTACTGAAGTAACATATAAAATTGGAATTATCTCCTCCTAAGGAAGTGGTCTTTAATCTAAGACACCAGAAGAAGATAGTACACTTGTAATATTCCAAGGAATAAGAGTGAAATGGAGGTTGCTGAGGCCCTGGGCTGTTTCTTAGTTCACACATATGACTGCACTGAGGGTGCAATGAATGCTATACAAAGTATTTTTAAAAATATCTAGATTCATGTTAGAATATTTTTATTAATATGTGATGAAATGAGCAAATATGAGAAAACCAATATGTAGGGCCCTAAAATCACATGACACACTTTAAATAAAAGTCATTTCTGGAAACGTGAGGATTCACGTAAGAGTTTAAAGATGTGAAAAGCAAATTCCATCAGCAACTTCGGGATTCATAAAAATCATAAAATTAATGAGATTACTAGCTTTATTATTAGAAACAAATGTATTATTTCTGATTTTGATGTATCATGTTCTGATATTGTTTTATTTATCATCACTAAACCTTACTAGAGCTCAGGGAAGACTGGAGAAATTGTAAAGCACTGCTGGGAGGAGTGAGATCATCAGAATTAATCAAGATGAATGTCCCTTCTCATATTCTTCAGTATTTTGTAAAAAAGCATGACTTATTTTGTATCACTTCTGGTACAAACCATTCTAATTTCTGTAATAAAGTTTTCATCAATCAACATCCCTATAAAAAGCTTTACCCAAGTCATTCATTGAAATGTTAATAAAAATGTTATTTTTGTCCAACTTAGAATTATATCTCCAGAATTTGCTTACAAATCTATTAAAACAGAAATATTTTAAATGGGTAAATTAGCACGTACATTTAGCCTGAAGTAAACTAAGAAGTATGGCAGCTAAAGCACCATCAGTTACATCTAACATACAAAAAAGGAAGAAAATGTGAAATGTGTAATATATTTAATTTAGTCATACAAATTAGCATAAGCGTATACATTCTGGGAACAAAATAAAGCAAATATTTCCTGGGACAACTTAAATTTAAATTGAAACCAATGGCTCAAATATTGTAATTCTTTGAAGAATTAATGCTTGATAGAAGAAGGTAAATGATTTCTATAATTTTTCCTATGATATAGAAATGTTTGGAGGAAAATTTTTAGATTTACAGGATTTTTTTTTTTTTTTTTTTTTTTTGAGACAGAGTCTCGCTCTGTTGCCCGGGCTAGAGTGAGTGCCGTGGCATCAGTCTAGCTCACAGCAACCTCAAACTCCTGGGCTTAAGCGATCCTACTGCCTCAGCCTCCCGAGTAGCTGGGACTACAGGCATGCGCCACTATGCCCGGCTAATTTTTTGTATATATATATTTTAGTTGTCCATATAATTTCTTTCTATTTTTGGTAGAGACGGGGTCTCACTCTTGCTCAGGCTGGTCTCAAACTCCTGACCTCGAGCTATCCACCCGCCTCGGCCTCCCAGAGTGCTAGGATTACAGGCGTGAGCCACCGCGCCCGGCCGATTTACAGGATATTTTATACTTAACTGATTCTTAAGAATTCAGTGACTATATTATCAGAAAATAGAAATGCAATACTAGCTCAGAACATTCATTAATGACTATGTTTATTGAAATTGAGAGTGAGAAAGTAGCATCGATATCTAAGCCTAAACAAATAATCCAGAATATGAGAAAAATAAAATCTATAAGCATTAGTCGGTGACAAACACAGTCCTAGGTCAGAATTTCCTTATTCTCTATTCAAGATTCCTTTCTGTAAAAGATGACTTCTAAAAATAGAAGATAATAATAATCTGAAAACGTGGCTCTCTGTCCCACTCTGATATTTAGAGGGATGAAAATATAATAATAGGATATTTCTAAATAGAATTCTATTTCAATAATTAAATTTAAAAAATATGAATGAGCAAACATTACTCAATTATTTATATTAATTTCTGTTAGCATTGATGCTGAAGAAGCATCAATATGGGTATTTGATAAAATGTCTTGAATGACTTCTTTCAATTCTAATATTGAATGATTCCATGAAAAAACAAGCTGGATATCATTATATTATCTTATTTATGAATTTCCTTCTAAGGTCACATTTTTTTTCCAGATGTAATTTTTTTCTTTGTCTATCTAATTGCAAGGTTACTAGTTGACTCTAGAGTTTCAAAAATTATATGATTCATTTATTAAGAAAAAGATTTTATGTAATGATATGAATTTTTATGTTGGAGTAAAGATGACATGCTTAACTGATAGAAAACCAGCTTCTCACAGCATCTTAAAAATGAGTAAACCTCTTTTTTCCTGGTGATACGCATCTGTTTCTGTAGTTGACAGAGTGAGTGTTCCTGCTGAAATAAAAATATGGAGATTCACATATTGAATATTAGTGGAAGACAGATTTCTTCCCACTGCTTTTGGATGAGATACTGACAATGAACAGCAGGAGGTAAATCCATCTCAATTTCAATTATAAATAGTATACAAGCATTCTTTTCCACCTATTGTTTGGAAAGTAGGAAGCTAAATCGTAGCAGAATAATTATAAAGAAATTATAATTTTTTATAAAAATTATATTTTTTTAAATTTTTTTATTTCAGGATATTATGAGGGTATAAACATTTTGGTTACATTTTATGTCTTTGCCTCACCCAAGCTAGGATTAGAAGCATGCCCTTCCCCTCTACAATGCTCACTGCATCCATTAGTTGTGAGTTTACCCACCCCAACCCCCTAAACCTTGGAGAATATTACTACCATATGAGCACCACAGTGTTGATCAGTCACTGCCAATTTGATGGCGAGTACATGTGGAGCCTATTCTTTCATTCTTGTGATCCCCCATTTCGAATAATGGGCTCAAGCTCAATCCAGGAAAACATAAGAGGTGCTAGATCACTGTCATTTCTTATAATTGAGTAATATTCCATTGTATACAAATACCAAATTTTAATAATCCACTCATGAATTGACAGGCACTTGGGTTGTCTCCACATCCTTGCAATAGTGAATTGTGCTTCCACAAACATTCGGGTGCAGATGTCTTTATTATAGAATACCTTTTGCTCTTTTGGGTAGATATCTAATAGTGCTATTGCTGGATCAAATGATATTTCTATTTTTAGCTCTTAGAGTTATCTCCAAATTCTTTTCCACAGAGGTTGCACTAATTTTCAGTCCCACCAGCAGTCTTAGAATGTTCCTATCTTTCCACATCCTCACTAGCATTTGTTGCTTTGGGATTTTTTGATAAAGGCCACTCTCACTGGGTTTAGGTGATATCTCATTGTGGTTTTGATTTGCATTTTCCTAATGATTAGAGATGTTGAGCATTTTTCTATATGTTTGCTGGCCATTATTTTGTCTTCTTTTGAAAAATTGCTGTTCATTTCCTTTGCCAATTTATTGATAGGGTTGTTTGATTTTTTTCTTGTTGATTTTATTAAGTTCTAGATAGATTCTTGTTATTAGCCCTTTATTGGATGTGTAGAGAGCAAATATTTTCTCGCATTCTGCAGGCTGTCTACTCGCTCTAATGATAGTTTCCTTGGCTATGCAAAAGCTTTTTAATTTGATCAGATACCATTTATTTATTTTTATTGCTGCTGTGATTGCTTTGGGGTTCTTCTTTAAAAATTCTTTGCCTAGGCCGATGTCTGAAAGGGTCTTCCCAACATCTTCTAGAATTCTTAAGGTTTCATGCCTTAGGTTTAAATCTGTTATGCATCCTGAATTGATTTTTGTGAGAGGTGGGGATCCAGTTTCAATCTTTTGCATGTAGCTATCCAGTTTTCACAGCACCATTTATTGAAGAGATTCTTTTCCTCAGTGTATATTTTTGACTACTTTGTCAAAGATTAGATTACCATATACTGATGGTTTCATCTCTGGATTCTCAGTCTTCTTCCAAAGGTCTATATCTCTGTTCTTGTGCCAGTACCATGCTGTTTTAGTTACTATAGCCCTGTGGTACAGCTTGAAGTCCGGTAGACTGATACCGCCCAGTTTGTTCTTTCTACTTAAGATTACTTTGGCTATACGAGGTCTTCTCTGGTTCCATACAAAGTGTAGGATTATTTTTTCTAGATCTGTAAAGAATGTTGATGGTACTTTGATAGGGATTGCATTAATTCTGTAGATCACTTTAGGTAGTATCGACATTTTAACGATGTTGATTCTACCAATCCATGAGCAAGGCATATTTTTCCAACTGTTTACATTTTCTACAATTTCTTTTCTTAGTGTTTCATAGTTCTCCCTGTATATGTCTCTCACATCTTTCATTAAATATATTCCTAGATATTTAATTTTCTTTCAGGCTATTGTAAAAGGCATTGCATTTTTTATTTGAATTTCTCCTTCACTGCTATTGGTGTATAAGAATGCCTCTGGTTTTTGTGTATTGATTTTGTATCCTGGGACTTTACTAAATTAATTTATCAATTCCAGGAGTTTCTTGGTTGAATCCTTGGGGTTTTCTAGATATAATATCATATCATCAGCAAAGAGCCGATGCTCATTTTAATGATAATTAAAAATTATAAAATTGAGTCCCCTTGATGTTTATGGCTCATTTCTTTCTTTTTTAATTTTATGGTGTGATCCAATGGAAACTCAATAAATATATTTTAAAATAATTTTCTCAGATTCATACAAGGAAAAAATATATCATTTCTTTAAGCTGTTTATTCAAAGCTTACTATTAAGATAAGAGATCCAATTTAATCACATCAATTTGATTTCTCATAATTAATTCATGTACTTATTTCAATCTAATTCAATTCAAGATGATTCAAACAATTTTTTAAAAGGTAGAGGCCAAGCTCCATGCTAATATTAAAATAAAAGCCAAATATCATCTCTGAACTCAAACATAAAACATAACTCTATAAAAGCACAACATTTGTCCTAGGGAAAATTGTAGTTAAGTCTCAAGGTATATTTGATTCCATAGATTTATATTTATTACTGTAGTTGAGTGTTAAATAAGTATATTGTGAAAATTTTATTTCTAATAATTATTTATTTAACTTATTACAAGGGAAAAAAGAGAAATACATGGTTGCCAAACATGTTAAACCTACTACTAAACAGTAAATATTCTTTAAATTTTTCTGAAAAAGAGCCTACAGTTGCTGTACTAAAGGTACATTAGACTTAATAACAAATTGAGGCAAACTGGCAAAAAATATTGGTTCTGGATTAAGTAGTCCTGAATTTGCATCCTGACACCTCACTTTAAGTTTGCCTACAATCAGAAATTGTGCGATGAGAAAAATGCCTCTACATAAAAGCAGGCAGAACTTCATCCAGGTCTTTTAATTATGATGATTTTGTACTCTTTCCTCAGATTATTTTAAGGCAAAGGGTAACAATATTACATTTTAGAAGTATTATTCTTGTTACACTGAAGTACTGGATTGAAAAGTACTAACAAAGGAGCTGGGTGTATATGTTAAGAAATGATTCAATATTTAAATCAGAAATGATAAAAATCTAAACTAATACAAAGTAATGATGACAGAGAAATGGATGGATAAAAATCATATTACATGCAGTCACTGTGGATGATAGAAAACATTTGCATGCTATTTTACAAATGTGGAAATTGAAGCACAGGGTGTTTCAGTTAACTTTCCCATGGTCATACAGTTAACAGAAGAACTGTGATTTGAATCTAGATCGGCTACCTCCACCATCCACGTACATAATCATTTTTCCTTATTAGCAATATTAACTGCATATGATAAGTAAAGAACAGAGAGGTGAAGGATGATTTTTATATTTCAGGTTTAAGTAACTGAGTATGTGGTGGTGTTATTCACAGAAGTGAGAACTATACATAAAAGAACAAAATGGTTTGTCAATAAGTAAGAAAAAAAAAAAAAAAAAAAAGAACAGTCACTGCATGCCTGGCATGGTTTTAGGGACTCAACTTCATGTTTTTTTTTTTTTCATTCTAGTACTAGGGATGAACACATTTTTTACAACTGGGACAATCATTCTCAAGAGATAACTACAAAGAGTTATACCACATGTTTGTCCGGAGAAGACAACATAAGCAACACCCCACCACCGATTGTGCCCAGGGAACCACTGAGCAACCTGCTGCCCACATCCCACCTGTGCACAAGAATGAATGAATGAAAGAATGACCAATGTTAACCCCTAACCATTATACTACTAAAATCCCTGCTCCAGTGGGGACATATCCGCCATTTTTTTTGTTGTTGTTCATGGGATGTATATATTAGCATGATTTCTCACTGCACTTGTGAACTCTGCACTCCACTCCAAACATGTAAGGATTACTCTCCTCATGTATTATTCATTTCACCTCCAGAAAACCCCCTGGCTCTGTTGATTGGGGAGGTGAATTTGAGGAAGTCCATACCTCCCACCTCCCGGTTGACACATCTCCTGCAATAAATCCTTCTGTGACAATCCTCCTTGTCTCAGCAATTGGCTTTCTGTGTCGAGAACACCAGTGAATCCCCCTTGTGGGTTCAATAACAGTACTTAAAATAATCCATTTTTTACTTCTTTACCTATATAATTGCACTGAGCTATGTGATGTGCACTGAGCTAAATAATGGCACAGTCAAAATTAACAATGTGTTTTTTTTTTTTTTAAAAAAAAAAGAACAAATCTGCTCTTAGTGGACACCCATGGTTTCTCTGAAGAATAAAGCACTGCAACTTAGTATATGGGAAATAAAGAGTAGAACTTTAATAAAGGTAGCTATTTAAAATTCAATTTAGCAGCACAAGAATCAACCATATTATTAATTTAAACAGTTTTAAAAGGTTAAGGAGAGTAGAAACCTCAATGCAGTGGAGGAGAAGTGCATGAGAATGACGGAAAATGGTACATGCAGGTAGTGTGTGAAGGGAAAAAATAGGTATAGGGGACATCTAGTAAGAGCTAGTTTTGGGATATTTTTAATTTAAAAAGTACAAACCTTTTAATAGACTTGGTTATGTGTAAAAGCTATGAAAATATCAGCCCTCATCTCCTGCAAATAAAAGTAGTGAGGATGTGAAGGAGCAGTTCCCTAAAGATGGATTAGGCAAGGAGATATTAAGCACAAATTAATGTCAGCCAGAAAGAAGCACATGTTTTTATTCATTTGAATAGAAAAAGGATAAGTCTGGACACAGGTAAGGTAAACAAAGAGGAAGAAAGTAGACAGCATCCCCTTATGATGTGTTCTATTTTCTCATTGAAGTATCACGTATATTCATGCAATGAGAGTAAATGTGGAATTCATAAAGTAAAGCACATTTGAAGAGTGAGAAAATTTTGGAACAGACACTGTGGGAAATGTTAATGAGTAATATTATCTAGTATAGATTGAGTGTTACAAATAACCTTTGATATCTTATTTAATCCACTTCACAATATTATTTTATCTTTTATTCCCAGGTAAAGACTGAGGTCCACAGATAATACCATTGTTAAGTAAAGGAGATGAGTTTCTACTGCATGCACTTCTGACTCCAAATCTCATGCTCTTACTTAAAAACTTATATTGAGATATCAAACCATCTTGTTCCATACTGTTAGCATAGAGAAGGTGAGCAAGTTTATTTTCAATTAAAGAGAATAAATTTGTGGTGGCACCAGTTTGTGCATTTGAAGTACATTCTCAGTTCTCAATATCCTTTCTGGAATAGAAAGGAAAGAACACTGTAATGCTCCTTGGTTCATGTGCCACAGATCATTTCTGCACAAGAATAAGGAGGAGAGTCATCGAGGATACTGACAAGAGAGTAATTAGCATTTTGAATCATTAGGACACTGTTGGGTGGGCTGGAAGTGAAAATTGATTGATAACTTGACAGAAAGTAAAAAGTTTAAAATTCTTTAAAAAGTGAAGTTAAAGCACAAGTGGAGTGGTAATAGAGTAAGAAAGATGAAAAGATTAGATGTTGTAATTAGGCTTGGACTAAACTGCTGATAATTATGAGACTTACTGAGAATCTCTTAAAATCATTTGTAGAATGAAGTAGAAAATAGAAATGCATATTACTAATTATTTATATTTTTAGAACTTTTAAAGATAAAGGTAATTTTGAAACATTTAGATGCTATTAACATTTTAAAAAAGAGGTAAAAAGGAGAATTATTTTGCTTTGTATCTACGAAATGTAAGCTATTTTTATTCAAACTATTACTGTAGATTCTACTACACCTGCAGCTTTTCTAGTCATATCTGTGATTCACATTTTTAATAGTATCATGATGGCATCTAATTTCCAGATATTAATTGAAGATAATGTTTATAGAATATGAGAATTAAAAAAACCCACTAAACTTTACTTTCCAACAACATAAAATGGAAAGAATGTTCCTGAATAAAACTATTATTTCTCTTTGCCATAATTAGACTTTCTATAGTTTTCTGCTTTGTGAATTCCTACTCAACTTTCGAAACCAAAAGTCATATTTTTCTTCTATAAAGAAATCCATGAATACCTTGTATGATGCTTAAGTCAGGGCTTTTGATGCCTGTCACCAGAATAGTGTTCATTGTACCCAACAGGTAAAATATTTGTACCTCCTTAATATTTTGAAATAAAAAATAAAAATAAAAAATAAAACAAAAAGAAACTCATGAATATTCCCAAATGCCTTGTTAATGCATTCCAAGGATGAGTATAATGCTTGCTGCCTACTATTGTTTAGATATCTCTGCCATTTCAATTATTACACTGAATTGTTATGTATTTGTTCATATATGTTTTACCAATAGTTGGGAAATTCTTTTTTATCAGTAACGGTAGCTTATTTTCCTTTGTGTCCTACACACATCCTAAGAATTTGGTAAACATTTATTTAACATTTCAGAATGCAATGCAAGAGATTAAATTACAAGAACAGAAACAGACAAGGTAATGTCTGTTTCTGAATGTACCAGAATATAGTTATACATAAAAAACCCTTGAAATCTCAGTCTTTGTAAGGAACTAGGACTGATTTCCTAAGGCTCCTGCTTATTTAAAATGACTAAAAAACAATAATAAAATTTAGAAAAGAGAAAAAGTTACATGGTAGAGCCACAAAATAGGAATCAGGTCCCACCATGTAGTGAATACGCGAAGTCAAGAAAGGTGAATGTGCCAGGTCAAGGAAAGGAAAAGGAGGAAGCTTCCATTTATTTTAGCATAATTTTAATAGTTTGTATTTGCCTTCAATGAAACATTAATTTTAAAAAAGAATAGTTTTGGAGAAGGAGACTGAAAAAGATGGTGAATAGAACCTTCCAGTGATCGTCCTCCAGCAAGAACACAAAATTGAACAACTATCTATGCAAGAAAGCACCTTCATAAGAGCCACAATATAAGAAGAGTGATCACTGTAACTGGTTTTAACATAACAACAATGAAAAAGCATTAGAGAGGATAGAAAGGACAGTCTTACACTGCCTATACCATGCCTCTCCCAACCCCAGGAAGTGCAGCATGAAGAGAGAATCTGTGTGCTTGGGGGAAGAAAAACAAAGTCAATGTGGCACTTTACAATGGAACTTAGTGCCAACCTGTCACAGCAGAACACAATAGCAGGCATATTTTTGTCAGTGCCCATGGAGATATTAGTTAGACTAGCCCTGGGTCAGAATGCAATCCTCCACTCCAGCAAGAGGAACCTGAGTCCCGCCTGGCTTCTCTACCAGCTAACTAAAGTGGCCTGAGACACAAAATATTAATAAATTTGGGTAGCAGTCATACCCAGTGACTATAGTCCTTGGGCAAGTCCTGGTGCTAAGCTGGTCTCAAAGGCAGTGGGCTTGGGGTAAAATCTAATGTGACACTAGCTGTGGTGGCCATGGGAGTGCCCAAATCACACATTCCTCAACTCCAGGCAGTGCACCGTGAGGAGAAACTTCTTATACTTGGGAGAAGGAGAGAGAGAGGAGTGCAAAGGACTTTGTCTTGAAACTTTGTTCAGCCACAGTAAAATAAAGGGCTAGGCAGATTTCTGAAGCCCCCAATTCCAAGGCCCTTGCTTCTGGACAGTGTTTCTAGACTCCAGTGCCAGAAGGGATCCCGTGGGCATGATGGGACAGAACAGGTCCTGGTAGGATTTACCATCTGCTTAGTAAAGTGGCCCTGGACCTTGAATAAATATCAGTGCCAGCCAGGCAATAGCATCCATGGGCCTTAGGTGAGCCATAGTACTGGGCTGGTATGGAAGGCCATGGGCTTGAGGTGTGAGCCAGTGTGTTGCTAGCTGTCGTGGCAATGAGGCAGCCCATCATAGAGAAAGACTCATTCCACCTGGGGGAAAGAGAGAGAAGAGAAAGAGAGACTTTGCCTGAGAACCTAGGGAATTAATTCTCTCTTATTTTCCCCAAGTTCACCAAGGCTGTGTATGTAGGAGTCTGCAGAAGTTGCAGCATTCCTGGGTTTATGTGTCCCCTACTGCTGAAATGGATACTGTGACCATAGGCTTTGGTAACAACTTTGGATCTCCTCTAAATTCTTGAAAAGCCCTCTCAAGAAGAATAAATACAAATATGCTCAACCTGGAAAGACTGGAACAGATACCTAACTCTTAGATGTCTAAACAGTGACAAATGTCCACAAGCATTAAGAACATTCAAGAAAATATAACCTCACCAATCAACTAAAGAAGGCACAAGTGACCAATCCTAAAGTGACAAAGATATGTGACCTCTCAGACAGGGAATTCAGAATAGCTATCTTGAGGGAGCTCAATGAACTTCAAGATAACACAGAGAAGGAGTTCATAATTAAATCAAAGAAATTCAAAAAAGAGATTTAAAAAATATGAGAACAAATTCTGGAGCTGAAAGATTTAACTGACAAACTGAAAAATTCCTTGGAGTGTCTCAACAGCAGAATTAATTATGCAGAAGAAAGAATTAGTGAGTTCAAAGATGGGATTTATGAAAATATACACAGGAGGAAAAAAAGAATAAAAAAGAATGAAGTATGCCTATAAGACCTAGAAAAGAGCCTCAAAGGGGCAAATCTAATAATTATTAGCCTTAAAAAAGATGTAGAGAAAGAGATCAGGGTGGAAGTTTTATTCAAAGAAATAATAACAAAAAACTTTTCAAATCTAGAGAAAGATATGAATATCCAGGTACAAAAAGGTCAAAGGACATCAAGAATATTTGACCCAAATAAGATCAAATCTAGGCTTAAAATAATCAAATTCTCAAAAGTCAAGGATAAACAAAGATTCCCAAAAGAAACAAGAGAAAAGAAGCAAATTACGTATAAAGGAGCTCAGATATATGTAGCAGCAGATTTCTCAGCAGAAACCTTACAGGCCAGGAGGGAGTGGGATGACATATTCAAAGTATAGAATGAAAAAAAAAATACAAACTTCAAACATAGAGTATTATATCCACCTAAGTTATCCTTCAAACATAAAGGAGAAATAAAGACTTTACCAAAGTTTTTATTGTTGTTTACCAAAAACAAAAGCTGAAGAATTTCATCAACAGAAAACCTACTTTACAACAAATGTTCAAGGGAATTCCTTAATCTTAAAGAAAAGGGAACTAATGACCAGGAAAAAATCATTTGAAGGTATAAAACTCATTGATAACAGTAAATACATGGACAAATACAGAATATTCCAACAGTGTAATTGCAGTGTATGAACCACTCATGTCTTTAATTTGAATACTAAAAGAAAAAACTATCAAAGTAATAATTACAACTATTTGTTAAGAGATAAACAACATAAAAAGACAAAAATTTGAGGCAATAAAATGTCAAGAAATAGGAGAGATATAGTTAAATTATGGAGGTTTTTATTTTTCCCTCTGCTTGTTTGCTTTTTCTTTTCTTGTGATCAGAGTTAAGTTGTCATCTGTTTAAAACAATTGGTTATATGATGGTATTTGAAAGCTTCATGGTAACCACAGTGCAAAACTTATAATAACTATACACAATAGAAAGTAAGAAATTATAACATACTACCAGAGAAAATCATTTATACTCAAAGGAACACAGGAAGAAAGGAAGAGAGGACTAATAAAATAACCAGAAAACAAATAACAAATGGAAGCGGTCTTTGTCTATCAATAACACTGAATGAAAATGGACTAAATTCTCCATTCAAAAGACATACAGTGACTGAACGGATGAGCAAACACGACAGAACTAAATGCTGCCTATCAGAAACTCACTTCACCAATAAAGACACATGGATTGAAAACTAAGGGATGGAAGAAGATAGTCTGTGAAAATGAAAGTCAAAAAAGAGTAGGACTGTTTCTAAGTACATCAGATAAAATAGATTTCAAAATAAAACCTAAAAAGAGAGTCAAAGAAGGTCTTTATATAATAATAAAGGTATTAATTCAGCAAAAGGTTATAACAATTATAAATATGTATGTCCCTAATGCTGGAGCACCCAAATATAAGAAACACATAGTATTAAAGCTAAAGAAAGAGATAGACCCAATATCTGGGGACGTCAACTTCTCACTTTCAGCATTGGGCAAATCACCTAAATAGAATATCAAGAAAGAAACATTGGATGGACTTAATCTGCACTGAAGACCAAACGGGTAAAATATACATGTACAGAATATTTCATCCAACATCTACAAAATACACATACTTCTCAGTGCATGGAACAATCTCAAGGACAGATCATATGTTAGGTCCCAAAACAAGTCTCAAAAAATTTAACAAAATGAAATCATATCAAGTATCTTTTCTTACTAAAATGGAATAATACTAGAAATCAAAAACAAACTATACAAATACATGGAAATTAAAGACTATATTCCTGAAGGACCAATGAATTAATGAGTGAATTAAAAAGAAACTTAAAAGATTTTTAAAACAAATTAAAATGGAAACACAACATACCAAAACCTATGGGAGACAGAAAAAGCATACTAAGAGGGAAGTTTATAGCAATAAATGCCTACATAAACTCAAAGAAAGATTTAAAATAAACAACCTAATGATGCATTCTGAAGAACTAGATAAGGAATTGCCAATCAAAAGTCAAAAGCAGTGAAAGAAAGGAAATAATACATAACAGAACACAAATATATAAAATTAAGACTATAAAATACAAAAGATCAACAAAATGGATAGTGGCTGTTTTAAAAGATAAAAATCACAAACCATTAGCCCAACTAAGAAGAAAAGAGAGAAGATTCAAATAAATAAACTCAGAGATGAAAAAAGAAACATTACAACTGACATCATAGAAATTCAGTGGGTCATTAGAGATCATTAGAGATCATTATGAGCTAACATATTGTAATATATTGGAATATATGCCAATATTTTTGAAAACCTAGAAGAAATGGATAGACACATAAAATCTACCAGGCTTGAACCATGGCAAATCCCAAAACCTGAATAAGCCAATAACAAGTAATGAGATAAAGCTGTAGTAAAAATGTCTCAGACCAAAACAAAGCCCAGGACTGATGGCTTCACTGCTGAAGTCAATCAAACATTTAATATCATATATTTTCCTGGATAGAGCTTGAGCCCATCCTCCAAAGTGAGGTATCACAAGATTGGAAGAATTGGCTCCACATGTACTCGCCATCAAAGTGGCATTAACTGATCAACACTACAGTGTTCACACGGAAGTAATATTCTTCAGGGATTGGGGGTGGGTAAACTCACAACTAAGGGACACAGTGAGCATTGTATGGAGGAAGGGCACGCCTCAAATCATGGTTTGGGAGTGGCAAAGTCATAACATGTAACCAAAATGTTTGTATCCCCATAATATCCTGAAATAAAAAAAAAAGAAAAAGAGAAAGAATATTCAAGGGGAGGGCAGTAGGAAGAGCCAGCAAATACAGACACTAAAGACCAAAGAAAGAAGATGAAAACTGACGAAACATTGGTCAATGTCTATAAGGGTTTTTCCAACATTTTATGATATTATTGTAAAAGAAAAAGGTCAGCAATATGTAGAAATCACTAATATAATAAATCATAAAAATGAATTGCTAATGTCAGTATCTCGTTAAAGATAAGGATAAATTTCTTGCATAAAACTAATTTTACATAAATAAAATAAAATGAAGTGTGGATTTTAATATTTTCTTAGCAATGGACTTTGAATAAATCAATTTCTATGATCATAAAATTGCTTATTTATATAATGTGATGGCAATCTCTGTCTTATAATAGTAGTAATAATATTAATAACAATGGAATACATTTACATAGTGTATACTTTGTACCAGGCATAGTTCTAAGTAGAATTCATTTTGTTCTCATAGTATCTCTATTAGGAGAATATTATTATTTTCCTTTTTTTTTTTTATTTAGGATAAAGAATGTGTGGTATGGAGAAGTTAAGAAATATATCTAAAGCCTCACAGATAGCAAGTAGTGGAGCAAGGATTTGAACCTAGGCAGTCTGCTTCAGACTCTGTCTCTTTAGCCATATAACAGAAAACCTCATATTCTGGTTTATAATGAAGATTCAATGTATTTGTAAATATCTTTCAAAAACAACATAAATGTATAAAGTTTTTTCTGTGTTCATCAAAGAAAAATATCTTACTCATATTTGTACCTTCTCTTTGCCAATTTTATCAAGATATAATTGGAACTCAATAAAGCTTTAGAATTAATGGATATTAATAAAGCAATTTTTAGTGTTTCAATATAGCTTTAAAATATTTTGATAAGAAAATTCCAAGATAATTGCCTTGAAAAAAATGCACATTAGGAAATGAGAAATATTCATGAGTCACAAAGCCATCAAAATAATAAAAAACATGTTTAGAAAAGCACGTTATCATTTTATTGTGTTTAATTTAAGCATGGAATTGAGCATAGCCACCTGCATACTACAAAAATGTTATAATGCTATAAATTGAAAAACATATCAAAATATGCAGAAGTGCACATCGTCAGGATAAAACCTTGTAAATTTACTGCTCTAATCTTCAAAATCCTTATGTGTTATGGAATGTTTAGAATCATACACAAATTAGCAGATAAACATTATGTCAAGATTTTACTGCAGAGCTGAAACTAAGCTACTTTCAAAGTTTTATTACAAACAATTTAGCACCTTTATTAGCTTCTGGCATCACTGAAAAAAAACCTTAGAGGTAGAGTGTCTATTATATTTACAGTGATTATGGTGGTGACTATGTTGTTATCATTGTGACCATTACCGTCACACTGAGTCTCTGGAAACTCAAGCAGGCTGTGCTGTATTGTCTTGAATCTCAAAGAACATAGTGAACGAAGGCCAAGTGAGTACATTTAAATGATTGGAAAAGCCAGGGTCAAAAAAAAAATATATATATATAGCAGTGCAGTGGAGGTGCTAGTCATTGTTCTCAAAGTATAGTGCAGTTTTATTCAAAGACAGCTGATCTATTGCCTTGTGCTACTGACAAAGACTCCAAAAACCTCTGCAGATGCTGTCAATCGGGGCCTCTTCAGCTCTCATTCTTGCCCCAAACTCCCTTTGAAGGAGAAAGGCAACAACACATTGACGTAATCTATATAAAATAGGATTTGTGAAATAAGTTTCTTTCCTGTCTGATCAAATGAAGACAGTTGATTTAGGAGGGCTCTGTATTTGCTCATGGGAAGCATTACAGAACTTTTGCTCCTGTGTTGTTTTCAAATAAAAACAATTTTTTTTTTTTTCAGGGATAGTTCAATACATGGCTGTTCAACTATTTTTGCAAATGAATTGAATTTAAACAAAAAAAAAAGATATTTGATAATTTAAAATTCATAAATTAAAATGGCATTAAAATAAGTCCACATTGCTTTTTCAGATAACTTTAAATTTCTTCCCACTGTGGTAGTATTTTCTGCTAAAGAGAGATGTACTTTCAAAATATTTAATTTTTACTTCAATTTTTCATGCTCAGCTTCATAAAATTGCATGGAGCAGAGGAGTTCTAAATATACATAGATTACCATTGTGGAAAATTTCACAAAATCCCACCAATCTATATTTTGCCTAAGCAACAAAAACAAAAACAAAATCCAGAACACAAAGTTTTAAGTTATAGTATATTACAAAATAGAATTAGAATTATAATTTTGAAATAACTTAAAAGTCTTTGTTTTTATTAGCTTTTACATAAAATCAATGTCACTACTTTTATTTTTTCCAGTGAAGCAGTTTGTCTGAATTTATGTAAAAAGAAACTATTTATTTGGTCAATATAATTTTTATGTTAATTAATCTAATCCACTTGAATGATTTGTTGTCAGTAGGTTTTATTCATTTATTAAATCATCCAATGAGCATTTATTGAATGCTTTTCTAAACTCTTCTTCATGAACACCAACTAGCTCTTAGCTTCATGGAGCTTACTTTCTAGTAGATAACAGGTGGAAATGTTCTATAATATAAATTCAGGTGGTGATGCTTGCTCTTGAGAAAACCACCTTGTGGTTTAAGGTTAGAGCTTAAAAGTAGGGACGTGACTCTTGTTAGGGTGGGCAGGAAAGTCTGCAATATCAATAGTAACAGCTAAGCAGAATTCTAAATATACTGAAAAGTTTGAGAGAACATTTCAGAAACAAGGAACAGCAAGTGACAAGAGTTTGCATTCAAATTGAGTTTCTAATAAAGGAACTGACAGAAATACTGTATTTCTGGAGATAGAAGGAGTAAGAAATAGAGAGATGATAGAAGATGAGATCAGGGATAGAAGACAGGAACCAAACATGTCTTCATGCAATATTCAGGGTGTTGAATTTTACTTTAAGGGTATGGAAAACCAATGGAATTTTTAATGCATTATGGAAATGATAAGATTTACGTTGTATTTTTTATTTTTTCCAGATTTATCAAGATATACTTGGATAAAAGTGCATATATTTAAGAAGTACATTTAAAAAAGAAAGATTGAAGCTTGGGGTAGAATTGGCTTTATGGCATTAAAATGTGAAGGAAGCAGAGAGATCAATTAGAAACCTGTTGTAGTATTAGAAGGCAGATATGACTAGAAGTGGTTGAATGTGGGATATATTGCAAAAAATACCAATAAGAATTACTGATTTAGCATATATGGAGAGTGTTTTACAGAAACTAATCAAAACATTGGTCAACAGTTTTGGGCTAAGTGACTAGGTAAATTTTATGCCCATTCACTGTGATGGGCCGTATTTGATTAACACAGAGTGGAGAATAATATTTCCATTTGGATGCTTTAGTATTATAAATTAAGATATAAGTGTCCCAGAAAAATGCATGAATAACCCTTGTTTCTCTGTTGAAACCATACTTGTAAATTATTGTATATGATCCTTCTCAGAATGAACACATTTAATTTGAAGCATTTGGAAGACAAGAGCTGTGCTTTTAAAACCTATTTGCATTCTTTATAGTTCCTTTCACAAAGGCACTATATAAAATATGCTAGTGCTCTAAAAATTACTGTTAATTTGTTTTATATGACTGAATATACTAATTGTTTTCCATTAATATAATAATCTGCTATTAAGTTCATAGAAAAAGTTAATTTTTATAAAAATTATATCTAGTGATTTTTTATACTACCCATTAAGGTTTGCTATGGAAAAATACAGTCTTATTTGCCCATTTTACTTCCTTATTATGAGCTACAATTAATATTTAATGAAAGATAAAAAAATTGACAATATGTATAATTGCACTACCATTCATTTCCAGGCCCAAATATTTCTTTCAAAAGCATTGCAGGTATACTATGTCTTCCAAATACAATCATTAGTGAAAGGACTTGTATAACAATTATCAATATGTGTCATGGCATAATAATATTATATAACATAGATGAGAAAAGGTAAAAAGACAAGAATAGTATTCTCTCTATATTACAGTGATTATTTTTAAATATTGATATGCATATAAATTTGTGTTATCTTTACTTTTACTACTAATGCACAATTGTTTTCTATTCAACATTTATATTTGAATGTTTCCTATTTTTTATAAATATTTTTGAATGGCCTTTATAAAAAAGTCCCTAAGTAATAAATGTTGGTGTGGATGCAGAGAGGAACATTCATACACTGCTGGTGGGAGGACTGCAAACTTGTATAACCTCTGTGGAAACCAATATGGAGATATCTCAAACAGCTAAAAGTAGAATTACCATTTGATCCAGCAATCCCATTACTGGGCATCTACCCAAAAGAACAAAAGACATTCTATAAAAAAGACATCTGCACTTGAATGTTTATAACAACACAATTCACAATTGCAAAGATGTGGAAACAACTGAAGTGCCCATCAATACATGAGTGGATTAATAAAATGTGGTACATGTATACCATGGAGTACTACTCAGCTATAAGAAACAATGATGAAATAGCACCTCTTGTATTTTCCTGGATAGAGCTGGAGCCCATTCTACTAAGTGAAGTATCCCAAGAATGGAAAAATAAGCACCACATGTACTCACCATCAAATTGTTTTCACTGATCAACACTTAAGTGCACATATAGGAATAACATTAATCGGGTGTCGGGCAGATGGGAGGAGGGGAGGGGATGGGTGTATACATTAATAATAAGTGCAATGTGCACAGTCTAGGGGATGGACATGCTTGAAGCTCTGACTCCGGGAGGGGAGGGGCAAGGGCAATATATGTAACCTAAACTTTTGTTATCCTGGCACCTTCTACATAACTACCTGGTTGATTATGAGATGAGGGAACATCTGGAATTTTTATTTTATATTTATTTTTAATTATCTGTATTTTCTAATATACATGTTATTTAGTGGATTATGTATGTAACAAAATTAAAAATAGTTATAAAATAACACAAGCAGAAGTCATAAAAGTGATTATCAAGTAGTCATAGCAACAGCAAAGTGAATAGTAATAGGACATGAAAAGGCTACCAGATTTGGAATTTAATAGACTTGAGTCTGAAGTTTACATCTACTGTTTAATAGACCTTTATGATATTTTATGTATGAGTTTCCAATTATTCCTCTGTAAAACAAGAGATAATAATGCCTCCCTTTTTGAGTTATGAAGACATTAAATTATGTACTGTATGAAGTAGAAATACAGCTAAACAAATATATTCATTTATTTAAAAAGCATTTATTGATCTTCCAGTAAAACTTAGACAGTATATTAATTATATTGCAGAAACACTCAGTAAACTTACGGACAAGTGCAGACAAAGTATCAAATTGTCTCTGCTCCTTTCTGCGCTATCACTGTGTGCTTTATCTTTAAGGGGAGGATTATCTAACATAATTGGAGCCTAGACCATTAGCTAAGCTACAATCATTTATTTTTCTTTGTCTATATGTTGTAGTTGACTCTTTCTCCCTCTCCCTTCGTCTCTTTTTAATCTTTTTTATCGATCTAGCACCTCTTGCATTGCTTCAAAATTGTATTCTATGTAACAGCAAAGAAAAGGAGTGAAATCAAAAGATTTACATACATGCTTAATGGAAAATATCAACTCCTTTTTAACTCTGGTAAGGATATAAAAATCATCTACAAATTTTTCGTAGGTTTTTACTGTGGCACTATGTTTGAGTTAAATTAATAATGGAATAGATATTGACCCTTATCTTATCTTATTCCATATAGGAATTGCTTTCTTTGTAAATTCACATGGGGCAGATGTGATTGACGGAGTATGAATTGAGATATTTTTCTAATCAAATGGCACCTAATATCACCTCATCTCTTATCCTCTATGGTTCAAACTGAGCTTGCCTATGTCAGTTATATTTGAAGGCTGTTCAAAGGTGCACATCCTTTGGCTACAGCAAGCTCAATACCCCAGTGAGGATGCCAACTTTAGGAGTTGGCAAAAAAATAATTGAAATTAGTTCAATATTTATTACAATTTGGTATGAACTGAATTCTAAATGTACTTATACACAAAATTGACATTTTGCAGTAGGTGTGTATGGAAGTGATAAGTTCATTACTATTACATGCAGAGAGCAGATTTCAAATAGCTGCATTGAGCTCATGTGTCCCATGAGTCAAATGTGTTATCTTAACTAAGAAGACTACTCTGGGCAACAAAGTTTACTATAAATTGCACTGTTTGTGGTCACTTTTTCTAAAAACAGTGGCCCCGAAATAGTTACCATAGAATTCAACTTTTACTGTCTTCTATTCTACGTATTGGTGGAGAGGTTTTGAAACTTGTGGGGATACAGCTTCTGGACTGTTGTGAGGTAGAGCAAATTGAATAGTGAGGTTAGTGGACTTTAAATAAATAAACTTCACTATTTTCTTTGTCAGAAAGAAAGTTCATCTTTACATCTGGATGAAGAATCAGAGAGTGATATGGAAAACTTTGGTGACCTGTCCAAAACACTTCTAGTTATTTTAATGCTATTGTTACTCTATATAGCCTCCTAACTGGATTCTTATTATTAGTAATGATGCCTTTAATTAACAATAAAAGTTTACCTTGCTGCTTTTAGAAGGTCTCCACTGAAATTTGGAAGTAATGGATGCTTGGATACAGCGAACGTGAGGAATGGGGAAGTGGCACAGTCAGGAGAATGCTTAGGGTTCTCTGCATGGCTTCAGGGACTAATTTCCAAATGCTGCTGACCTATTTGCCTAGGAGAATAATAGCGATTGTCTCTCCTTACTCTCTATAACCCAGAATAACTTCGAGTAGAACCAAATATTAATTAATTTTATACCTTAAAATATATAAAATGCACACCCATAAGTCCTTTGAAATCCAATCCAATTATGTAGTGCACTGCCCTGGGCCATACAAAAGCTACAAAACTTCAGTAAAGAACTTTCACTAGCTCCCACCCCATTATCTACTAGCCTACATCAGTCTGTATACACACAGTGATATAATATTCCCTGATATTATAGTTGATAAACTGTATTGTGTGCAATCTAAGTCTATCTTTTCCACTTGAAGGTTAGATGTTAGAAAACAAGGAACAGTAAACTATGGTCCATTGGCCAAATCTGACTCACAGACTTTTTGTAGCTTTTGTATGGCCCAAGAGCTACAAATTTTTTTTTTATTAGTTAAGAGATATTTTTCTAAAAAAAATATGCAACAATGACTATATGTGACCCCCCACAGCATAAAATATTCAATGTGTGGCCTTTTATAGAAAATGATTGCCTACATCTGCAGAGAATATTGCCTATTTATATATTTAAATGCTATCTATTACCTTAAAGATTTATATGTTAGACCAGAATAAGCCCCTGTAATCCAGATTCATATAACTAATTGTCTTCTCAACATTTTTACCTGGGTATTAAAAATTTATAACGTAGGGCTTTAATTAAAAACATAAATTTACACTGATGTAGAAAGAATAGAAAGTAGGAGACAAAAGGGAAAACAGAGACTGATTAGAAGGCTAAGAAAGAGTCCAAGTAAATTACTTTATTGGCCCAGACTAGGATGGCAGGGGTGGAAAAAATGTGATATATGTATTATTCTCAAATATGTTTTTGGCAATGGCAAGAGGATATAGTTAAATAACAAGTTCAGGATTAATAGTGATACATTTTGCTGGGTATTTATGTTTGTAGATTAGGAAGGAAAGCTGAAATTCAGGAATCATTATTTACAAAATGAATATAATCTAATATCACATGAGATACTATTTAAGTGGTACAATGTACTTTATTTGGGTGATGGATACACTAAAAGCCCTTACTTGACCACTACTCAGTCTATAAATGTAACGAAATTACACTTGTAACCCATTAATTTATACATAAAAATAAGCCTAAACAACAAAAACATCTATACCAATTAAAACAGAGAAATGAACAATATAATTTCCCCGCTGTCAGCAGAAATACTATTATCCAGTTTCCTGGTGTTTTGTTTAGGTCTTTTGTCTGTGTGTTTGTTTTTTACCTTTAAACAATTAATACTATCAGCAAATACAATATATCCTTTTGGTTTCTTGAATTTGGTCACTTTTGCTCCCTCTTGTCGCCATCCATCCTAACATCCTCAAATAATTTGAAGGACAATCACAACATTATCTTAATGTTGCCTTTTTCTAAATAAATGAGCACATTCTGGTACTGAAATTAATGAGGTTGAAGTTAACAAACGGAAAAAGTTTGAAAGGAGAAAGGCAATGTTATATAGCTGGATTGGCTCCTGTTTGGTTCAAGAGAGACATTCATATATAGAGTTATAACCAAGCCACCAGAGTTAAAAGGTAGGAAACTTTGCCCCCTGGATAACAAGAAATAAATAACTAAATAAATCACACAAAAAGAGTCACTACACAAATGATAACTTTATAGAATTTTTTTTCTAAAATAATCACTTCTCTTAATATTATCTCCTCTTTTATAAAACTTCAGTTCAACATAATGTACAGTCATGTGTTGCTTAACAACAGGGATATATTCTGAGAAACACATTTTTAGGCAATTTTGTCATTGTGCAAACAACATAGAGTGTACTTAAACCTAGACGATATAGCGCACCACCCACATAAACCATATGGTATAGCCTATTGCTCCTAGGCTACAAACCTGTGTAGCATGTTACTGTACTGAATACTGTAGGCAATTGTAACACAATGGTAAGTATTTATGTATCTAAACATAGAAAAATAATGCATTGCCCTATGACATCACGAGGAGTGAGGAATATTTCAGCTTCTTTATAATCTTACGGGATTACCTTCACATATGTGATCCATTATTGACTAAATGACTTTGTGTGGTGACTGACTATATTAGGATGATTTATTTTGAATGGGTTAATCTCTACCATTAAAATTAATTAACACTATTTATACTCTCTCAACCTCAATGCATCCAATCTTGCTTTTGGATATAAATCTTGTTCACAACTAAAGTTGTTGAAGTCCCAATAAT
Source organism: Eulemur rufifrons (assembly GCF_041146395.1). NCBI lineage: Eukaryota > Metazoa > Chordata > Mammalia > Primates > Lemuridae > Eulemur > Eulemur rufifrons. The sequence goes on from NC_091009.1 coordinate 10,487,832, forward strand.
AAAAATCATTTAAAACTATTTTCTGCTAAATTACATATAGCAAAAAGCTAATGTGTTTGCTATTTTTTAACACGTTGACTAATTTCTAACTTAAATGCCATATGGTATATTTTATGGCAGTGTTGCATAGTCATAATAATATTAAAAGTAAAATTAGAGTATACATCTTAATAATTAGTGGAAGTATTCTTTAAAAAGTTAGCATGCATGATTGATTTTATTAAATTTTCTGAGCATTTACATTAAATGTCCAGTAAAATTCTATGAATCTATGGGTTCAAAGGGTCAGAAAATTAAGCATTTTGTAGAATTTGGAGTTCTTCAAATTTCACTGCTGTTTAATATTTATGATAGAAATATCATAATGCAAAGCAGCCATTTTTAAACATTATCCCTTGCTTAAATGACATATTTGAGAATTTTGATAATCATATGAGGAGATCATTAATAATGCATATTTACTGATAATAAATTCAACCTTTTACTCTCTAAGAATATTCCACTTTTTGACATTCATCAATACTTATTATGATTTAAATATGAACATGCAAATTATGGCAGTCTGATTAATCATTGTTTCTTCTTAGATTCCTGATATTAGGTATTTAAAGGATGATAATTATAATATATTCTTGAAATATGTAAAAATGTATTAAACATTGAAAATTGTACTAATCCCAGGTGGTATTTGCTTACCTTACAACAAAAAAATCCAAAGAATATTGGCATCATTGTATGCTGTCTTTACTAGCACAAATCACGTCAGAACTGCTCTAAAAATTAAGACTTAGAGATACTTCTTGACCTTTTATCCCTGAGAATAATAAACATCATTATTTGCATAATGCTGTGATTTACATAATCAATTTAAATAGCTTTAATGAGAATTATTTTATCTATTTGTAGTTATGGTAATGGTAATATATTAATATTGACAAATTCTAAAGCAAAGTTGTTAATTTTTTTCTAAGACTATTCACGTTGTGATATGTTGTATATCCTAGCTAAGAAAAAGCTTCTGGATGAAGATTTGTTATAGGATAAGAAAAAAACCCAGGTAAATCTTAAACTAGTTTATCAAGATAATGCTAAACATGCATAGAATTAAGACTAATTTTAATGCATATAAATATTAACCAATATTTATTGCACTACCTGCTAGCCAAGTACTATTCTAAGAAATTTACATATATTTTAATATTTTAATCATTACATCAAACCTGTCAATCTAAAATTATTATTAAGCACTTTAGTAATTTGCGTAAGGCCAAAGAGGTAATAAGTAGAGTACTGAAACATTTTAAAACAGCTTTATTGAGGTATAATTGGTATACAAAAAAACTGTACATATTTTATGTATGCAGTTTGACAGGTTTGAACATAACTCATAAGATAATAAACATAACCTTTGGCTCAATAATTTCCTCCCCCCACTTCTTTATGGAAAGAACACAACTTGTGATTTACCTTGTTAACAAATTTTTCTATGTACAACTCAGTATTGTTTACAATAGGCACTATGTTGTACAACAGATCTCTAGAACTTGCTCATCTTGCACACCTGAGACTTTGTACTCATTGAGCCACAACTCCCCATTCCCCATTCTCCCTGGCCCATTAACCACCCTTCAACTCTCTGCTTCTATGAGTTTGACTACCTTGAATTCTTCATATAAGTGGGATCATGCAGTATTTGTCCTATAGTGTGCTTATTTCCCTTAGCTTAATTTCCTCCAGATTTACCCATGTCACTGCTTATGGTAGGATTTCCTTCATTTTTAAGGCTAAATAATATTCCATTGCATGTGTATGGCAGATTTTCTTTACCTATTCATCTATGAACATTTATGCTTTTTCTGTATCTTGGCTATTGTGACTAATACTACACTGAAATGAGGGCAGGTCCTGGGGACAGCTGCTGGCCGCTTGGTGCTGCTGGCTGCTGGGCACCGTAAGAGCTCGCACAGGAGGAGCTGTGAGCGATCCCTGGTACCAGCGAAAACCACGCATGCAGAAAACCAGAACCAGAAAGCAAAACTTTTTCCTCCTTCAAAGTCACTCTAGCATCCTTTTGGGTCAAAGTTTTAGGGCCAGACGGCAAAGGAAAAAAATTGTAAGTACCCAGATCCATTTTCACAGAGTAAAAAAAAAAAAAAAAAAAGAAAGAAAGAAAAAAGATTGGAGCTGAAGGCAGTAAGTGGAAAACAAGCACAATCACCAGTGTTTTTCAATGGTCTATAGTGGTCAAATTTTAGTCCCGCATAACTTCTACACTCAATATTTTAGAAAATGTTTAGCTCTGCCTTCAAAACGTATTCATTCTGAAACATTCCTCACAGTCTACACAAATACAGCCCCGCACTAATCACCATTTCTCACCTGCAGTATTGCTAACCTGTCACACAACATTCTAGTAATCATTTTAGGATATTGGGTAGATTACGACATTCTTATACTGAAAACTCTCAGACGGCTTCTTACCTCATTTAGAGTATAACGGCCAATTCCTATGATCCGTAAGGTAGTACTTGGTCTGACTTTATCTCCACCCAGTTCCTCTTTTTCTCTCTGTTGCTTCTGATAAATGCCGAACATGCTCCCACCTAGGCTTTGGGCTTGCAGTTTCCTGTGACTGGAATGGTCTTCCCACAGATATCCACATATCTCTCTCCTTTGTCTGCTTCAAGTTTTTATTTCAATATCACCTAAGTGGTACTTTTTTGACCATAAAAGTCCTCCATATCTTGTCTTATTTTTCTCCATAGCCCATTTGATCATCTAAATTTGTATGTATTTGAACTATTTCTTTATTTTTGTTCCCTCCTGCTACAATGAAATCTCCATGACAGTAAAAAGAATTTGTTTATTTTGTTTATTATTATATTCTCTGTGCCATGGACAATGCTTAGTTTATAGTATTACTCACTTAAGTTTCTGGATAAATAAATGCATACCCAGAACTATATGTAATGATGTTCATTTACCTAAAGTAAACAAAACCTCCAATTATGGTAACGAGTCAATCAATATATTAGTTCTTTTAAATATCCAAATTTTTATTCCACTGGCTGCAGTTATTTTTTTCCTTTTTTTAACATTTTTTTGATTAAAATGTAAATTTACTTACAAATACCCAATTTCCTGAAAAATGGGCAAAAAAGCAAGGGTTCATTACCAGCTAAATGAATAAATCAATTAATTAATAGCCACATAAATAAATACATTAAGGTGGCCTGAAAATGTTTGGAATTTGTTTTATTCTCACCATTGGGAATAAATGTAAATATAAATAAGTGCTATTCCATATCTATCAAAATTTTTAAAAAGTAAAAAGCACACAGCTTAATATGAACAGCCACCACCAAGCACCATTTGGATATACTGCAAATTGTACCTATCCTATTAGAAGACACTCTGGTGATAGTCTTTAAGAACATTGAAATATGTTCATAAATTTTGATGTATAAATTACATCAAAACTCCAAAATGAGAAAACAAGTAGAAACATGAACAGAGATATAAATTTGTACACTGCCATCGCAATTTATATATTTAAATTAGAAACACTATTGATAGTCAAATCATATTAGTATGCAATTATTAAAAATAATATTCTGTATAGTGTTCAATAAAATGGAAAATACAAATACTTTAGGAGAAATGTATTAGGTACTTATTAACTTACACATGTGATTTGATTCACCTTCTGAAAATGAATACACATGATCTCACTTAAATGCAGAATCTGAAAAAGTCCAATACGTGGAAGCAGAGTAGCCTGGGGGTCACCAGGAGCAGGGAAATAGGAGGAATGGAGATCTGTTGGTCAAAGAGTACAAAGCTTCAGTTATATGGAAATGCGGCCCCCAACCCCCAGGCCGCTGACCAGTGCTGGTCCTGGTCCGTTGTCTGTTGGGGACCCCCAGGCTGGGTGGCGGGGGGCCGGGGGCGGGTGGGCAAACGAGACTTCACCTGTGTCTGCCACAGCTCCCCATCGTCACTTCACCACGTGGGCTCCGCCTCCTGTCATATCAGCAGCGGTATTGGATTCCCATAGGAGCGCGAATTCTGCAAACCACCCATAGGAGGGGGATCTAGGTTGTACACTGCTTGTGAGAGTCTGGCGCCTGATGAGCTGGGCTGGAGCTGGGCGGTGGTGCTGGCGCTGGGGAGCAGCTGCAAGCGCAGATTGTCATTGGCAGGGAGGTTTGACTACACAAATAATAGGGTGCGCTTGGGTCATCCTGGGACCATCCTCCCCCACCCCGTCTGCTGTGGAAGGATTGTCTTCCCTGAAGCTGGTCCCTGGTGCCAAAAAGGATGGGGACTACTGACATGTAAGGAATATATCTAGAGATCTAATGTACAGAATGATGACAATAGTTAATAATATTGAATTATATACTGGAAATTTGCTGAGAGTAGATTTCAGGTGTTCTCACCTAAACTATATTAGAAGATTAGAAGATGCATATGGTAATTGACTTGACTGTAATAATAATTTCACTATGTTTGTGTATATCAAAATACCATGCTGTACACTTAAATAAATATTTATTAAAATAAATATGAAAATACGGAACAGAAAAAAAATTAAAATGCGTGCACATAATCTTAAACTTAATTACCTATAAAAATAAGTTCCCTGATAATCAGAACAGTGAATTAAATGTCAGTGACATGTTTGTTTATAACTTTTCCTTTCATTTTAAATGCATATTTTATTCATAACTATACCAATTATTTAATGAGTTCACAATGCATATATTTATTAAATATCCTCAGCATATTTTGGAAGTAAGAAATGTTACAAATTTTAAGTCATAGTTGCTATAAGGATGTCTTTGCTACATTTATATATATATATATTCCCCTTGGGAAGTGTTATTTTCTGTTAGTTTTTATTTTAAAACATTCACCACTACTGGGAGATAGCCCAGATTTTTCTAATCTTTCTCCACTATAAATAATGTTACAATGAACACCTCTGAGCATATATCACCATGGGCAATTAAGCATACTTCTGACAGATAGCTTCCCAGAATTGGAATTGCTGATCCAAAGTAAATGAACATGTTAAAATATGATCATTACTTTCACACTGCCCTCAGATATGCTGTTAAAAATCATACTTCCATTAATTTTATATAATAGTACCAGTACCAGTTTTCCCACACCGCATACTACAATTGAATACTGCAAATCCAATTAATTCTTATCTGTATGATAGGCAATAAAAGCATCTCATTGCTGCTTCAACCTGAATTTTCTGATTACTGTAATCTGAAACGTTCCCTGCCATATTTATATAGTTTCTATTCCCTTTTTTGTGAACTCTATTTTCAATCTCTTTTAATCACTACAAAACATGGAATATCTATGGAAACAAAATTTGTTTTGTACAAGAGTATTTTCTTCTTGTCTGAAATCTGTTTGCATTAGGAAAGAACAAATCACAGATTCACCCAAACAGTACAATGTCTGTTTCACAAGAGCAACACAATGTGAATAGAATCACACTCATAAATATTGCCTATGACAAAACAAATGCCTTATGTGCAACAATCATTCATTTTACATTGACAAATTTTTTTTTAACATCTACATATGGTCAATTTCTCTTTTTTTATGTTGTATATTTTTCAATTGCACCTAGGAGTCATTTTAATACAGATAATTGAATTGCAGTTAATTCTCCATCTGGTGTTCCAGATTGGTTACTTACTACTGCTGATTTGAGGCTGATATTTTTCATTTATATTACTTGATCATTTTATTCACTGTCACATCTCTAACAGTATGTGACATTTACAAACCATGTCATATGAACACAGTTTAAAATTCTCAAAATATAATTCTTTATTGAAGCATTTGGAAGTCTTACACAGGCCTTTATATGATTCATGTTTTGAATTTTAAATTATTATATTTTAATTTTACTTGTGAGGTGTAATCTCCCACCAACATAAGTTGAAATATGTTGGGACACTATCACATGGTCTATTATTTTTAGTGTATTACTTTTATACACAGAATACATAGATGACATGGAAAGTCTTGATAAAGTACGTTACCTTTTATTTATTTAGGAAACCTGACACTATTTTATCAGAAAATTATAAATTGAAAATATTGCATCTTTTTCTGTAGACTTAGTAGCATGAATTCAACTTTGTATGCATAAATTATCTTTTTAATGTTTAAACAGTGGGTTATATTTGTAAAGTGTTTTCCCTTTATTTGATCCTTTAGGTAAGTAATGGATCTTGTGTATTGGTAAAAGAATTACTTCAGAGCCAGAAAGAAGGGTAATTAGGTACTGAAAAGTACATAGTATTTTTAAGTCACAATTTCAAAATTGTGCTAACGATATTCTTACTTTAAGGTTTCTGTGAGGACTAAATGAAAAAATTCAGTAAAAATAAATTCAGCATATGTTTATTATGGCATCACCTCCTTGATTATTCCCTTTTTAGGGTTTATGCATTAAGTATCATAGAACTTTAAATTGCTTGCCAAATTTAACCGATTTCAGAATTACCAAGAATCCATGTTCTTCATTCTAAAATCTGCTTTGTAAAATGTGGAATAGATTATGAATAGTAGGCATCATCCAGTCCAACTGTTTATTTTATAACAAAGAAATCTGATTCACAGTTGGCTTAGTGAATGACCTCATGCCCAGGCCATTAAGTTTTGAGTAGGTCAGAAATTATGATCAAACCTCATTGTGTATTTTGAAATGTGTTGATATGCAAGTACAAAAGGTACTCTGTAACAGCAGACAGAGTGTGTAGTGTTCTAGGAAAATACATTGGATTTTGAAATAGAGAGGAATATTATTGCTTTGTATTTTTGTTTTGTTATAATGTATGGGAAATGTTCCATTTCACATTTGCCGTATTTAAAAATATGTACAAAAATATTTTCTTTACTATCTCAATGAACCCACAATGAAAAGCCAGCTCCCTTCTGCTTCTTTAAATTTGCAGGAGAAAACCTTTGGAAAAAAAAAAAAAATGTCCGTATCATATCATGTCATATATCATGTTAGGTCATATTAGATCATGTCATATATCAAGCATCTCTAAAGAGATGTTGTTATAATAGGAATTCTTTTCAACTCTAAGAATTTTTATATATTTTAAAAATATATATATTATATATATTTTATATAGAGAGAGTCATGTGTCCTTTAATGATGGGGATACATTCTAAGAAATGCTTTGTTAGGCGATTTCACCGTGTGTGAACATCATAGAGTGTACTGCACAAACCTCAGTGGCATAGCCTACTGCACATTTAGAATACATGGTATAGCCTACTGCTTGTACACTACAAACCTGGATAGCATGGTACTGTATGCAATACTGTAGGCAGTCATAACACAATGCTATTTCTGCATCAACAAATCTAAACATAGAAAAAGTACAGTAAAAATATGGTATAAAAGATTTTTTTTTTTTTTTTTTTTTTTTTTTTTTTGAGACAGAGTCTCACTCTGTTGCCCGGGCTAGAGTGAGTGCCGTGGCTTCAGCCTAGCTCACAGCAACCTCAAACTCCTGGGCTCAAGCGATCCTCCTGCCTCAGCCTCCCGAGTAGCTGGGACTACAGGCATGCGCCACCATGCCCGGCTAATTTTTTGTATATATATATTTTAGTTGTCCATATAATTTCTTTCTATTTTTAGTAGAGACGGGGGTCTCACTCTTGCTCAGGCTGGTCTCGAACTCCTGACCTCGAGCGATCCACCCACCTCGGCCTCCCAGAGTGCTAGGATTACAGGCGTGAGCCACCGCGCCCGGCCAAAGATTTTTTTTTTTTAATGATACATCTATATAGGACACTTACCAGAAACTGAGCTTGCAGGAGTATGAGTTACTCTGGGTAAATCAGTGAGAGAGTGGTGAGTGAATGTGAACGTCTAGGACATTATTATACTTTATTATTGACTTTATAAACACTGTAACTTTAGGCTACACTAAATTTGTAAAAAAATATTTTTTCTTCAGTAATAAACTAACCTCAGCTTACTGTAACTCTTTTACTTTATAAACATTATAATTTTTTAAACTTTTTGACTGTTTTGTAATAGCACTTTGCTTAAAGTACATATGTATTTTATAGCTGTGCAAAAATGGTGTCTTGCTTTATATTCTTATTCTATAAACTTGTTATATTTAAAAAAATATATCATTATTTTACTTTTCAAACTTTTCTGTTACAAAGTAAGACAGAAACACATACATTATCTTAGGCCTACACAGGGTCAGGATCATCAACGTCCCTGTCTTCCACCTCCACATTTGTCCTGCTGGAAGGTCTTCAGGGCAATTACTTGCATGGAGCTGTCATTTCCTGTGATAGCCATGCGACAATGCCTTCTGGAATACTTCCTGAAGGACTTGCCTGGGGCTGTTTTATAGTCAACTTCTTTATTTAAGCAGAAGGAGTACACTCTAAAATAATGATAAAAAGTTCAGTGTTATAAATACTAGGTGAGAGGAATTTTTCAGCTTCATTATAATCCTGTGGGACCATCATCCATTGTTGACTGAAACATTGCTATTCAAGTCATGACTGCATAAATATTTTTTCACCAATTTTAACTGATTTTCACCAATTTTCAACCAATTTTGCCATCAATTTTCCAGGTACTTAGCTACCCAATTTGTCTGAGTGACTTACAAATTGTTTCCTGTTAAACAGCTACATCTGGAAAACCACAAGATTAAATAGACAATTATGTAGACTTCACATATTGCAACAGAATTTTTAAAATTTTGCAAACTTTAATTATCTAAAAGAGATATACAGTTTACCTTTTGTGTGTTTACAGAATTTTAAAAGATATTTTAATTATTCATCAGGAATTCATTTCAGTATACAGTATTCTGAAATTCATGTATGCTTAAATACTGGCAGAAATATGAAACACATTTTATAGGAACCAAATTACTAAGTAGAAAGAAATCCTGAGGCATTGAAGATACTCTGTTTCACAACTATCAAAAATCAGCAATAATGGCTTTAATAAATTACATGAAAAACAAGTCATGAATTATCTATATAATGTTAAGAAACTAAGGCATCTTTTAAAAATTATTTTGCTTTCCTTAAAAACATAGTATTCAGCAAAATTACTTTAATGTTTTTCCTATATATATAAATACAATAGAGAATCAAGTGTATCTTTATTGATATGTTATTTTTTAAAGTATTAAATTTATCTTATGAAAGTTCAGCAATAATGTCTGTTATCTTAATGTATATCCCCTGTGTTCTCGCAAGACGTGAAGCATATGGGTGGTCATAAATGTATGTGCACAAATACATCCAAGACAACAAGAAAATACATAAAGAATTATAAATAAGAATCAAGGAAGGCCATGTGAATTAATTTCTCATAGGCAAATAAAGATAATGATTTTGAAAACATGACTTTCAAGTATTACATTACAAAATGTCATTCCTGGAGCCTACCTGACCTTCACTTTCAGCCGTCCCTACTTCTCTTCCTATGCTAGTTAATGTGTATTCATTTTTTCTTAAAATGGTTTCAATATTAAGTTGCATAAGTTTTTCTCTTTAATAGAATTGGAGAAGCTATATTAAAATATAAAAGATTATTTGGCAAATTATTCTCTTTCTGAAGTTCAGATTGTCGTAATTTAGAATGTGTGTGGGATTGTACTGACAAGTTATCTATGTTGGAACTACATTTCCCATAATCCAATTCTGCCAGAGGTGATTTGCATAAGATTTGAAATGTGGCACTGAAACTTCAGGAATATTCTTTTTACACCGGGATGCTCAGGGCAGTTCACACTTGTTCCTCCTGATTTTCTGGCTTATCTTGCTGCCATTGGCAGCAGCCAGACCGTCAGCTCCTCCAGCTCCCTCTGGAAGTTTTTAAAAGTCCTTTTCTACTCCCAGAGCAGATGAATATTTAGTTTCATGGTTCCAGGTTCTCCTGTAGGTCACATACCTCATTGAAGTTGGAATCTTGGAGGCAGCAAGTGGCCAAAATGAGTTCCAGCTCATTTTTATCAGTTCCAATTTTTTTTGCACCCCCCACTGCCCAATTTTTCCCTCCCCACTATCTGCCATGATTACTCAAGGCTAGTACCAAATGCAAAAGTAACAGCTGTATACAAACTATTTAAACAGTTCCCAAATTGCCTAAATCCAATCCTTCTAATAAATCTACATATCTATAGACATACCTACATACAAATATCTACCATCTAGCTAGCTAGCTAGTTATCATTGCCTGGTAGTTTTGTTCAGTATCTCTGATTAAACTTGAAACGATAAAGCAGTTTCAGCATAGAATAAAAATACCAAAGTTTGTCCAGGTGCCTTCTAATAGTCAAGACTGGAGACTGAGTTCCAGAATGCTAACGATATTTTCATCATTACTGATAGAGCTGACTTTGGTATTAAGACATATCACAAATAATTTGCATTAATCTGGACTATGGGTAATGCCGTGTGTGGTAGATACTATTGACGCTCTACCCAGATCTCCTCAGATCCCTTCTGTTTTTGTGCACTGATCCCCTACATTTGCTGTGCTTTGTGTCTAGCCCACATTCACAGTGTTCTTTTGAAGACTACCTTTGGTTACTGCAACTGCTTCACTTGTGTGCACAGACATGAAATTGCCTGAGAGTTTGCATTCCACTGTCTCTGCTCATACCCAATTACTGATTGGCTACGGAAACTCAGCTGCCTTGAGTCAAGTCAAAGTTTCAGATGTAATTTATGCTCTAGAGCTGCATCATTATCTCTCCATGACATCAGTTTGTAGATGGGACTTAGCTTGAATTTGCACTCTTGCTTGAACTCTTCCCTCTCCTGCTTTCCACACTACCTTACTAGTCTCAGTATGGAAAAGATCCTTAATAAATTACTTGTACATGAATTCTAACTTCTGGATTAGATTTTGGTGAATCCAGTTTAAGGTATCATGGAATGGACAAATAAAAAATGAATGCTCATTTTAAAAGAAGAACTCATGAGGTGCTTGTTTTTCCATGCTTGTTTTTCCATACTTCACCTAGAAGGCTCAAGCTCTATCCGGGATAATATAAGAGGTGCTAGATCACCACTGATTTTTGTCGTTGAGTGGTGTATGGGGGAAGGTCACGCTTGTAGCCCTGGCTTGGGCAAGGCAAAGGCATTACATATAACCAAAACATTTGTATCTCCATAATATTCTGAAATAAAAAAAAAAAAACTCATGAAATCAGGCCATCGTAAGAAATGTGAACTAAACTATGGTTAATAGGATTCTACTGTTTTACTTATAAGAATTCTGACAAGCAACATATCTTTATCATTTTTAAGAACATATTTTGTATCTATTTAAAAAGCTGAATGAAATATAACCCAGAAGAAAAAAGTTTTTAAATGTCAATGGCACTTAAAAAAATATATTTCATTATAATACTACTTAATGAAACATATCAGTATACTTTAATATACCAACAATGACAATGTCTGAATAAAGAATAATTTTTAGTGATTCCTACTGGCAAAATGCATGACAATTTATGCATTATGTAATTATTGTTTATAATAATTTTAAAAGAAGCAAATTATTCTAAAAATATGTAAGATGCATTTTCTATTTGCAAATAGGGAGTCCACCTCTTAATCAAATATTACATCTATGGGAAAGTCTTTCTTTTCCCTTCTCAGCCCTTTGTTCTATAATTGGATGAGGATAATGACTTAATTTACCCAGACATCCTTGAATTTCCATGAGTGCACATACATTCACTATTTGTCCTCTTGAGGTTGCTTGTTTAAATGTAATAATTTCATTAAAATTTTTCTCCTTGTTATCAATGGATCAATGAACTTCATTATGAATGCTTTTTCATTTAGTTTATTTGTTAAAAGCTCTTTTATTGCATGATTACTTTGGCCAGCATTAACTTATTTGAAATGCAAACATGATTCAGCCTTTCATAAGACAAGGAGATGAGGTGACAGCTAATCAATGATAGACTTTGTCCTTAAGTTGTTCAGCTGTCAAGGATAAAGCATGTCAATCAGTGAGAACTAACGCACCCTCAGTCATAATTACCACAGCAAAAATGTCGCAAGTGTCCCATCAGCTCCCAAATATTAAAAGTTAGAATTAGCACTATTGAGTGTTCAATTTCATTGCCCTATATTTTACTTTAATTAAGAAAAAGAAATATTGAGTTAATTCTACCTCTCAGACCTATCCATTGATTTTTATATAAGTATTTTCTTGTCCTTGACTTAGTAGTCTAGAGATTTTTAGCCTTTAATTATATCTATAGATTAAAAAACATACACCAATCTAAATCATGGAATGATGTGAATTAGAATAGTCATGAAGCTTAGATTAGAAAGCACTGCCATTTACTATTTGTATGGCCCTAGGCAAGTTACTTCAGCTTCCACCATGATGATTAATAATTTAGAGGGATGTTAAGGAGCATAAAGGTAAAAATATATTTGAAAGCATATAACACAGGTGCTACTCAGAGGAGAAAAATAAATGTTTTCCTGAATGAATACTTTTACAAGATTAATATTTTAACATAATTCTTGAAATTAAAGAAAAAGGTTTTACATAGTTTAGTTTAACCCATCTTTCCATAGAGATTAACCTATGTGCTCATGTTTTAAAATAAAGAGCCAAAAGCAAAACAAAGTAAAAACTGTTCATTTTATATTATATATTTAACACAAAAAGACACATACGCATATATACACGCACAGCGGACATGAAAGTTTCAATAAATAATGGAATGGCAGATCATTTTTTCTCTGAAAAGCAAACTAAATCCTTTGTGAATCCCATGAATATCATGACCATAAATCGCTGCTACTTTATTAACTTTAAGTTCATTGAAATTTTTAAATTGCTTATGTTTACTTTTTGTTTTGTTTTCTTGATAGTAGATATTTTAAAAATTATTAATTAAAATACTTCTTTTTACAAAAGTTTCAAGATTGACACATTAATCTTATGTGAGTACAAACTTTTTTTGTGTGCAACTTCTTGAAGTAACTCATTGAGCAATTTGCAACCTTGAAATGTATAATTCATCATGTTGAAGTGCCAGCCTCTCAGTTCCCCATGGGCCTGTAGTTCAAGGTTGTGAGGATGTGACGTTTTGAGTATCATCAGGAGCTGAAGGATTACAGAAAACAGCTAGGCACTCTCCATCTTTGCTTCTAGACAGCCAACACATATGGTTCCTGTCACAAGGCAATTTTTAGTGACCACTGGAGCCTTTCAAATGGAAAACTGGTAACCTTGAGTATAGGCAATCGGGCAACATCAGTACTTGTTTAGAAAGATCTTTGAGTAATTCCGAAGTGACTCAACACATTGTAACTTTAGGCAAATTTTCATTCATCAAAGAGATAACTAAATATTAATACAAATAAATGGCCTAGTAGTTACTGTGAAAGTTTGGGAAAGTATATCTCCTTTGATACAGATGAAATTAAATATTTTATCCATATGGGAGAAAAACAACGATAGAGAGAACTGATTTGTGCTACACTAGGAATTAGACTTTATCACTCAGATAGATGGCTTTGTTTCCTTTATGCTGTTTCCTGAAAACAAACTTACAGAAATTTTCTTTGTTTGTAGTGACAGCCAGGTTTGCAGTTAGGAGCACAATCAAGTTACTGTTTTCAAGATCTGCTCCCTTCTTCTTTCCTTTCTCTCTGACTCCTGCTTTAGCTGTTACCTCCATAGAATTTGAGGTTAACGAAATAAGAACAGAAGTCATTCTGCACTGTAAAAAATTCATAAAAAACAGACAAACCAACAAAATCCAGTATTGTGCAGCCCCAAGTTTGCTGGCATCATGAAATGCAAAATTTCAAGCCATGTGTAGAGCAAATTTTGACAAAATTTTAATGTATTTCTTTTCTGCCTCTTGTTTATATTAAAAATGCTTTGTAAAGTCCTTCTAGTTATGGTTCTTCCATTATCATAAGAATCCACATTACGTGATAAGCAACAGTGGAGTCATTTAGGAGACCATGGATGGAGGTCCTAGAATAGAGTTTTACTTTCTATTAAAAAAATTTATACTAAATATACTAAATATCCATCTTCATGTAGACTCTGAGAGTCATTGTCTGTAACTATAGCCCATTAGCATGGGATAATTTCCCAAGGATGTGTCCCAATATCAAGGCACCTAAGGGTATGACTTAGATAACATATGGTTCTGTTCTGTGGCTAGGTATGACTGGAAAAGGACAAAATTCAAACGTATTAATAATTTTCTCAACATTTCAAATGAGGATGTTAACAAACCCTCAAGGGGGGGCTCACTGTTGCTAGCTGTACAGACAGCCAGTTACTGAGACAACAGGCATTGTCAAGGAAGAAAGGATTTATTGCAAGAGATGCATCAACTGAGAGGGGTAGGTATGGACTGCCTCAAATCTGCCTCCCTGACCTGTAGGGTCAGAGGGGTTTTCTGGAGGTGAAATGAATAGTGCATGAGGGGAGTGAACACTATGTGTCTTGGGGTGGAGTGTGGGGCACACAAACGCAGTGAGAAATCATGCTAGTACATCCATCCCATGAACAAAAATGGCAGGTGAGTCCCTCCTGGGGTGGAGATTTTAGTATTATAATGAGCTAGGGATTAATATTCATCATTCTTTCAGCCTTGTGTGCAGGCTCAGTGGGTACTTGGGCACTTTCTGTGGTGGAGTGTTGCTTACTTTGTCTTCTTTGAACAAATAGGTGGTGTAAAACTCTGCAGTTGTCTCGTGGCTGCAAGGAGGTTCTGCTGTTTCTGGGAGAGAAACTCTAAGTAATGCATTAGTATAACAAAGTTACAAAGTTTGGGTCATCAACCTTTTTTTAATTAATTTTTTTTTTTTTTTACTTTTTAATTTGATTTTTTTATTTCAGAGAGCACACATGTTTTGGTTACATAATTTTCTTTTGTACAGTTTGAGTCCAAGCTATAGGTGGGCCCTTCAGCCAGTTAGTGTGCATTGTACCTGTTAGGTGTGAATTTACCCATCCCCAACTTCCCCTCCCACTTACCTGGTTTCCCTTGAGTTTTACTTCTACATGTGCACGTAAGTGTTGACAGATTAGTTCCAATTTAGTATCGAGTACATGTGGTGGTATATGTATACCATGGAGCACTACTCAGCAATAATAAAAAAAAAAAAAATGGTGACTTAGTATGTTTTGAAACAACCTGGTCATCAATTCTGAGAACTCTCTATTTTCTGCCTACTCTTAGACTACAGCTGCCAAGCTACCAGTGCTGAAATAACACCCACTGTCATTCCAACCCAAGGCCACTTAAAGCAGCCAACTCTAGCCAGAATGTGAACACTGAAAACTCATTAGAAGTAGGAGGGAACTAAAAACACTATTGAGAAAACATTTTCTTATTTATGTTGTCAGTTGCAATTATAAAAATTCCAGTGTCTACTTTCATCCTAAAAGTAAAAAGACAACACATGACCATGTCTTTGGATGGAAATTATTCATGATCAAAGCTATTTAATAAAGAAAACCAAGAAACTATCCAAATAAAACAAACCGCCAACCAGCTTCGTGTCTCTTTGCTTAAAAAAATGATGCTAAGGAATTATCCAGTTTAAAATTTAATCTTTTAAATATTAATCCCCCCAAGATTAGAGGAGCATTAAAAGATTTTGCGGACTCTTATTTTCCCTGTACAAAACAAGAGTCTGCAAGGGAAGAAGCGATGGCAACATTTCTGGGCCACATTCAACAATATTTTACTTTCATGGTAAGAAAGACAGTAATGTACAATTTTATTGGACCAGCAGGTATAGTATCATTAAGTGATCTTACAGACTGTTCACTTACATGTTGACACAGATGAGACACTATGTCCAGAAAAATGAAACCATAAGATAGCATAAGCACCACTGCATTTTTTGCTGTGGACACAACTTAATAAAGCCACTGTCAGCTACACTACACATATCTTAGCTAAATATATTTCAAGATCCGTGAATCTAGCAAAGCTTTTCAGACTCTTCTGTATTGCCAGTATTGAAGATTCATTCTAGCCGTGTATTACTTAGCACTTCAATCTAAGTGCTAGATGCATTTTCTAGCATGTTCTACATTATCCTTTTATATACATTCTTATGGGATGAACTAATAATTTAGAGCCTGTGACTGACTAATAATTGTGACACTTCTTGCCTGGGTGAAAGAATCAGAATGTGTAGTTATGTAAAAAGTAAAAGAACTCAATACATCTTTACAGAAAATATATATTTGGAGGAAATGCCATTTTAAATTGCAAACAAATTTTTGCATATCCACCTAGTTTTTAAATGCTTTTTAAAATAATGAATTAGAATTATTTTCTGCTTAGCATACAAATTAAAAATAATCATGGGGAAAATTTATACAAAGCACTTTAATTAAATAAACCAACAATTATAAAGTGATATTAAATGTATTTTAAAATACTTCTTTACTATTCAGAATATTGTCTTATACCTTAATAATTTCAAACTTATTTTTCTACAACAAATCTAATTTAAAGGAAGAAATTTATCATAAGAGGTCTTAAAAGAATTTTTATAAGACTCATTGGGGAAATTTTTTATAATTATTTTTTAAGTTATTAGTATAATAACTATGTTAAAATACACATAAAATCAAATTTACCATCCTAACCATTTTAAAGTGTACAGTTCAGTAGTGTTAAGTCTGTTCACATTATTTTGTACCCAGTCTCCAAAACTCTTTTCATCTTGCAAAATTAGAACTCTTAGTTCATTAGACAACTGCCCATTCCCCTCCTATCCTCAGCTCTTGGCAACCACCCTTCTACCCTTGATCTCTATGGATTTGACTACCTAGGTACCTGATATAAGTGAAATCATTCAGTATGTGCCTTTTTGTGAGTGGCGCATTTCACTTCATACAATGTCTTCCATATTGCAGCATATGTCAGAATTTTCATTCCATTTTAAGGCTTAATAGTCCATTGTATGCATATACTACATTTTGTTTACCTATTCATTTATTGGTGGACACGCACATGTGGTTGCTTCTACCTTTTGGCCATTGTGAATAGTGTTGCTGTTAGCATGGGTGTACGAATATCTCTGAGACTCTGCTTTCAAGTCTTACGGATGTACACCCAGAATTGAAATTGTTGGGTCATAGGGTAATTCTATATATAATTTTTTAAGGAACCATCATAATGTTTTCCACTGTGGCTGCACTATGTTATATCCCCACCTACAGTACACAAGGGGCCTAATTTCTTCACATCTTCACCAACAGGTTATTTTCTGTTAATTGATAGTAGCAATGGATGTGGGGTAGTTCTCACTGTGGTTCACATTTTTTTTGAAGACTAGTAATGTTAAGTATCTTTTCATGTGCTTGTTAGCCATTTGAATATCTTCTTTGTAGGTATTTTCAAGTCTGTTAGTCATTTTTTAATTAGGCTATTTGTTTTCTGTTGTTGTGTTGTAGGACTTCTTTATATTATAGTTATTAACCGTTTATCACATATATGATTTCTAAATATTTCTCCCATTCCATAAGTTGCATTTTCACTCTGTTATGTCCTTTGATGTGAATTTTTTTTTTTTTTTTTTTTGAGACAGAGTCTCACTCTGTTGCCCGGGCTAGAGTGCCGTGGCGTCAGCCTAGCTCACAGCAACCTCAAACTCCTGGCCTCAAGCGATCCTCCTGCCTCAGCATCCTGAGTAGCTGGGACTACAGGCATGTGCCACCATGCCCAGCTAATTTTTTCTATATATATTTTAGTTGTCCAGATAATTTCTTTCTATTTTTAGTAGAGACGGGGTCTCGCTCTTGCTCAGGCTGGTCTCAAACTCCTGACCTTGAGCGATCCACCGGCCTCGGCCTCCCAGAGTGCTAGGATTACAGGCGTGAGCCACCGCGCCCAGCCTGATGTGAATTTTTTAATAAAAATTGATGTTGTATTTTAATTTATCTATTATTTATTTATTTCTTCCTATGTTTTTGGTAACATACAGGAAATCATTGTTAAATCCAATGCCAAATGACTGTCCTTTTCCCGTTAAGTGGCTTTGGCCGCCTTGTTGAAAATCACTCGACCCTATATGCAAGGCTTTATTTCTGGGGTCTTTATTCTATCCCCTTGATATGACTGCTTTTATGCCAGAACCATACTGTTTTGATTACTGTGGCTTTGTATTAAGTTTTAAAATGAAGAAATGTGAAACCTCCTACTTTTGTTTATTTTAAAGATGGTTTTGGCTCTTTAGGGTCCCTTGAGAACCCATATGAATTTTAGGTATTTTTTTCTGCTTCTGTCAAAAGTGCCATTGTGATTTTGATAGGGATTGCATTAAATCTGTAGATCAACTTTGGGTAGTATCGACATCTTGACAATCTTCACTCTTCCAATCTCTGAGCATGAGGTGTCTTTGCATTCATTTGTGTCTCCTCTAATTTCTTACAGCAACAGTTTGTAGATTTTGTTGTGTAAGTCTTTTACCTCCTTGGTTAAGTATTTTATTCTTTTTCATGCTATTAAAATTGAATCATTTTCTTATTTTCCTTTTTTATTGTTTATTGTTAGTGTATGAAAACACAACTGATTTTTTTGTGTGTTGACTTCATAAATTACAACTTTGCTGAATTTATTTGTTTTAGCAGTTTTTTTTTAAATCTTTAGGATTTAGAAAATTTTTTAAAAGAAGTTTTGAATCATTTGATTAAATTTTATAATTCTATGTATTGATGACTATTTTTATGGTCTTTATTATCTCTTCAAATTTCACTACAACTAGCATCTTTGTGCATGCTTGTGCTTCTAAAGGACAAAAATTGCTGGTATCTTGAGACATTATTGGGTAGCTTTCAGTTTTTAAGTTCACACTTGTATTTTCAAATTTTCTTTTTAAAAAGAAAATTATAAACAAACCTTAAAAATATAATGATCACCAAAAGAATCCCTACAGTACTTTGAGTTATACAACCTATGCATAAAGTATCACTTCACAATTTCCCAATGCTTATACACGTGCATAAATGTTTTCATTTTGCTTCTCAAAAATAATGTTATTAATATATTTTTAAATATGCATGCTGTTTTTCTTTGTATTGGCTACAAAATGATCTATTGAATGAAAACACCACAATTTATGAAACGATTTTACAATCGATGGACTTTTGATTGATTACAAGTTTTTTCTTCCAGAAACAAAGTTTATATGAATATTGTTGTATATGTACTTTTATGAACATTTTTATGTAATTTTATGAGATGGACTTCTGACAGGATATCAGTACATATCCAATATGAGAGGGGAGACACGATCATTCCCCCAACTGATGGTATTGCAGTCAATGTCACTTCAGACCATACATCCCTTGAAGCAATATTTTATCTAATACTCAGATAGACGTCCATATATCCTCTTACAGAAGGAGCAAAGGGAGCTTTACCGTATATGGTGAAACTGCAGTCTTTAATTATGGAGATTTGACCTCCTTTTCAGTGGATGAGATCTAGGTAGGAGAATAGGGTTAATTCTAAAAACTGGCCAAAGAATTGTGATATTTTGAGGCAGTGCTGACTTTTTAAAAATCTTTTAATTATTATGGGTACATATTAATTGTATATATTTATAGGGTACATGTGATGCTTTGATACAGGCATACACTGTGAATTAATCAAATCAGGGTAATCGGGTTATCTATCACCTCAGGCATTTAACATTTCTTTGTGTTAGGAACATTCTAATTCCATGCTTTCTGTTATTTTAAAGTCTACCCTAACTTAACATTGATTATAGTCATTTTGCTGTGCTATCAAATATTGTTCATTCTAACTATCTAACTATATTTTTGTACCCATTGACCATCTCCACTTTATCCCCACCTCCCTGCTACTCTGCACGGCCTCTGGTAACCGTCATTCTAGTCTCTGTCTCCATGAGATCAATTGTTTTTAATGTTTAGCTCCCACATATGAGTGAGAATACATGAGATTTGTCTTTCTATTCTTGGCTTATTTCACTTATTTCTCCAGTTCCATCCCTGTTGTTTCAAATGGCAGGATGTGCAAGCTAGTGCTGACCTTTCTTGCAAGCTAGTGCTGACTTTCTCTTCACCAAATGTTGATTGTTTTTGTTGCATAGGTCAATATACAGGTTGTAACAACACCCGATTGCCATTCTGGCCTGGTGGCTCATTGTGATAAATACATTCACCTTTCCTATAATTTCAGAGTCCTATTCTTACAAAGTCTAGTCTCATAGCAGAATCCTTATTGTCAACAAATGACCAAAAACAGGGCAGCCCACAGTGAGCTTCTCAACAGTGCTAGAGCACTAACATTTTGTAGCATTAGTGGAGTGGCTTCCTGGGGATCAGAGAAAGCTTGTAGTTTTCCTGTTATTAAAGAGAAAAAACATTCTAAGGGGCTCGAGTCTCTTTGTTTCTTCCCTCAGTACTTTGTCAAGAGAGTTATGACACCTCCTTTGTATATGTCTGTGTGTATATATATGTACACATAAATATATACGTGTACAAAGCCAAAGGAGCTATCCAAGCAGTATTTTAAGAAAGAATATAGATGAAAATTATAAACACAAACAGAGATGTAGCCTGTGCAAAACGAAGATAGATTTTGCTACATTATTACCTTATAATGGCCCTGCTGCTAATTAGAGTAATGTAAGCTGATATGTAGTCAGATCAACAGGCAAAATCTGCTACAGTGTTTTGGTGCTTTTATGTGAAAATAAACTTGAATGATCCAGTATCAGTCAGAATGACAAAGATTACACAAACAAATTATCTTAATATATTAATGGTTTAAAACAACAAAGAGTCATTTTCTGTTGTGTCTGCTGGGGGCTGTGACCTTTGGAGTCCTCAGAGTGATCCTTTTATCCTCTCATGAAATCTCAGAGAAGCGCCCCCCCCCCCCCCCCCCCCCGCATCTGGACATGAGCTATTGATAAAGCAGGGGGAGAACATCTTATAAATCAAGAAACAGCCCATATAGTCTCTGGTCACAGGACATTGGCTAAAACACGTGACATGACCATGCCTAATTTCAACAGGGAGGAGTGATGCAATCTCCCTATGTTTCTGGAAGAAAAATGGTGGTAAACATTAGTGTGCACAGTGGTAACGCCTACCGTGAACTCACTGTATTGTAGAGTATAACTTCTAATGCATGTTAGGCTAGCAAGGTGTTTTAAGGAGAGTTAATTCAATGGTATTAGTATTGAAATTGTAAGAGTAAATTTTAAAAAATTAATCTTCCATGGTCTCCAAAGGGAAAGAGGTCTTTTTTCCTTTTATTTTCTTCAAGTATATCCTTGAAACAACTTGTAATTACAAATCATTTCTACATTTCTTTGATATTTAGGTAATTCTTTTTATAAGCTATACAAAATGCAAACATCAAGAAAAATAGGACCCCTAGATTGTAACTATCTGCTTGTCATAAAGATGGGAGATGGTTTATTTTCCTTTGGCTAAAGGCAATTAACTAACACAGATGGTCATCTAATTACCAGGTGAAATTCAGATGAACTTTGTATAGCAAATGGTGCTGTCAAGTTCTCTCACATGAGGACAGTTGCCATTTATCTTAAGAACATACATGTAATAAATGATATCTTCTGGCTACATAAGGAGTAGGGTTTCATTCGTTTTTTGCTGTCTCATTAGCAGATTGCCTGTGATGCACATAACAGTCTGGTTAAGAGCTTATTCAAAAATAATACTGGTTTCTCTCTGTCCTACATTTATGGAGAGGTGTTATGGGTTGGTAGGAATTTTATTTTTAATTTTTTCCAGCAGAATGAACACACACACACATGTACACATTAATCCCTTTCATGAAATTTGTGGCCCTCAAGAAGGCAGGTGCTAACAGGTTTTAAAATGAAGTTGCAGTGTGCATGTCTTGTCAGTAAGAAAATTCTTTCCTCTTAACATCAGCAGTCTTTGTTTCCACCACATACATACTTAGTACACAGTAATAATGTAATAGTCTAAAATATACAATCTAAATTGAATGATGTAAGCTAATACATGTCTACATTCGTAAGCTATTATATATATAAGCGGAAGAAATAATCATATTTCATAATAAGCCCATAGATTGTGTCAAATTCTATGGAAAAATCATATATATGGGTAGATAAAGAAAGCCTGCAGGCCAGGCGCGATGGCTAAGACCTTTGGGAGGCCAAGGTGGAAGGATTGCTTGAGTCCAGGAGTTTGAGACCATCCTGGGCAACATAGTGAAACATCGTCTCTACAAGAATTTTTTTTTTTTTTTAAATTAGCTGTGTATGGTGGCACGTACCTATAATCCTAACTACTTGGGAGGCTGTGTCAGGAGGATCACTTGAGCCCAGGTGATTGAGGCTGTAGTGAGCAATGATCATGCCCCTAAACCCTAACATGGCAACAGAGTGAGACCTTGTCTCAAAAAAATGCATTGTTAAAACTATATGTGTTTGTAGAAATACATACGTATTTTACATAGCCGAAATATGTATAATTTTATGTAATATATCACAAATTTTCATTTGATAATTATTCTATTATTATCATCATTACTACTCTCTTGGTTTATACCTAAATTTATCATTATACTAATATATACACACATATATTTACATAAATATATGTATTTTTATATATGTGTGCATATATAATATAAATACAAATATGTGTGTGTATGTATATATAGAGAAAGAGATTTAAAAAGTAAAGTAATTTATTCCCAAATTACAAAGCAAATCTATTTAAGAGGAGAATTAAGATCTGTTTGACTGCAGAGTATACTATTTTTCCTCTAAAACATATTGCTTATTATAGAAGCATGTGTCCATACTTTTAAATATAGTGCAGCAGGCAGAATCATAACTTCCCCCAAAGATATCCAAGTCCTAATTCCTAGAACGTGTAAATAGGTTACTTTATACATTAAAAGATACTTTTCAGGTGTGCTTAAAATAAGAGACGTTCTTGATATGGCAATTTTATCCTGGTGGACCTAACAAAATCCTAAGTGTCCTCATAAGGAAAAGAGGAAAGCAGGAGAATCAGAGTCAGAGAAGGAGAGAATGGACGCAGAGGTCATATGGATGGGAGAGATTTGGAGACGCTATGCTTGCTGGCACGAAGCTGGAGGACAAGACCACAAGTCAATGAATGGAGGTATCTCCTAGCAGCTAGAAAAGGCAAGGAAATATTTTTCTCTGGAGATTTTAGAAAAAAAAAATGAAATCCTACTGAGATCTCAGTTTTAGCAAAGGGAAAGAAAGCCATTTTAGACTTCTGACTTTTAAAACTGTCTGACAATAAATCTGTGTTGTCTTAAGCCACTGAGTTTGTGGTAATTTGTTATAGCAGGAATAGAAAGCGAATACATAGGGTTTGCCGAATATCATCTGTATTCATGTCCAACAAACTCTTCTCTCTTCACCAGTGTCCTCCTTGCCCTGCAAGACTGTGTCCAGCAATCAACGTCTCACATTCCCTTCAACTTCCCTTTGGCTCAGAACATTGGAGAGCACCAGCTGGAGATTCTGACACTGAGAAGTGTGGGAGGTTGAAGTGGTTATTCCACAAGCTCCCTCCTGTCAGTTCATTACTCCACCAACGTTGCCTATTCTTCATACCTTTTTGAATTTTGTTTACTATCCTCTCTTTGCCTCTTCAGGTTTAGGGGTACAATGATACCCCTGTTGTGAACATGTGATGTGTTGCATTATTCCTTAGGTGGTTTCCCTATGCCCTGCGTGAATCACTATAAATAGTCCTTTTATTAAACAGAGTGTGCTATGTGTTTGCTGAAGGACCCCTGGTATTATGGCAAAAAAGTTGCATTACTGACTGAAATATCTGAATGTGATATGAAAATCGAAAAGCTTAGCCTTGAAATTTCTCATCTTTCTACAGAAAAACTAAATTGTATTGAGAAAGAAAAAAGTTTCATGAGATCTTTGTGAGCTAAATTGATTTGGAAGTAAAAACATTACTGAAGATATTTTTTATAAGTAGCCATTAAGTGGGTTGAGAGAATTCATCTTGGATGTGTCAATGTATCAAATATTTTTAATAACATGATTAAATAAAAGGAAGAACTCTCAAAATTGTAGTATTGAACAGTTTACTGTGGAGTAATACTTCTAACAACACATACATTTTCAATGTATAGTCTCTTCGTGTCCATACTTGTGTTTCAAAATTAGATTTGCGTTATTTCATGCCTCAAATAACCATCTAAGGACAACAAAGAGACGGTCCTTGCACCAGATAGTGTCTAGGGTAGAAAACAGAAACTACTCTGGGCATTTCAAATAGAAATAGGTTTTACATAGGAAAATAGATGTTTACACAATTTTGGAAGGATTGGAGAGGTAAACATTGATGGAAGCCACAAAACTATTAATATCAAGCTTACCTGCAATTCAAAGATATGGATGATGTTATTGTTTCTTCAACAATAGCTAAGCAGGCATCAAAGTAGTGACTAGACATTGGAGCATGGAGTGATCTCTAGCCAGTGCAGCTGATGAAATCTATTTGAACTTGCTCACCAGCCATCAGAGCACAGAAAGAAGGCATTCCCCTAATTTATGCTTTCTAAAATTTGCCCTTGTGCAGAGGTATATATGTAAATAAACACATGGGAACTAGTTTAAGTTTCATAGGATCTTTGTCACAACTACTGGTGTAGTTGTCAACTGTTGGTGTAGTGCAAAAGCTGTCATAGACAATGCATAAATGAGTGGGCTTGCCTAGATTCCAGTGAAACTTTGTTTGTAAAAACAGGAGGATCACAAATCTAATCTGTCACCCCTGCTCTTGTGCATCCAGTTTGTACCCCAAACTATAGTTTCGGGAGTCTGAGAAATATCATTTTTAGTTTTTTAAAATGCTTCAAATAGAAAGTGAGAGTCAAAATATTAGTAATTCTTTTATTTTTTAAATTTTTATTTATTTACATATTTAGCAAACTCTATTATTTATTTTTATTTTTAAAAATCATTCAATGAGTGATTAAAAATAGGTAAAGAAAATGAAAGAGTTTAAGGCATAGAATAATTTCCATGCCCTGCTATCCAGATTTAAAGAATGCATCACATAGGCCGGGCGCGGTGGCTCACGCCTGTAATCCTAGCACTCTGGGAGGCCGAGGCGGGTGGATCGCTCAAGGTCAGGAGTTTGAGATCAGCCTGAGCAAGAGCGAGATCCCTCTCTACTAAAAATAGAAAGAAATTATATGGACAACTAAAATATACATAGAAAAAATTAGCCGGGCATAGTGGCGCATGCCTGTAGTCCCAGCTACTAAGGAGGCTGAGGCAGGAGGATCGCTTAAGCCCAGGAGTTTGAGGTTGCCGTGAGCTAGGCTGACGCCACCGCACTCACTCTAGCCAGGGCAACAAAGCGAGACTCTGTCTCAAAAAAAAAAAAAAAAAGAATGCATCACAGCTTGGGTTTTGTACCTTCCCTTAGTGCAAGTTAGGAAGAAATGGATCAGTTCGTAAATGACCACATGCTCAGCTAATTTTATTGAAGTGTTTCTGAACTTAACAGACATGTGAGAGCACTTCATTTTTGTAGCTAATAAAATAATTGTATTAACTACATTGTACTTTCTTGGGAGAAACTTAAATATTACCAAATGAATGATAAAAAATTGCAAACAATGTCTTCATGGAATTAAATCAGCTTAAATATAATCAATTAATTTTTAAGAAAAAAGTAATTGCAATACTTAAGCAAGCAATTCAAAACAGTCATGTACGGTAAGGAAATGGAATAAAAGAGTGAAGGGAAAGAGCAAATATAAAATTAACAACCTTTTTCAATAGTCAAACTACTTTCTTTTTCACTATTATTACTATAATATAAATCCAACAGAATAGCAAAATAAATGTTACAGTAGAAAAACAAACTAGTATTAATAACAGTGGCAAAGTATTTATCTCTATTTACTGACCTATTTTGAACAGAAGACATTTAGGTTAATAGAAATTTAAAAATAATGATAACCAGTAACTGAAGAAGGCAAGAATCATAAAAATTATTTCTTACCACTACTGAGTTTAAATTATTCAGATAAAGATTAACACTAAAATGGCATATATCCATGTTCCAGAATTACATAATATATAATAAAGTAAACACTAAATGTTAAAGATTGAATCCGTTGTATGCAATTTACAATTCCAAAGAGGTCAGTGTTATATTTTTCATGTTTTTCAAATTTAACAATCTAACAGTGTTAACACAGATATTTCACTGATATTCAATCCAAACATTTTAATTCAAGAGTTTTGGTGAAATGTCAAATATTTAAATTCACATTTTAAATACGTATACTACAAAAACAAATGAAATATTATATCATCTTATTAAAATATGACTAATTAATGAGCTCATTTCAAGTTATTGCATTTAGAAGTTATTATACAGTTTTAATAAATAATTAATGTATTTTAATTTTCCGTAATATAATTAAAAATAAAGACAATGTCAATGATATACAACCTTCTGTGATGATTTTATTTAAAGTGTGCTATCAATAGATTTCTTTTTTTTGAGACAGAGTTGCACTGTGTTGCTCGGGCTAGAGTGCTGTGGCGTCAGCCTAGCTCACAGCAACCTCAAATTCCTGGGCTCAAGCGATCCTCCTGCCTCAGCCTCCCCAGTACCTGGGACTATAGGCATGTGCCACCATGCCTGGCTAATTGTTTCCATTTTTAGTAGAGACGGGGTCTCGCTCTTGCTCAGGCTGTTGTCCAAGTCCTGAGCTCAAGTTTTTCCACCGCCTCGGCCTCCCGGAGTGCTAGGATTACAAGCATGAGCCACCGCACCCCGCCAATAGATTCTATCTATTGTTAAAAATGATATATTTAGATCTTTTTCACACACATACTCACACACGCACAAAGATAATAGTGGAAGTAAGTCTGGATAAATTAGCACTCAAAGCTTTTGTTCCCTTAATCATTTCACATATTTACACACATGCAATAATTCCTTTATTCTGCTTATATTGATTAATTTTCTGTTTCCATCAATAGCCTGATCTTAGTCCTCACTGCGGACACAGTATCTCCACTTAGATTTTCAGCTGGGGACTCAATTTTTACAGATCTACAAAGAAAAAGGTCTTGATTCCCTTCAACACCTCTCACCTTGCAATTCTCTCTCTGTCTCTGCTCTTCCTGTTTCCCCGTCTCGGCTGACGGTGCCACCATTCATCCAGTAACTTCAATAAACAATATCTTTGATTCCTTTCTTTTTCATACACCTGAAATAACTCAACCATCAGCAAAACAGTACCTCCACCAAATTATATTTTAAATTCAGCTACTCCTCCCCTGCCACTATCACTCAAGGTGAAACCTTCCATATTTGCAACGTGAAAAATTATAACCACCCAAGTGATTTTCCTTTGTCCATCTCTTCCTTCTTCAGCTCATTGTATAAAAAATAACCACCTATTCCTTTTACAACCATGAATGGAAATATATCACTGTCTTGCTGAAAACCCACATTGGCTGGATTTTTTAATTAAGATAATATCCAAATCGTTTAGTGTGATAGCACAACAAAGCGACTGTAATCAACAAGTTAGGGTATACTTTAAAATAGCTAAAAAAGTAGAACTGGAATGTTCCTAACACAAAGAAGTGATAAATGCCTCAAGTGTTGAATACTTCAATTATCCTGATTTGATTAATTCACATTGCATACCTGTATCAAAACATCCTGTGTACCCTATAAAGATATACAACTATTAAATACTCATAATAATTAAAAATAAAGAAAATCAATTGAAAAAAATTGTTTAGTGTGTCCTCCAAGAACTATTCAATTTGTCCACTCCTTATCTTTAGGAAAAATTACAATATTTTCCCTGTTTCATTATGCTTCCACCACAGTGGCTTGCTTTCTTTGCTTTCAAATATCCAACATTCCCTTTTGCCTAACATCCTATGTTATTGTTTCCTCTGCCTGGAACTTGCTGCCCTGGATCTAGAATATTCTGTCTCAGTTACTATTGATAATTTACAATATGTAAGTAAATACTTTCTACATATGATTGTGGTTCTGTCCAATTTGTATCTTCCTCACAGTGCTGAAACAAGAGAAATTTTATTATCAACTCTTTTTAACAGAGTAAAACTTCCACCATTTTAAAGCAGAATTTTATTTTCCACTTGCTTTTTGCCAAGTGAATTCTGTGGACAAGTTTATTAGCTTCATTTTTCTATACTCTGCCAAGTAATGAGACTCAAATAACTATGTAAATTCATTAATCTCATAAAGCAATTAGTGTAAAACCCAATGACTGTTAAATTATTTCAAAATGAATTAGTTACAACATAACATTTAATTTCATGATAACCCTCATTTATTTACACAATATGATAATTTCGATTAAGTAAATGCAAAGATGTAATATATTAAACAGAGCAGCCAAAAGCTTGTTCATCTCTTGTAAAAGTGCCTTCTATGACCTATGGCTAAGTGAATTATTGTACAGTAGACATTCAGTACACTGGTAGATAGTAAGAAATCAAGAAATGTACATTCCTCACTTCCTTCACCCACTGTAGACAGACAACATGGTTTGTAAAGAATGAATTGAAATTCCATTCTAATGTACCCTAGAGATGTCTCATTTCATGAAACTCTTGAGAAACAAAAAAATCTCTAGAAATACCTGTAATATTTCTCTTTCTCTTGCTCTCTTTGTTTGTGTCCTTTTATATTTATACCAGTCTAGGATTTAAAATGATGTTTTGGGGTAAGAGGAAGGTAGCCATATATGAATAAAGTATTTTAGGAGTAATATGCAGTGGGTATTCAATCTGTTTAATACTGTGAAACAATCTTGCATGTCTTCAACCAATCTAAATATTTATTAAATATTTATACTCTGATATAACATATGAGAGGTACACCATAGCTTCTTAGCTTGTGGAAAAAACTATGATAATGCATGGTTAACATAGAGAAAGAGAAGTACACATTCCATGACAAACTGGGTATAAGCTTTGGTCCTATGCTTTAACTAAGTAATTTACCCATTTCAAATCTAACTTCCTCCTTTACAATATGACTTATGATAAAAATCATGAAAGTGATAATGATCACATTCTTCTATTTTTGACTTTGAAATTTCAATATACCTTCTAGTTATTTATCCAAGATTTAGGACTCTTAGATTTGACTAGAACACTATGATTCTTATATGTGATTTTGATCAGATTGTGTCGAATGTGGATTTTTTCATAAGTGAGGATAGAAGTAGAATAACGGTTAGAGGTTTACAATCATGCTGTAAATTTTCCTAATGGAAGTAGGAAAAAGTAGAAAAGATGAAGACAATAAGGTAATTGAGCATTAAAACTAAAAAGTAAAGGGCTAAGTGTAGAACTTAGTGCTTTAAGATAAAGGAAAGAGTAAAATTCAGAAAAACAGCAAAGACTCTGAACTTGCTAGTAATATTGTGCCAGAGATATAATTTAGATGTAAGGAGTGCAGAGAACCAAAGTTGTAAAGAAGGAAGTTATAAAATGGTAGATAAACCTAAACAAGGATTAGAAAGTGTCAGGCTTTTTAGCAAAAATTTAAGAAGTAAAGGCAGCTTAGGCTTAGAGTAATAACCTCACCTTAGAAAAACCAAGAAATCCAAGAGGATAAAGGAATTCTTTATTTGGGAATCAGTGAATTGCCTAAAAAAAATAAGTGAAGGTACTACCAGGGTATAACCATTGAGAATAAAACAGGTTCAATGGCGATATCATAAGTGATAAATGATTCACCATGATTTAAAATATTATGTCAGACATATCATAATTTAAAAGAAAATGGATGGCTATATAGAGTATTAGCATATTAAAATCTAAGGAAAAATTTAGATGTTTAACTGAATTTTTCATTTGCCGTTCAGATTATTTGGTCAATACAGAGGTACAATCACATCTTCTAGAAGGTTATATAAGCATAAATATTATTGATTGAGAACATTTTTAAAAATATTATTTGGAAATAACCAGGTACTCATTAAAATATATTTTCAGGAATATGACCATTGATATTCTGCTCCATTGAAATGTTTTGACAAGTTATTAAATATGAAATAAAAGGTTACAATTATTTTATAATATGTGAGTAAAAATATGTATTTTTATTATGTGTATTATGCTTAAATATAAAGGAGCCCTAATCATATAACACAATAATGCCAGTTTAGATGGTTATTAATTTTTATTATTGCTTTATCCTTCACCATTCCTTTCTCAAGCTGAAATAAAAGCATCATATCTTTAATATTTATGTAAGTATATATCATCTAGCACAGAACCCTGATAAATATTGAATTAGAGAATATAACTAGGTCAAGGAAGCTTAATTGAGGTTTTCTTCTTCCTTTCCCTTGACTCTAAATTACCAAATTTGTGAAGCAAACTTCAACTTAACTAGATCATTTCATTGCAGATAAAAGTGAAGCTGGAAATAAAAATTGAATTGCACCACATTTGATGAGCTTTATCAACTGGATCAGAAATAAAATAAGAAGACCTAGGTGGTCTTAATCTGTGACATTTTACCCTGTTTACTGGTATAGCAGGACCCTACCCATTTTCAAGTTATCACTAATTAGATTCTGAAGTTTTGTTCTTCTTATAGGAGCTGGTAGGGGAAGTAGACAAGAAGAAATAACCATGACAGTGATGGTGAGGAGTGTGTCTTACCTTAGAAAGAGCAATGTAGTAAGAGGGAACATAATTTATTTTCATATCAAGAATACCCATTCTTTCTATATGTACATATACATGTGTTAGAGTCCAATAATGTCCAAAGCTAGATTAGGCTGAGGATTCTTCTCTTCTTCTTCACTCTTCTTCATGGCAGTTTTTAGCTACAAGTAGCAAAAATCATGCTTTAGATAAGGAGGTGAACAACTATGATACTGGCATCAGGTAGGACTCATAAAACTCCACTCATAAATATCAATCTTCAAACTTGGCACCAGTGAGTAGCTTGCTATATGAAGGGCATAGAATGGGGTATCACACTGCTGAGTGTATAGGGATCAAGAAAAAACTTCCCCCTCCCCTTTGAGGATTCACTGAAAAATCAACTCACAAAAGGCAGATTAATAGGAAAAATGAAATACAAATTTACCAGCATGCATGAGGAAAAATATCACAATGTGATTATCCCATAACCCAATGGGGTGAGAGGAAAAGTTAAAGGGGAAAAGGAGAGGGGGAAGTGTGGAAGATTTAAGGGGGGTATAAAATGATTTTTAGTGAAATTCAGTGGGCTTAGAGAACATATTATACGATTGCCTGGGATATTGTCTGTTGGGCTTGCAGAGAAGACAATGATTTGTTACAAAAATCTGCCCAGGTGTGTTGACAGACTTCAGTCTTTCTTCCTGTGATATGATTCATTCAATGAAAACTCAGGGAAGGAAATAGAGGTCAGCTGGTTCTTGGGAGGGTTCAGACTTTAGGTGCTAAAGAAACATCAAAGAACAACTTCATCTTGTATTATGGGAGTGACGGAGGACTGAGGAACAGGAGGGGAGAGGAAGGTCACAAAGACATTGAGGCTTCTTCTCCAGTTCTGCATGTCATAGTGTTATATTTGGAGGCATCAGTTTCTGGGCCCCAACGAGTGGAAATTCTGTTTTACCCCTCCCTGTCCATTCTCTAACACTATCAACAATAGAACAAACTTCCAAATATTCCACACTAAATTCCTAATTCCTTGCCTATTGGGCTTAGCATAGAAGTGAAGACATAGTGAAGCTTTGTGATCTCCATTGCTACTTGTTGTAATCTGCATGATGACACCATTGTCCTATTATTGTTGCTCCTACTGTCCCCGAACAACTCCTTAGGGGCAAAAATGTCCTTAGTATTCAGTCTTTTATTTCTCTACATATATTAATACAAATTTCCTCCATATTCACCTGAATTATCTCAAACATTTACTATAGAAGAAGAATGTTGCTTAGTCTTTTCAAATTACTTAATTCTACATTATGAGGAGTTCTTATTCCCACCAATAGCTTTAC
Source organism: Eulemur rufifrons (assembly GCF_041146395.1). Classification (NCBI taxonomy): domain Eukaryota; kingdom Metazoa; phylum Chordata; class Mammalia; order Primates; family Lemuridae; genus Eulemur; species Eulemur rufifrons. The sequence goes on from NC_091009.1 coordinate 10,519,964, forward strand.
TTCCTGTTTCCAACTTATGAGCCTATTAAGGCAAATTTTTCCACTATTTTATTGATGAAACTTCTCCTGGACCAAATTCTAAAACAAACAAACAAACAAACAAAACCAAACACACTCAAGTTTACAGTAATTATCAACAAAATATAAAATTTATAAATTACCTTGGAAAAATAGACTTCAAATTTTACTATTGCTTCTTTTTTTTTTTTTTTTTTTTTTGAGACAGAGTGTCGCTTTGTTGCCCTGGCTAGAGTGAGTGCCTTGGCGTCAGCCTAGCTCACAGCAACCTCAAACTCCTGGGCTTAAGCGATCCTACTGCCTCAGCCTCCCGAGTAGCTGGGACTACAGGCATGCGCCACCATGCCCGGCTAATTTTTTTCTATATATATATTTTTAGTTGTCCATATAATGTCTTTCTATTTTTAGTAGAGACGGGGTCTCGCTCTTGTTCAGGCTGGTCTCGAACAGCGATCCACCCGCCTCGGCCTCCCAGAGTGCTAGGATTACAGACGTGAGCCACCACACCTGGCCTACTATTGCTTCTTGTATATAGAACTAACAATGGAATTTGACTTTTAAACCAGCATGATATTTCATAATGTAATTTTCATAATAACAAAACATCGTGCATGGATATATGAAGTCTGTCCAGAAACTATCTAGCCATTGTTAATATAATGAGAACGGTTTGCACAATATGATGTCACCTGGCAGCCCAGGGGAGTGGACTGAAATGCAGTGGAATGTGTGAATATTGGTGACCTCTGTGTACTAGTCAGTGGGGTGTTAGATTACATTAAGTGAGCATGTGTGCTGTGTGGCCATCACATTCTAAATGACTGAGCGAGTAGAGCAATGAATCTGCCTCAAATTTTGCGTTAAGCTTGAACATTCCTCCGTGGGAACTGTTCAGATGATGCAGAAGGCTTTTGGTGACAATGCAATGAGTGCAGCGGAAATACAAGTGTGGCACAAACGCTTCAAAGATGGTTGAGAATCTGTTGAAAGCGATCCACATTCTGGAAGGCCTGCAACAGCAGAACACTTGAAAATGCTGAACATGTAGGGGTTAGGTTAAAAGACTCCAGGAGAACCATGTGAGGTCCCAAGGTGCCTACTTTGAAGGAGACTGAGGTATTATTGTCCCATGTACAGTGTTTTTTGTATTTTATATCTTCTGCAATAAATGTCTCTATTTTTCATAGTACATGGCTGGATACTTTCAGAACAGATCTCTTATATATACGTACTATACAGGGGCTATACAAGGACTATGCAATGGTACGGCTACAGGGAAGCATGAATGACAGTTTCCATTAAATTCCTGCAGGTGTTTGAGGATAAATAATATATTATTTTATTTAATATATTTCTATTTTAAACACATATTATTAATAGTTAGATACATTTAGAAGCACACTGTCTTATTGTGAAGCATAGGGTACTGAGGTGGGAATTAAGCGAAGAGTTTTATGAGGTTGATGAGATCTGTCTCACCAGCTTTTAGTCTATGAAATTTTTCATTTGACTGACGAATAACATTTTCTTAATAGGTAGTGATGGATGTGTAAATACATAGTCATCTCTATTTTTTTTTTTTTTTTTGCTAAAGCAAACATAGAAAATGAAAAAAGAGCTGGCATTCTACAGAGTGAAAACCGCTTTTGAAGCCCCTGTCATAAATAATAGAGAATAATCATGCCATGGCCAAAAGTCTTCCTCAGTTAAGCTGGACTCAATGGCTTCTACTAGGCTACATGAAAACTTTGTAAGAATGAGTCTACCCTATTGTATTATTTATACGTGTATTTTTATTTTCTGCATATTATGATGTTATGACATTTTAAAAACATTTCTGGCTGGGGAGAGACTGCCTCTCTTGGAGCTAGTCAATTCTGAGAGGTAGTAACAGGCTCAGCCTGGAGCATGCCTTTGATATGCAAACTAATCAGTCCAAACCCATAACTCCATAACTACGCTATCTGGCTCATACAGCCTAGCCAGCAATATTCCTCTGCCTTAAGGCTTATAAGAACCTTAAAAAACATTTTTCCATAAGATTACAGCAGACCTGGTGGGTTTTCTTCCCTTTCCTTTTTTTTTTTTTTTCTTGAATATTTTCTTAAAAAACTAAAGTTATCTAATAAATCTACATTGCTTAAAACTTTATCAATCCAATTGTTTTAATTCTGAAATTCTCTGTCTCAAACCTCCCAGAGTCTACTATAATTAAATTTGGACGTATATATTGATGATTTCAATTGTTTGACTCAAGCCCAAGATCTATGCTCACCAGCATCATTATTGCGTATAAGAGTAGATCATAAGAGCATTAATTTTAAAAAGTTTTGACACAGGAATGAGTAGATTCTCATTGATTATCTTTTCATTCCTTTTCCTCTCAGCACAGCTGGAGACCATCATCTCTTTCACTGGCCAGCTGTCCGCATAGTCATCTCACATACCGATTTTTGGCTAGCAAGTAATAGCCAGGGAGGAAGAGCAATAGGCACATCTCAAGGACACTTCTGATGCATTTATCCTTGTCTATGCATTCAGAAATTTAAAAAAAATAGTCAAGTATTATATTGACTTATGAAACTTTTCTATACGAAACATTATTCTTATTCAATAATTCTTTGACCTAAATTTGCTTGATATAAATATTAGAATGAGAAGTAAAACATCACTCTCTAAATTATTGACAAGGATAAACTTTTAGAGAGTGAGATAATATATGGTTTGAAAGCAAAATGTCATCTATTTCAAATCATATATTTCCATCCACATAGGGAATCTAAATTAAAACTGTAAATTAAGTTTTCTTTTATCATTAAATATAAATGCTTCTCAAGGTTTGGTAGAATACTTCAAATTATTCATTTGTAGTTTTGAATTATTTTTTTTTTAGTCTGGATAAGCAGCAAAATTTTGTTTGAATACAACTTAAAATACTCCAGTTTTGTCTTATATTTGTTTGTTATTTCATATTTTAAATTTTAGACTACGCAAATGCTTTGATATAAAACACTTATGCCTTTTTTTCTTTAGAGATTTAGACAACTTCTTTGGTCCAACAGCTATTGTTGGTGGTTAAGCCTTTAATGTAAGCAAGGGATGGTTATAAATAATTTATTTTAATGTCCATTTAGTATTTTCATCTAAACTCGAGCTTACTGATAACAGCAAAGGTGAGAGGAAGTCAAACTCAATGGAATAATTTTATAAATCATATTTCCTCTATGATAATATCCTTATAGTTAAATGGAAATTTTCTCCCTATTTTTTTTGTATTTATGTGACTTTTGTGGCTTATGAAATGTCACTTCTAGTCAGAAGCTCCTTTAGCAATCTTGGTAAGAATTTATCCTTCTTTTCTCTCTACCATGGTGGTATTCCAGGTAGTGGAAGCTTCAAAAGCCAGGGTATCAGAGAAAGAATGTTAATTTACAGTACACCACAACCTCCCATGCCTAATTCTATCTGGACATGTAGTGTGAGCAAAAATTAAACCATCACAGTTTTAAGCCACTGCAATTTGGACCGTTTACAATTGCAGTATACTATAGTTACAGTATCTAAAAAATACATATTATTAAATTTAATAAGGGTGTTTTGAACAAAATAATTTATCCAAATTTTTCCTATGCTATTAAATTTAATGAATAACATTTTGTCCAATAAATCACTTTTTTACTGAGAAATAATTATTAAGCACTTTCTATATGCCAAGCATCTTTTGTAGGTCCCTGGAATACATCAAAGTCTAATAGGAAAAAAGCCAAAAATATATAACTTCATAAAACTTATTAGGAGGATGTAGACAATTAATAGTAAACCTAATCCATATTTTAAAAAGTTATGCAGTATATCAGATGTAACAAAGAAAAAGTAGAGTGGTGTGGGAACCAGTGTGATTAGATTGAAGTTAAATATCAGGAGAAATTACCAGAAGGTGATGTCAAAAAATTAGTGGTGGCCGGGCACGGTGGCTCATGCCTGTAATCCTAGCACTCTGGGAGGCCGAAGCGGGTGGATTGTTTGAGCTCAGGAGTACGAGACCAGCCTGAGCAAAAGCGAGACCCTGTCTCTACTAAAAATACAAAGAAATTATCTGGACAACTAAAAATTTATATAGAAAAAAATTAGCTGGGCATGGTGGTGCATGCCTGCAGTCCCAGCTACTCAGGATGCTGAGGCAGGAGGATCGCTTGAGGCCAGGAGTTTGAGGTTGCTGTGAGCTAAGCTGACACCACGGCACTCTAGCCCAGGCAACAGAGCAAAACTCTGTCTAAAAAAAAAAAAAAAAAATTAATGGTAAAAGTTCGGAAGAAATATAAGACCTTAGAAATCTTGACTTAGAGACAATAGTAAGGATTTTGGCTTTAATTATAAGTAAGGTGGAGTATCATGGTAGTTTTATATGACAATTATTATAATGATATAACTTCTGTTTCTAAAAGAAAGCAATCTATGTTTTATTGAAAACAGACTTGAGTAAGGACGGGTAGGTGGAAGGAGGAGGAATGAGTAGGAAGCTATTCCAGCATCTCAGGGAAAGATCACAATGGCTATGCTCAGACTGCTAGAAGTAGAACTGGTTAAATATACTGGGTTTCTAGACATATTTTGAAGAAAGGGTCAAAGCAGGATTTGCTAGCAGATTGGCTGTATGATATGAATGGAAGAGATAAGTTAACAATAATTACCAAGTTTTTACTGAGCAATTGGAAAGATCAAGTTGTCATCATCTTTCAAGAAGACAACTTAATAATCTCTACATCTACCCAGTCCTTTGTAGTAAGCATCTGTTTTTAAAATATATATTAATATGTTCATGATCCCACTAAGGCTGTCCTTTTCTATCCCCATCTTATTTAAAGACACTGTGATCACCCCAGTGGCTGCATTCTGAGCTCTAGATTCCATCTTTAACCGCTCATTCCACTGAACTCCTGCCTTCAAGAAGTAACCACAACCTGACATATCTACTCTCTAAAATCCTCTAAAACTTTTCCAGTTCTCTCAACCATAGTTGTCATCTTTTTAATACAATTATTTATCATCCTGGATTAAAATAACCATCTTTTAGATATATTCAGTCTATTTAAACATTTCTATTTTGTGTAAGGCTTCTATGATTTAAAAATCCAAAAATATACCATACGCCAGTTATCAGTTCTAGATGAATTAAATATGTAAATGTAAAAGACACTACTATTTATTTATTTAAAAGAAAATAAAAAAGACATTTTGGTGACTTATGGCAAGGTAAAATTTCAAACAGAAATTTCAAATGCGAAGGAAAATACTGATAAATTCAATCGAATTAAAATTTAAAATATATGTTCTTCACAAGAAAGTGTAACCATATAAAAGCTATAATAAAATGTGATACAGAATCTGCATACATATACCTCTAAAATATTAGTTTCTGTAATACATAAAACATATCCAGGGAGTAATTACTAAAAGGAATACATTTTAATAAAAAAGAGGCTAAGATCATTGAAGAGAAAACTTATAGAAGTAATGCAAGTGGCAAAAATACATAAGAAAAGATATCCCATATTGTTTTTCAACAGGGAAATACAAATTTAAAGAAAAAATATGATAACATTGCACATACACCACATTGTCAAAACCTGATGATACCAAAGCTTGGCAAGAATATGGAGTAATTAAAGCTCTCATCCACTGCTGGTGTAAAGTTAAACCAGAATACCTTTTAGCCTTACCTAATTAATTTGATATGTATAGTAATTCTACTACTAGTTTTAAACCTAGAGTAATGTTGTCTCAGCAACAATATTATTGGTGTTTTGGAACAGATGATCCTTTCTTGGGGATCAGTGCACCCGATGCATAGTAGGATGCTGAGCCACATTCCTGGTGGCCTATATCAGCTAGATGCCAATAGAAACCCCTACCACAAGTTGTAACAACCCTAAAATATTTTAAGATGTGGTCAAATGTCCCCAGTCAGGGGGAGAACAATCATCCCCAGTTGACAACCGTTGCCCTAGAAAACCTCTTACATATGAGCCTCTGGAGGCACGCAAAATGTGATCATAGTAGCCTTTCTTGTAATAGCAAACTGGAAGTGTCTATATGTCCATCACAAGTGAATATGATAAGCCATTATAATTGATGAAATGAAAAATGATAAATTCATAAAAATAAATTATTGACAAATGAATGAGTTTCAAAAAATAGAGGAAAGAACAAAAAAAAAAGAGCAAACCACAGAAAAAGAAAAAAAAAATTCCTGACATTTTGGCACCACATTATCTTCAAAAGCAAGTAAAAATAAACATATTTTTAAGATGTAACTATATATATAGTAACACATTAAAGAAAGACATTTTATAAAAGAAGAGAAAGGATCCTAACAAGCTTAATTATAAATGAAAAAGGAAATATTACAACTGATACCACAAAAATACAAAATATCATCTGTAAATACTATGAAAATCTCCAAGCACATAAAGTCTGAAACATAAAGGAAATGCACAAATTCCTGGAACCAAAAAATCTCCCAAGACTCAATCAGGAAGAAATAGAATTCCTGAACAGACTAATAATGAGCAACAAGATCAAGGCAGCAGTAAGAAATCTCTCACACATGCACACACACAAAAAAAACCATGGACCAGATGTAAATTTTATAGCCAAATTGTATCAAACCTACAAAGAAGAGTTGTTGGTACCCATAGTACAGAAATTATTCTAGCACATCAAGAAGGACGGTATCCTGCCAAACACATTCTACAAATCCAGTATCACCTTGATGTCAAAGCCAGTAAATTACACAGCAAAAAAACTACAGACCAATATCCCTTATCAATATAGATGCAAAAATCCTCAATAAAATCCTACAAACCAAATTCAACAGCACACCAAAAAAATAATCCACCATGAACAAGTGGCCTTTATCTCAGGGATTCAAGGATGATTCAACATACGTAAATCGATAAATGTGATTCACTAACAAACTGAAGCAAAACAAATATTATATGATCATCTCAATAGATGCAGAAAAAGCACTTGACAAATTCAGCACCCTTTCATGATAAAAAGCCTCAACAAACTAGGCATAGAAAGAACATATTTCTGTGTATTTTCTTATTCTTGCCACCAGCATCCATTCATAGAGCACAGAGATTATTAAATCCTAATATATATCAGATTTGTACAGGCTGCTACAGATACTGAGGTGAATAAGAAAAATTATTTATTCCCCAAATTAGTATACTAGAGGTACACTACATTTTCTCATGAAAGATTATTATACTCTCTGATAAGATCTCTAAGAAAAATAAACACTGAGATAGCAAACAGGAAAACATTGCTAATTGTCAATATGGTAGCAAGCCAGAAGCTTTATCTCTTCTGGTTAGAAAGCTCAAGATTGGCTAAGACAGATAAAGATGTTAAAGACTCTGGTACACTATCTCCATTCCTAGAACAGGTCTAAAACAATTACATTAAATTTGTTTAACTAATTGATACAGTGCTATATCTCCACTTATATCATTATCATAATGTATCCAATGTATCAGCATAATTTAGCTGTTTTTTAACTATAATTCATTTAATATCATCCAAATCCACAGCTCACAGGCAGTTTGGTTTCACAATCCTGTTTCTCATTACCAGGGAGACTTGTACAAGAGATGAATAGACAGCCTTTCATGGCCATTAACTAAATGTTCAAGGAAAAGGATGTCTGCTGTTCATCAGGTTCTTTGTTGTATAAACTAACCTTGAAACCGTCATTGATTAAAGAACTCTTGAATACAGTTTGTTTCAGGTTTAATTACACCCAGTATCCGTACACTGCTTTATAGCTTGGTTAAATTATCTTTCACATTTTAAAATTACTAAACAGTAGTAGTGATATCTTTTTAGAAGTGGAAGGAATGCACATTTAAGCAAGATTAGTGTGATGTAGATACGAAGCCAAATGTTTTTGAATGCTGTCTAAATCTATCATTGAAAAGATGTGCACCATAGGGAGCAGCTCACAGCTCCTCCCTTGGTCTGTCATTATTCCGTTGGGATTCTTTCATCCTTCACATTTCAAGGAGTAATGGTGGTAGAGCAGTGGGGAGAGCGAATGACTACATACCAGTGCCTGGAGAACTTCAGAATGGTGGTGTTGATTTCTCTTCACAGGTCTGAAGACACGGTTCTAGAATCAGTTCAGCATCTTACACTGACCCTACATTCCACAATTATGAATTCTGAAAAGGAAAATTAAATGATACTTCTCCTCTGTTGTTCTAGCATTGAGTAGCTGTGTTAGTTTCCTAGGGCTGCTGCTTTAACAAATTACCGCAAACTTGGTGGCTTCAAACAACAGGTTATTCTCAGTTCTGAAGATTGGAATTCAGAAATCAACGTGTGAGTAGCTGCACTCCTTCCAAAGGGCTCTATGGAAGGATAATTCCTAGATTCTCCCATCTTCTGGAGGCTCCAGGCATTCCTTGACCTGTGACATCATAACTCCAATGTCTGCTTTCATTTTCAAATGGCCGTCCCCACTGTACCTTATTGTCTTCTTATAAACACAACAGTAATTGTACTTAGGGTCAACTATAATTCAATATTAATTCATCTCTATTTCCTTAATTACATTTACAAAAATTCCTTTTCCAAATAAGTTCATATTCACAAGTTCTCTATAGGCATCTCTTTTGGAAGGCCACCATTCAATCCATCACAATAGCTAAGCATGCACATAAAACAAATCTTGGGCAAAGAAAAGTTTTATGCTCTGTATGTACCTTTGTTTCTAATACTTTATTTTATATTGTGACTTTTTTTTTATTTCAAAGTATTATGGGGGTACAAATGTTTTTGGTTACATGAATTGCGTTTGTAATGCTTGAGTTCATCAGGGAAATGCAAATTAAAATCACAATGCAATATTACCTTACCCAGTTAGAATTGCTTTTATGGCTTTTATTAAAAAGTCCCAAAACAATAGATGTTGACATGGATGCAGGGTGAAAGGAATACTCATACAATGTTTGTGGGATTAAAAATCAGTACAACCTCTATGGAAAACATTATGAAGATTCCTCAAAGAACTAAAGTCTACCTGCCATTTGATGCAGCAATTCCACTGCTAGGTATTTACCTGAAGGAAAAGAAGTCATTTTATCAAAAAGACACCTGCACTCAAATGTTTATTGCAGCACAATTCACAATTGTGAAGATGTATAATCAACTCAAATGCCCATCAAGTCATGAGTGGATTAAAAAAATGTGGTAGATGGATATCATGGACTACTACTTGGTCTTGAAGAAGGGTGACTTAATGTCTTTTGCAACAATTTGAATGGACCTGGAGACCATTTTCCTAAATGAAGTATCTCCATTGGGACTTTTACTCTAAATCTTGAATAATTTAGAGTGAAATAATACCAAAGCCATTAGATTATTTCCAACTTCATAACCCTCTTGGTTGCTGCTTGATAATCCTCTGCCTTGATTTTAGTCAATTTATTTATTTCTCCAATAAAGCTACCAAAAGATATTCTACTCTGGCTACTGTAAGTCATTCCAGCAACCCGTAGCGAGGATATGCTTTCTGGAACATTCACTGAAACCTCTATGAGTATTTTAATAAGTAACTTAATTCAGGGAACTTAACACACAGGTTATGCAAGAGATGCAAAATCAAACCAAGAGTGTTGAAGCAAATCAGACATTTAGCAAGAACAAGATGCTGTTTAGCACAGTTTGAAATGGTAGAAAATGATATTAATAGAGAGTAGAAGATGATCTTGTGTAATATAAAATCCACAATGGATGGAATATTTTCTGAAATATAAAATCCACGACATATTCTGTACCTTGTGGAATATAAATCCACTGGGATCATGGAAGGAGGCATTATCTTACCGAGAGCCAGCACTGTGGAAGAGAAGCAGCCACTAGTGAAAAGACTTCCACCTTCTCTTGTTCTCTAAGTTATCAGTGGCAATTCCTGTTGGCTAAATCTATCTGGAAGGCTTAATTAGAAGATTCTAAGAAAATGGTTTATAGAAAAAAAGGCAAGCAGTAGGTTGCCAGTAGATGAAAGTGACTGATAGGCAATGATTGATATAAATCCAAACACTTAATAATATATCAAATGTTATAAGTAGAGTTATACAAATAGATATACTAAATTAGTTTATATGTGTTTGTGTATATATATATATATAAAAATTGGATTGCTTTAAAAATTATTTGCCAATCTACTCTATAAACATTTAAGAATTTTTCTTGAGTTACATCTTCTTTAGAAGTGTACAAAAAATTAATCTCCTCGAGGAGCTAAATTTAAATAAAGTGAATATGAAATAGTCTAGGAAAATAATTTTTATAATCTATATAGAGATATTTAAACATATATTTAGAAAAATAATTAAGATTTTAAATATTAAATAATTTTCAAGTTTATATTGTGCTAAAATGTCTATAAACTATTGTCATGCAATGGATGTATAATGGTTTATAAAACTCAGGAAGTTATAGCTATTTGAGGTTTATTTTAAAAAATACTAAAAGCTTCAGTAGCTAATGCACATGACTGAATTTTCAGTTAGGACTATCACATAGGAAGTGCTGCACCATCATACAGTCTTCCAAGGAGAGAAATACGGCTTAGATAGGGAGCAATGGGAAAATAAATAAGCACATTTTCCCTTCTAAGGGTAAACAGTTGTGTGCCATTTTAAAGAAGTTATTAAAGTTGCTAAAACTTTTTAAAAACATTAATAAAGTTTTGTTTTGAAATATAAACTTTGAACAGTTAGATGAAAAGTAGTTGCAACCACTCTAGTGTGAGCAGCATGGGACACACGCAAGCATATCAGCCAAATCCATAGATGCAGAATCCAAGTATAATAACAACTAATCTTTATTAAAAATATTTGCATTAACTTTTTTCTCAATTCCTAAATAGGGACTGCCAATTAAACACTCTATGTTTATAGTTCTGTAAGTTTGCATGTATAATTTACATTAAATTTACCAATATAATCATTTTTAAATACTCAAGCTAGGCTATAAAAGTCCACTAATTATTCTATAATATTTTCTTCTTCCTAATAATGTTCTGATCAAGAGATCATTTCTGTTGTTAGAGAATTATTTTATCACCTGAGGTTTCCTATTAATAAAGGTAAACAGGAATAAAATATTTAGAAATTACAGAGCCAGCAAACAGCATCTAAACAGAATGGTTCCTTAAAAATCCTAATCCTATCTGAGTGTATATCTCTTTATATACATATCACAATATTGCTAAAATAATAAAATATACAGCTTGATGAGTTTGAGAAATTTACACAGTAATGTAACCAAAACAAATTGAAAATATTCATCATTTTCACTCACCCTAAATGTTTTTTGCACCTCTCAATAATCAGTCCTCTCTCCCCATTCCCAGACTCTAGCTGTGTATTTCCTATGATGTTATATAAACAGCATCATTCACTACATTGTCTTTTATATCCAGATTCATTCTCTTAATATTATTAATATTCATTCAAAATATTAGTACTGATATTTTGTATCTTTTGTATTTTTGAATAGTATTCCATTTTATGACTATTCTACTCTGTTCTTTAATGGCTGGACAATATTTTGAACCAAGCTGCTAAAAGCATTGCCAAGTGAAGTGTTTTTGGTCTTGGTGTTTAGAGTAAAAGCACAGCATTCTGAGTTGGCAATTTGTAGAGACATATTAGGCCATATGAGTTTTCAGTTCTGCAGGTATCAATATTTTAATTATTTTTTTATTTACTCATTCATTCATTCATTCATTTACTTATATTAATGGACAAGGAAAAGTAGTATATATTTATTATATAAAAATGTTTTGATACATGTATACACTGCAGAATGGTTAAATCAAGCTATGTACTCTATGTATTATATCACATACATATTTTGTGTGTGTGATAATAACACAAAATCTACTCTTTTAGAAATTTTCAAAAATACATTATAATGCTTTTTACTGTAGGCACCACGATGTACAATAAATCTCTTTACTTTATTCCTTCAGTTGAACTGAAATTTTGTGTCCTTTGACTAACAACTCCCTATAACTCACACCTATAAACCACTGGTAACCATCATCTTACTTTCTTATAGGAGTTCAACCTTTTTATACTTCACATGTAAATGATATCATTTAGTATTTCTCTTTCTGTGTTTGGCTTATTTCTCTTAAATAATGTCCTCCTGGTTTATCCATATTGTCACAAATGACAGGATTTCCTTCTTTATTAAGGCTGAATACTATTCCATTGTGTATATACATCACATGCTCTTTATCCATTCATCTGTTGATGGACACTTAAGTTGATTTTATAACTTGGCTATTGTGAATAAAGCTACAATAAACATGGAAGTGCAGATATCTCTGACAAATTGATTTTAGTTGTACTTTAACAGCTGTAGCTGATAGAAGATATTTTAAGACTTAGACTACTAATGTGTTTTAAACTTGGCAGGAAAGAGCATCATTCTCTAGGTGAGCTGCAGTTTCTATACAGGAAGACCTGCATATCAAGTGATTTAGACAAAGCCACAAGGCCTAAAAAAAAAAAAAAATACAAACAAACAATATCTTTGCAGTCCTAGTAAGATGTTCAAGGGATGAGAGGGACCCAGCTGAAATAGAGAAGGTGATGGACAAAGAAGACGGGACCACGTGAACACCTGTTGTAAGAGTTGCTTCTACAGATAAAAGAGGCAAAAGTCTTAGCAGACAAATATTTGGTCAAAATTTGACCTCTAAAAGAATGGGACCCTCACAAGACAATATCAACTCTTGGAAATGGTATGCACTTCAGCAAAAGTGACTTCAGTGAAGACTATTATAAGCTCAAGCAACTTCCAGATGCATCTTGCTACAATGCAACCTTGCAGTACACGAGGGTTGTACTTAGCATATAAACTTAAGGAACATGAGAACCTCTGCATGTGTAGGTGGGCTAGTAAGGCCTTTGCCAGCAATTTGGCAGAGGCAAAGGTATACTCATCAGAAAAAGAGCATCTCCACAGACAGGTTTTTAGACATTATGAGGATGAAAAATTATGTGCTGGTTTTATAAAAGAAGATAGATTTTTGTATGTACCATATTTGGATATGTGACTGGGCCCAAAGAAAAATTATAGAAAAAATTAAAAAAAAAATATCTTCCAGAAAATAACTCTTTGTGATACAGATATGAATCAGAAAACTATGGATTAATACCTTCTCAGAGCTGCAACCAGTTAGACCATGATAAGAGCAATTGAAGATACTTCGTGAACATTATGGTACCCATAAAAATACATACAAGGCTTGGGCATATATATAAGAGGGGAAGATCTAAAGCACTGCCATATAGTAGTCAAATATTATTAGGTGAAATTCAAGGTGACTTGATTTTGTAGGCTAAGATTCAGGTTTTACTTGTGCTCTGATGAAATATGCCTAAAATTAGAATGTTCAAGGAAGATAACTGGTAGGTCTTCTAAACCAGATGTGAGAATGGTGGAGCCAACATAGGTAAAGCAAGGACTATACTAGAAGTCTTTGAGGAAATAATACATATTTTTTGAAATTATTTTATTCAGGAAGGAAAATAATATGATATATCACAAGAATGTCACATTTCTTCATATAGATAAAATATTTAGCTAAATTTTTTGAATGTGATAAGGCAAAAAATCTGTAGATCTCAAATGTTGAACATGAGAAAGGAAAGAAATGTATGTATCTCAAAACATAGAGAAAGGAAGAATATATTAATGTCCCAAATTATGAAGAACAAGCAAATCCAAATGAGAGAAGCTCCAAGGGAGAGTGTTAGGGCCATGCCCAGGATTAAGGATAAGATGTGTGAAGTTGCTAAACATTCAGGGAACTCAGGAACTGAAGGCAATCAGATAAAACTGGATATGCAGAACATTATTTGAACAGCTAAAGACTTAGGCTGTCTTTTCAAAAAGTAAAAAATAATATTTTTTTCCCAATGTAATCATGTGTTTTTCAATTAAGGTGCCCTGTCCCCAGAATAAAGTAGCAGCTGAAGATTGCAAGGAGACAGGATAAAGTCAACAGACAAGTCTGATAATAAGAAAAGCAAGCAATTCATTACCTTGAAGCATTGCACGACAGGGGCAGAGAAAGAAATATCTGGGCCTTTTCGTTTTGATACTTTGCTAGGGCCTTGGCAGCCAGGAGATAAAAAGATGTTCAATATCATAGTAATTTGGGAAATACAAATTAATACCACAATGAGATAGCATCAATCAGAATGGTCAAAATTCAAAATAAACAAAAGGAAACAAAAATAGTAACACAAAATTCTGGCAAGGATATGAGGAAACTAGGTCACTCATGCATTGTTGGTGGAAATGTAAAATGGTATAATACAATCACTTTGGAAAACAGTTTGGCAGTTTCTTGTATTACTAAACATGTAATTACCATTCAATTTAGCAATCTCACTCTTGGAGAAATACAAATCTTATGTTTAAACAAAATCCTATACAAAATGTTCACAACACATTTTATTAATCCACTGATGTATTGATGGGCACTTGGGTTGTTTCCACATCTTTGCAATTGTGAATTATGCTGCTATAAACATTCAAGCGCAAATGTCTTTATTATATAATGTCTTTTTCTCCTTTGGGTAGATGCCCAGTAGTGGGACTGCTGAATCAAATGATAGTTCTACTTGTATCTCTTTGAGGTATCTCCATATCACCTTCCATAGAGGTTGTACTAGTGAGATATTTAGTTGAGTCCTTTGATCTTTGAAAAAATAAAAAATTGGGGCACTGATGTTCTTGGCTCAGCTTTAGAAAAAAAATATAACATGATGGCATAAAGTCTAAAAGATAAATAAGTGAATAAATATAAGTGAGATCATGCAGGAAAAAAAAAAAGTTCACAGCAGCTTTATTTCTAATAGCCCCAAATTGAAACAATCCAAATGTTCTTCAGCAGGTGGAAAGTTAGACAGATAAACATACAACTTGGAGGGATTTCAAAAGTATTATGTTGAGAGAAAAAAGCTAATTTCAAAGCGTTTCATAATGGATTGCCCGCTTTATATAATATTCTTGAAATGATAATATTATAAATAGAGAGGAGATTAGTGGTTGCCATGGGTTAGAAGGGGTTAGGGAGAAGGAAGATGGCTATGTCTCTAAAAGGTAGAATGATGGATCCTCATGATGGAACTGCTCTGTATTCTGACTGTGGTGGTGGTCACATGAATCTACACATTTGAAAAATGTACAAATAATTAAACACACACAGGAGTCCATGTAAGATGAATAAAATCAATAAGATAAGTGAATTTTATCAATATCAATTTCTTGGTTATGATATTGTCCTATAGTTATGTAAAATGTTACCACTGGGGAAAACTGGGTATGTACAGTCTCTCTTTATTATTTATTTCCAGTGTTTTTGAATCCATAAGTATCTAAAAATACAAAGTTAAATAACACCCAATACAATAATTGAATAAATATAGCAAAAGATGAGTTAGACTATTGTGTTTAATTCAAGTCTTCCTATAGGGCATTAAAGAAAAGGAAAGCATGCCATTAATAAAAAAAGGAGAAGAAGACACATTTGCTGGCTTGGGGATTCTTTTTCTTGAGTCTGATCTTATAAGGTCCTTCAGGAACATACGCTTTCTTGAGGTTCTATGTAGCTGATATAAAAATATATTTCTGGCATTATCTCCTATATAAGAATGTTGCCCAATACATGGATAGAAAGGTCCATCTTAAACCAGATAGAAGACCATGAAGGATTTTATTCTAACCCCAGGGAACTGAAAATTTAATGTTATCAAGTATTAGGCAGATAGAAGTAATATACAGGAAGGTAGTCATATGAAAATAGGAAAGGGTATATCCTATCTGAATGATCAATGCCCCTTACCAAAATTAAAGTCAGTTTTAAAAACATTGCTGCTGAAACAAAACTAATTTGTGGTCCAATTTCTACCTCTCCGGTTATAATTTTACAGCCATAGAAAGGAATGAAATAATGTCTTTTGCAGCAACTTGGATGGAACTGGAAACCATTATCCTAAGTGAAATATCTCAGGAATGGAAAAACAAACACCACATCTACTCTGCAATAATTAGGAGCTAATTGACAGGCACACACAGGCACAAAGAGATGTAAAGGTCACTAGAAATCAAGACAGAGAGAGGGGAGGGGTAAAAATCTACCTATAGGATGCAGTGAACACTGTTCTGGTGATGGGCACATTAAAAGCCCCGACTTAAGCATTATAAAAGTTATCCATGTAGCAAAAACATTTGTACTCACTTAACATTTCGAAATTTAAAAAATGCTTGTATTATTGATGCACCCTTTAGTGTACAAAAATAAATATTTTATAATGATTTGAGCTCATTTTATAAGCTTATGTAGCTATATTAATAGGCTAAATTTTTTACCGTAAACTTTTATACATGAATATCTTATTTTAAGCTAATATGTCATTTCAAAAGTCTCTTTAAAAACACAAGGAAACATAAACATGATCTTCAAAGTCAACCTGGCATTAGGCTGTAAAGTCTTTATGTCTCTGCTCCAAAGTTACTGTTACAATATTAACAAACTCATAGAAATAAATGAAAATTCCCACAGTTCTGCAAGACAAATTAAAATTGATAGTGCATCATATTGGTCATGTTCTAAAAGTAGTGGTTAATAAAATTAGATTTAGAAAAAATGAGAATTTCCAGGTGAACTTCACATCAGAATAATATTTTCAAGGCTAAATATAAGGAGGGAATAAACTTATAAATGAATGGAAATCTCTTAAAAGCCTGTAAGGTCAAGTAAGATCATGGACTAGATGGTCCTTCCCAGGACTTATTATGGTCAGTCTTTTAATTTTAGTCTTTCTAACAGGTTTTCAGTAGTATTTCTTAGTGGTTTCAATTTATCTTTCCTTAGTGGAAAATAATGTTGAGTACATTTTCATCCATCTTCCTCCAGGATAATACAAGAGGTGCTAGTTCCCCATTGTTTTTTTGTGGCTGAGTAATTTCAATAATCTAAAAGAAACCTACAATTTAAAGTTCTGTACTTTTTAAGAAGAAAGAAAATGATTGGGCATCTGTATTATGACCATTCTAATAGCTTAAAATTTATATAATTATTTCTTATTAGAATAATATTTTGTGTATAATATATTAAACAAAACAGTTTCATAAAATTTTTAACATCTTCGTATCTGAAGAGAAAGCAATAAAGCTTGGGCAGGTGAGCTACCTTCACCTCCTACCTACTCTCCTGCCATTTGCTCTTACCTTTTTAAAGTCTGAAATACCAATGTTTTAAGTAATACTAGGCTCTGTCTTCAACTTACTGATGACTGAGAAAAGGACTTTATCAGAGTGTTGACATTTTATAGATAACACAAATTAAAAGCATAAAACTGGTAAGAAGATAATCACAGAGGTGATTAATCTACTCATATCATGGGTTCTGGACATTTTCCAACTCATCCCTTTAGTTGCAAGTTCTTCATTTTACTCCTTTGCTGTATGAATGGGGAGGATACAAACGTTTATGGACTGGCATTGCAGCAACTGCTCCTTTGCCCTCAGGTTTCTTAAAGTTCCTGCAAACGGGAGGCACTTGCAGGAAATCAGAATATAGGTGAGAGAGACTAGGTTTCCTTTAAGTCTGTCTACTTCTTTGTAAATAGGCACTTATTAAAAATCTTCTCAGGCTGGGCACGGTGGCTCACATCTGTAATCCTAGCACTCTGGGAGGCTGAGGCGGGTGGATCGTTTGAGCTCAGAAGTTCGAGACCAGCCTGAGCAAGAGCGAGACCCCGTCTCTACTAAAAATAGAACGAAATTATATGGACAGCTAAAAATACATATAGAAAAATTAGCCGGGCATGGTGGCACATGCCTGTAGTCCCAGCCACTTGGGAGGCTGAGGCAGGAGGATCGCTTGAGCCCAGGAGTTTGAGGTTGCTGTGAGCTAGGCTGACACCAGGGCACTCTAGCCCGGGCAAAAAAGCGAGCCTCTGTCAAAAAAAAAAAAAAAAAAAAAAAAAATCTTCTCAGTTACCACACGTTAGAGTATTATTTATTTCCTGGAGTAATATTACAAGAAGATAAAACTTAAAATAGTTCTTAAAAGATTGCTTAAAACATCTCCTTTTTTTTTCTTGTTGAATGTGAAGGTGTGGAGTTTAACATATAGTCACTTGAAAAGAAACATCGTATTTGGAAGACATAATATTGAGAGTTTTTTTTTTTTTAATTTCAGTATATCATGGTGGTACAAATGTTTATTGCCCTTGTCCCTACCCCATGAGTCAGAGCTTCAAGCGTGGGGAAAAATTTACATGCTGTAGAACTACTGTTAGTAATTATTATAAAAATTTCAATCATCTTTGCAAATATTTATTGCATATCTATTTGTATGAGACAATAATTTAGAATAGATTTCCTGGTCCTAATTTTTCCTTAAATTTCTTTCCTAGAATTAATATAAAAGACATTGCCATTTGTAAATAAATAAAAATAGAATCTAGGATTGTGTAATGGTCACTTTCAAAATGACACCATATAAATAGAAATGATTTGTTTTAGCCATTCGTGCTACTGATTCTGTGTTTATGAAATTATGTATGATCTAAATATTCTGCATACAACATTAGGAAGCTGAATCCTTAAAACTGACCATGAGCCAAGAAAAGAATCTGAACAAATTACTAAACTTAATACCAAAACGTAGGAGGGCAGCAATTTATGGCTTTACATAATTCAAATGAAGGCTTATACAGGTTCAGATAGACCACATATGCTTTTATGTAACACTGGAAAATGTTTTTTGTATTCATGTATACCAATCCATTTTCTTTTAAGTTTTTCTAGTGTGATTCCCATAGGTCAGGCAGATTCAATAAATGTTTCAAGGAAATATTCTAAATCTATCATATGATTAGAATTTAATAATTAAAATACATGAAATTTTAATTTCAGATTATGAAAACATAAAAAATGAAGACATATTCTTAGGTATATTAATATAGAAACACTTCTTGATCAATATCTTTGTCTCAAATACTGATTTTGAAAACAAAATCAAAAGGTCATATATGCCTAGACCAATGTCTATAAGAGTTTTTCCAGCATTTTCTTCTAGAATTCCTATAGTTCAGGCCTTGGGTTTAAGTCTGTTATCCACTGTGAGATCCATATAGATACTAATATAGAACTCAGGAAAATCAGCAAAAAAAAAAAAAAAAAAAAAAAAATCAAACAACCCTATGGAAAAGGTGGGCAAAGGACATGAACAGAAACTTTTCAAAAGAAGACAGACTAATGACTAACAAACATATGAAAAAATGCTCAACATCTCCAATCATCAGGGAAATGCAAATCAAAACTTCAGTGAGATATCACTTATCTCCAGTGAGAATAGCCTTTATCGAAAAGTCCCAAAATAATAACTGCCAGCATGGATGTGGAGAGATATAAACATACACTGCTGGTAGGACTGCAAACTAGTACAACCTCTGTGGAAAGCAATATGGAGATACCTGAAAGGGATACAAATAGAACTACCATTTGATCCAGCAATCCCATTACTGAGCATGCACGCAAAAGAACAAAAGACATTCAATAAAAAAGACATCTGCACTAGAATGTTTATAACAGCACAATTCACAATTGCAAAGATGTGGAAACAACTCAAGGGCCCATCAATACATGAATGGATTAGTAAAATGTGGTATAGGTATTCCATGGAGTTCTACTCAGCCACAAAAAACAATGGTGATCTAGCACCTCTTGTATTATCCTGGATAGAGCTGGAACCCATTCTACTAAGTGAAGTATCCCAAGAATGGAAAAAGAAGCACCACATGTACTCACCATCAAATTGGTATTAACTGATCAACACTTAAGTGCACATAAGGTAATAACTATCATCTGGTGTAAGGCAGGTGGGAAGAAAGAGGTGGGGATGGGTATAGTCACACCTAATGTGTACAGTGTACACCATCTGGGGGAGGGACATGCTTGAAACGCTGACTCAGGAGGGGCAAGGGCAATACATGTAACCTAAACATTTGTACCCCCATAATATGCTGAAATTAAAAAAAAAATTAAAAAAGATCATATAAGCAAAAAGAAGAAATTCTAGTATTAAGCAATTGTAAACTGGATGTGTATATCTACACTTGTAGGTTACTAATAAAAGGAAGAGATGAGTGTATAATACAACACAATTTTATTTACTTTCATTAAAAAAAAGCAAAACTGCATTTATTATATAATCTATCTCTCTTCATTTTTTTTCTGAAATTGTCATTATATGATTTGCAAGAAGGTTTCTGCTCTTCTTAACTACATGTTGCTAATTTATGTAAATGCCTTATTAATTCAGTAATATTTATGCAAAACTTTTAATATACAAACTTTAGTAACCTCAGGGGAAAGTCCAGCTTACATTCAGTTCAACTGACGTAAAAATAGTCCACTTTACAATGTCAAAAGGGGGCAAAGCATGAATCCTTTTCAATTCAAAGACTCTGTGAAGAATGATACCATGCCCATAGAAGCTCTGTTAATAGTAATTTATTGTTACAGAGAAGAAGAAAAAGAGGTCATGTCTGTACACAGTATAAACAGATACCGGATTCCATTCTTTTACTTCAGTGTTCAGGTTTTGTCTAGATTACAGAGAAGAGAAATAAAACATAATTCATTTCCAAGGTTGCCAGGAGCCACTAATGCTTACAAATTGGTATTCATGAATTATTATATCTTATGTTACAAACCTTAAAGAAACAATAAAGAAAATTGCATTTTACAATGAATCTTACTTCAGGGTAAGAATGGCAATTTGATTACTTTTTTTATCTGTGTTTTTGACAATGTATTATGAGATTTTAAAAAGTTTTCTAATAACTTTTGTCAATTTAGCAAATAAAATAAATGTTGGTAAATATTAATAAATGAAAATTAGTTGAAAGAAAAAGTGACCAGTAAACTATAACATATTATCAATGAGCTAAACATTAAATTTTTGCAATATGTCTAGTTCTAAATATTTATTTATTGTGGATAAAACCAAAAGAAAGAAATGTTTAAAATGAATAATTAAATATGTACCTAACATGTCCAATAAATATTAAATTACAAATGTCAGCAGACTTACATGCAGATAGACATTGCCATGATTTCCAAAAAAGTTGTGAAAAATGTGCATTTGCCCTTTCTAGCCTTTTAAGTGGAAAAAAATAGAAAGAAAAGCAGCTATGGATGCACATTTTGCTTAAACATTTTGTTAGTAGTTAAAAATTATATTTAGCATGGCTTCTACCTTGATTTCGGAAAATATAATTTATGTGATTTAGTGTAGCCATTAATTAAGAATTTAGCATTTTGAATATTGTATATATGGCCATATATTTCCTGTCTGTAGCAAGTGAATTTCATACCATAACTTTTTTGAAAAGGTGTTTAAATTTCTTTGCAAATTAATAATAGCATTATATTATTGAAAACTCAGAAATTATTTTCTTATATTCTTCCTATTATTGGTATCGAATGATAGTATTCAATTAATAGTGCAAAAAAGATTTCAGAAGAGTTAAATGATTTTAAATAAACTGTATAACAATATATATGCAATATATTTTATATTTTATTTGTTATCACTTAGATCAACATTTTCTAAGTGAGTGCTAGATAAAACATATGCAATAACTGAAAAAATGATGAATTTTGTTCTGAGGAGAGACATCTCCCACTCTTTTATTTTTCCCACCTATGATATGTTTTAAGTGATTCTATGTACGATTTCATGCACTGTAGAAGGAGAAAGTCAGGGTCAAAAAACGATGTATGAAAAAGACAGAGAGATGAAGAGTGGACAACCACACTTGGTTTCCAAGCAGGTGATGTGATATTATATGCACCTGTTTATCATAATTGGACACCAACAGATTGAGGATAAATACTCTTGCAACTCACTACAAAAATGTAAGCATTGAAAAGTCCTATTGACTTAGAATTCAAAAGTAATTAATCATAATTACCCATTCATACATCTACTTGGACTTACTTTATTGCATATGGGTGAGACAAAAATAATTAAAATTATGTCCTCTACACTTATTTTTCTCTTTTTTTGCAGTATTTTATAAGTAAAAATAACGTTATGTCTTGACAGATTTTTTTTTTATGACTAACTTTTCTTATAAAATGATTGAGAATTTTTCTCCTAGTCATGAAGGGGTAACAGAATCTGTACTTATTTGCTCACTGTAAATGACCAGAAATTTGGACAAAAACACATGAAATAATCATTTCAGACAATGAAAAAAGTTCATTTTGCAAAATTTCAGGCATTGCAAAAATCAGCACAATATTATTACTGTTGAGAGAAAGAAATTGTTGTTCTGGATTTCCAGGGAGAGTAAAGACAAACAGAGTCTAACAGTTTTGTTGAATTAAAAAGAAATATTAAGATATCAAGAAGGCAAAGAATTCTAAAATGTGGGAGTAGACTATCATGAAAAAAAAGGAACAGTTCAGAAAAAAGGCTAAGGAAAATTCTATAGAGGGGTCCAGTTAAGTCTTTGGCTGATTACTAATCTGTGAATATGCAGCAAGAAATTCCAAAATGTAAGACAAACATTAACTTCCAAGTAAAAAACAATTATCCTTGAGTTGTAAGCTGAAAAATTCCCCTAAGTCAAAAAGGACAGAAATCATTGATGATGTCAACATCCAAAGTGTAGAGACACTGTTAAATACATGAAAAATTTTATAGAAATCCCAGAATAGTCACATCATAGTAATGGTGCTAAACTAGCCACAGAATAGACTATTTTTATCTGCCCCAAATAGTTTAAAAATAAGCCTCAAGGCCGGGCGCGGTGGCTCACGCCTGTAATCCTAGCACTCTGGGAGGCCGAGGCGGGTGGATCGCTCAAGGTCAGGAGTTCGAGACCAGCCTGAGCAAGAGTGAGACCCCGTCTCTACTAAAAATAGAAAGACATTATATGGACAACTAAAAATCTATATTAGAAAAAATTAGCCAGGCATAGTGGCGCATGCCTGTAGTCCCAGCTACTCGGGAGGCTGAGGCAGGAGGATTGCTTGAGCCCAGGAGTTTGAGGTTGCTGTGAGCTAAGCTGACGCCACGGCACTCACTCTAGCCTGGGCAACAAAGTGAGACTCTGTCTCAACAAAAAAAAAAAAAAAAAATAAGCCTCAAAATGTGAAAAATTATGTTCAAATAACTAATAAAAATTGCAACTGTTCTTAAAGGAATACAACAAAATCCAGAATTCTGTAATATAATTCTCACAATGTTTGGCATCAAGTAAAAGTATTAGACAGGTGAGGAAGAAGAAAAAACATGACACATATCAAGGAGACAAATCAGACAATAGAAACAGAAATGATAGGATTACCAGAAAAGAATGTTAAAAGTGTTATTACAAATGTCAGCAAAATGGAATAATGGGAAATCACCTGCTTGTATCCCCTCACAACAGTTATGCACCCATTCATGGAAAAAAGTCTCCTTGTGGGACCCTTTAGATTCAGATAAAAGTTTTTGAAATCCTGGTACAGACTGAGACCTAGGAGGGTCTTTTTGAAAGTGAAAACTCACATGCAGATGGCAGATGCACAGATTGTGTTTCCAGTTTCAGATCTGGAAATGGTCATGTTACCTAAAGTGCCTGGCTACAGCCCATTTGTCCTTGAGCCTATTACCAAAACCATCCACCAAGGGGTCCAGGGAAATCACATATACTAACTAGTGTCTCAGCAGACAGGCTAGCCTGCTCACCAACATCAGTCTCAGGAGTCAACCCAAGAGTTATCCTGTAAGTAGGCTCAAGTTTCCCTCAGTTATGATCCCAGCTAAGTACTATTCACACAAAGTCTCAGAGGGAGACTCACCTGTCTGTATCACTGGGACAGGCTTGTCAGCTTCCATCCCATAGCAGATGCTGATGAGGTTCAGTCTCAGCTCCAGTCCCTTTTTGCTGAAATCAGAAAGCTACCCCAAAGGCATATGGATCTGCTGGAAGATGCACTTGTATAAAACATTGGGGCAGACTTACCAGCCTCTTCCAAAAGCAGAGCTTGAAGGTGACCTGACACTCAACATCAGCCCCTCTTGAGTGCAGCCAGAGAGTAATCCTTATGGTACAGGGAATTTCTGGAAGATGTATTCGCTTGTGCCAAATAGACAGGCTTGCTAGCCTACATCCCACAGCAGTTTCTGAAGGGGCCCTGTCTGTGCTTCAACCTCTCTCTGCTGCATCCCACCTGTGCAGGGAACTGCTAGAGACCTGCACTTCTGTGCTGACTGGACAGTCTTGCTGTCCTCCATCTCACAAATGTTCCTGAAGGAGCCTTGAATCTCAACTCAACTGTGGTCTTGAGCAATTCTGCCCACAAAGGGAAATTCTGGGAGTATCATCCACCCATGCTATCAGGTCAAACTTGCCAACGTTGGTCCCATAATAGATTCTGAATCAGACCTAAAGCTTATTTTCATCCCCTACCAACTGTGATCTTTGAGCAGATATACCCAGCTGGAGTCCCAGTGGGAGATACACCTATCTGAGTCCCCATGATAGACTTGCCACCAACCTCTGTCTTTCAGCGGATCCTTAAAGGGCTCTGGATCTCAGCCCTGATCCCTCTCATCTGCAGACCAAGAGCATTTCGGCCTGCTTGGGAATACAGAGGAAATCATGTAGAAAAGTGCCCCTGCAGAGTAATGCTCTGACCTCAGTCCCATTGTGCATCTTGAAATTGCCCTATGAATTGACTCCAGCCTTTCTCAACCATAGTTTGGGAACAGGACTGCTCACCCAGGAATTCACCAAAAGACACACCTATGCATGATCCAGGAGATAGGACTGAAGTTCCCGGTCTCAGCTGCAGATCTAAAACAACCTTATGTCTCAGTTCCAGCCCATCTCAGCTGCAGACAATTGCAGTATGACCAGCCCAGAGATCCATCCAGTAATCCAATAGGAGTTTTTCCAAAGACTTAGAGGAAGCCACACCAATCAGCAAGCATACCTGGTAACAGGCTCACTGTCTTTAAACACTGAGGTAGACAGCTGGTCCCAGAACCAGCTCCACAGATCAAGGTCCTAGAGATAGTACAGTCCACCCAGATAGGTTCCATACCCACCAGAGCCCTTGGTGATAATCTTCCAACTGTGGTCTCCACTGCAGACTCAGCATCTTCCACATGGTCTGGATCCAACCCAACTCAACTGATATCATACATGCAATCACATCAGCCTGGAGACCTAACAAAAAACATTAACTTGCTGAAACTAGCCTGTAAAAACTGAGAGATGGATTTGCTCCTTCAAATGTTGAGATACCAATGCAAGACTACACAGAAAACAAAGAATCATGAAAACTGACACCATCAAAGAAAACCTATAAATCTTCAATAACTAACCCTCAAAGAAAAGGAAATATATTAATAGCCTGAAAAAGAATACAAAGTAATCATCTTAAGTTAAATGAGATGCAGGAAAATAAAGATAGATAACTACATAAAATTAGGAAAACAATGCATGGGCAAAATGAAAATTTAAATAAAATAAATAAAGAAACCATAATAAAGAACCACACCAAAATCCTGGAGCTGAAGAATACAATGATTGAACTGAAAACTTTAATAGAGGCCTTTAACAGTAAACTTGATATTGCAGAAGAAATAATTACTGAACTCAAAAACAGGTCATTTTAAATTAGAATTGAAGAATAAATAAAAATTGACAAGAGTGAAGAAAGCATAAGGGATCTACAGGACACCATCAAACATATAAATGTACAAATTATGGGATTACCTGAAGGAAAAGAGCAAAACAATGGAGTAGAAGGTTTATTTAAATAAATACTGGCTGACAACTTCCAAAATCTTGGGAGGAATATGAACATACAGATTCAGGAAGGTCATAGGACACTAAGCAAGACCAATTGAAAAAAAAAAAAAATACTCTGAACCACAATATAATCATATTGTCAACATCCAAAGACAAAGAGAGAATCTTGAAACCATCAAGAGACAATAAATATAAAGGATGTCCCATAAAGACTATCTGTGGATTTCTTAGCAGAAATATTGTAAGCCAGGAGGGAGTGAAATGACATATTCAAAGTGCTAAAATTAAAAAAAAAAAATCATTAATCAAGAATATTCTACCTGGGCCGGGCATGGTGGCTCATGCCTGTAATCCTAGCACTCTGGGAGGCTGAGGCGGGTGGATTGTTTGAGCTCAGGAGTTCAAGACCAGCCTGAGCAAGAGTGAGACCTCGTCTCTATTAAAAATAGAAAGAAATTATATGGACGACTAAAAATATATATAGAAAAAATTAGCTGGGCATGGCACATGCCTGTAGTCCCAGCTACTCGGGAGGCTGAGGCAGGAGGATTGCTTTAGTCCAGGAGTTTGAGGTTGCTGTGAGCTAGGCTGACGCCACAGCCCTCTAGCCCAGGCATTAGAGTGAGACTCTGTCCAAAAAAAAAAAAAAAAAAAAGAATATTCTACCTGGCAAAGCTATCCTTCAGAAACAAAAGAGAAATGAAGACATACTCTGACAAATAAAAGCTGAGTTAATTCGTCCCCTTTAGTATTTTTCAGCTCACAAGAAATGCTAAGGGGAGTTCTAGAGTTGGAACAAAAGGACAATAAGTAACAATAAAGAAACATGAAACAATAAAACTCACTGCTAAGGATAAATATATAATCAAAATTCAGAATACTTTAATATTGTATATGTGGTATATAAATCACTCCTGAGTCTAGTATGAGTTAAAAGACAAATACATTTTAAAAATTTATATCTATAAACAGTTGTTTAAAAGATACACAAATATAAATAGATGTAAAATATGACATCAAAAGCACATAATAGTGATGGGAAAAGTGAAAGTGTGGAATCATTGCATATGATTGAAGCTAAGGTATTATCAATTTAAATTAAGATATTATAACTGTAAGATATTCTATGTACCTTCGTGGTAACCACAAAAAAAAAAAAAAAAAAACTTTCATAGATGCACGAAGGATAAACAGAAAGGAGTCAAAGCATATAGCTATAAAAATCCCCAAAATAGACAGCAAATGGAAGAGAGGAACAAAAGAACTACAAAACAGTCATTAAAAAATTATCAAAATGTCAGTTGTAATTCCCTATGTATAATTACTTTTAATGTAAATGTACTAAGTTTTCCAATCAAAACACATAGAGTGGATGAATGGATATAAAAGCAAGATCCAATAAAATGCTACCTATAGGAGATTCAATTTAGTTGTAAGGACAGAATAGACTGAGAGTGAAGGGATGGAAAAAGATATTTTGGGCATTAAAATGTAACCAAAAGAGAGCAAGGGTGTTTGTACTTATATCAAACAAAAGGGACTTTAAGTGAAAAACTGTAAAAAGTGACAAAGAAGGTCATCATATTATATAAGGGGGTCAATTCATCAAGAAGATATAACTATTTTAAATAAATATTTTCCTAACATATTAGTACCTACATAGATAAAGCAAATATTAATAGATCCAAAGGGTCAGATACACTGTAATACAATAACAGCAGGGGACCACAGTGCTGCACCTTCAACAATGGACAGATCATCCAGACAGAAAATCAGTAGGGAAACTGCAGACTTGAACAGTACTTTATATTAAATGGACCTAACAGACACGTAGAACATTTCACTGAACAGCAGTAAAATACACATTGTTCTCATGAGCACACAGAACATTCCCCAGGATAGATCCTAAGTTGTGCACCAAAACAAGTCCCAACAAAGAAGATTGAAGACGATTAATTGAAGAAGATTCAATTAAGAAGATTGAAATCACATAAAGTATATTTTGTTACCATAATGGAATGAAACTGTAGGGATGGGGTCTTGCTATGTTGCCAGGCTGGTCTTGAACTCCTGGTCTCAAGTGATCCTCTCACTTCAGCCTCATCCAGTGCTGGGATTATAGGAGTAAGCCAGAGTACCCAGCCTGTGTTTTTGAGTTGGGTTCTGTGGTCTGGTCATGGTTAAGGGAAATGCTAGTTGATCTCTTAAGAGGGATTTGCTTTTGTCGTGGTTTTGGATTTTGAATAATTTGTGAATACTTCTATAGAGTAAGACTTTTAATAAAATATGGCTTGCTATTCATAACATATATCTCCAGGTCCAATCTCATTCCTGAGCACCACATAATTATGTGGTACTAGAGGTTACTAGGGGTTCCTAAAATATATTAATAGTATGTTCAGTAGAAAATTCTCTCTGTCCTACCCAAGTAATTCTCTCTTCTTCCTGTGGTCCCCATCTCAGTCATTGAGTCCAATACACATTTTTTTTACAGAATAGAGAATCATTACATGGCACTTGATTCTGATCATTATGATCTTTAATTCTATTACCAAGTATATAGAATTTTATCACTAAAATTAATTAAATTTCTTGACATCATCTACACTTACCTTGATTAAGTTTGGCATCTTCTCTCAATAAAATTATTGTAACAGCCTATTAATTATTCTCCTGTTTTCAGTTTTACCTTTCATTAATGTATTTTCCACCTTGCACCCAGAGTGATATTTTTAAATATTAAAATATGATTATGCTACTTTTATTTTTAAACCTCTTCAAAGGCTTCCTGTTGCTCATAGGAAAATGCCCAAACTCTTAGCATATAAAGCTCCTCACTACCTGTCCCTCACACTTATCCCTATATCTATTTTCTTTACCCTACAATCCATGCTCAAATTATACAAAGTTGCTTGGAATTCCAAAGATAAGACATGTTTCCTTTTGCTTCCAGGATTGTATACATGCTATTTTATTTTTCTGAAAAAAAAAAAAAAAAAGGGTTTTCCAAATGGCTACTTTTAAATACAGCTCATATTAATGACTTGGTCAATGTTTGCGTATGTTCCCAGGGAAAGGTTGGTTTATAGCCCATGCATTTCAATAGCATCCCACCAATTGTTTTATTCTTCACTCTGATTTATCATTGCCTAGCTATTTGTCTACATACCCCTCTACATGTTAAGTTCCTTAAAAAGAGGGACAATGTATTATTCATGTATTGCTATATCTAGCTCCTACTTTGATTTATATACAGGTACCAGAAAGAAAATAATTATCTTAACAACTACAAAAGCATCTTTGTATATTTAGGATGCTATTCCATAATAAGTGCAATGCCAAAATGTATTTAATTATAACATACAGTTATAACCATATAATGGAAATATTCTAAGTTCAAACATAATTTTACATTAAAATTGCAAAGAAAATGGTTTAACAATAAAAACTCAGATATATAATTTTCTTATTGTGACAAAGTATATCCCTCTGAATTATATTCCTATTTCCTGTCAGTTCTAAAGAGAACTCTTGACAGAAAAAAAAAAATGCAAAAAAGGTAGAGAAATACGTACACTGTAGCTGTTTACATTGGCATGGGTTATCTATCATTATGAGTGTCTTGTGCCCTGAGCTGATGTGTACTAATAAAATATTACCGAGTACTGACAGAAATGGGATAAAGGTGGCTTCACTCTTTTAATAGTGTATAACCTGGGGCAAGTGTCATGATCACTCTGAGCTGTACCTCACTTATCTCAAAATTAGGAATGATATATGACCTATTCCACATGGTTGTAATGAGGACTCAATTAAGTATAAACACAAAATAATATGTCTGGAACTTAGTAATTGTATTTGTTCAATAAATACAGTTACATGAGTTTTAATATTAAGAATAAGATTATTTTCTTATGGCTCCACACTTTACTTTTTATCATAAAATTTTGTTTTCAGTGTGGCTTTTTTTTGCTTTTATTCTCAAGATTTTGAAGTAAACTAATTTGAGATAATGTAGCTGAACAAAACATGTCTAAAAAAAGAAATGTAGACATGGAGCATCCTTTTATTAGCATATATTTTCGAACATCATATATTACATGATAAATATATATCATTTATATTTATCAATTTTAATTGATTTAAAAATTTTAAATGCTGGCTCATAATTTAACACGGTAGTGGTACTTAAAGTACACAGGTGCTTCATTTGACATGAATTTTCTTACTATTCCAAGTGAGACTGTTGCAATTTTCTAGGGAAGAATTTTATATTTGACATTGTTTCTGTTATACCAGAAATAAATATTAATCTGCTATGGAAAGTGATATACATTATGTTTTTTATGAAATAGATGGAATAGTACAGCTAATAAAATAAAAACAACCTTTTAAAATAGTTTATCTGACTAAACTTACATAACATATTCAGTGGCTATTGAAGCCAATAGCACTGACATGCAGAAAAGTCAAAACTAGTTGATGTCCATTTGCCATGTAAGTCATTCCAATGACTTTCCACTATTTTCATCAAATTAAAATCACTTCTCTACCATATCTGCCAGCGCTCATAATATCATATTGCTACTCATATCTAGAGGTCATGAGAAATACAAAATGATAGATAACTCTTGCCAATGTTAACAGCATCTGATGAATGAATATTTTTCTCAATTTCTTATAGTCTTCCTGCTGTCAAGATACCTAATTTGAACTGATATAAAATATCAGTCTCACAGAGGCATGCATTTTGCCAGTTATGGTAAGAGAACTGCACATGTCTAGTCTGTCTTGCTCGCTGCAAACTCTCCAGCACCTAGAACTGTACCCAGCTTTGATAGGCACTCAAAAATATTTGTTGAATGAATGACAAATGCAGACGAAGTAAGCAAATATGAGCATGTAATAAAAGTATTATTTGATAATATGAGGACCAAAAGCAAAAGAAAAGCAAAATTCCTTCTTTTCTGTGGATTTAAAAAATAGATGAATATTTATTGCAGGAATTTTTGATAGTATTTTTTAACGTTATCATTGCCCAGTAGGAAACAAGGGAATTTTTAAGCTATTAGTGTAAATTGCCCATACCTGTCATATCTGAGATATACATTGACCGTGACTTGCATATACACTGAATGGGCTGCAGGTTTGTGATATTTCACAGTGTTGGGTCTTTGGCACAGACATGATCGCCATAGTGAGGACTCTGCCCCGTGGTTAGAAGTTATTTAGAAGTTAGTGCAATGTTTGAAGGAATTAATACTTTTTATAAAGATAAATGTAATAGCAGATGCATTTGACATTTTATATAGAGGGATTATGGTTTTATTTAATATAATTTAAGATTAAATAAATCAAAATAGATTCTCAATCGCTTGCTTCTGGACATTATTTCATTATTTCTTTTTCTTTAATTGATACAGGTCATCTCTTAGAAGTGTTTTAGTGCTAAAAAATTTGATGATTTTATAAAATGTGATACAATATAAAGCAAAGGGTTATGAAGTAAAAACTCTTGTCCCAAACTCATTTTTTGTTCAACTGCGTCAGCCATTAAATTGAATTCCTGATGTACTCTCAGTTTTATATCAAAAGCAACGGGTAAGGCCCCAAACATTCAAAAACGGTATTGTATCTGACATGTAAATACAGTTTTTAGTCATTGTCAGGGCTCCACTGAAAAGCAGTTTGTTATTCTCACATAAGCAGGAAAGTATTTTTAAACACCACAAGCCTGGCTCCCTAGTGAGGAATCTGGCTCTTGGTTAAAGAACCTGTGTCATTTTTTCAGGCCTAACCATAGGCAATTAAAGAGCCTTACCTGACAGGCCTCAGGGAAGAAAGCTGAGTCGGTACACAGGCAGTGCTTTGTGTCTCAAAGGCGGTGACAGACAAGGTCTCAGGCCACCTGGCCAGTCCCACTCTTGCATATTTAAACTCCTGTCACCCGCGCCTTCACGGCTAGTTCTCTTTAGCTGAGGCCTTGGGCAGAGTCTCTTCAGGTGCCTCTGCAGAGGCCTCCGTATGGGAGGAAGAAGAGGGAAACTTGGAGATGTTTTCTCCCGTTCCAACTCAGCACCCAGCACCTTTCCAGTTCTCTCCCCGTCTCTTACACGTCCCCTTCAGCGTCCACAAGGTGCATCATTCCACAGGTGAAAATGACACAGGAGGAGCCAGTGTTTCTCTTAGTTTTAGACTCTTGGCTTACACCATCACAGTAGGTGCTTCAAGGCCCGACTTTTTCATTTTCAGCTTGGTGTTTGATTGCAACTCTGCTACCTGGAAGTCAGCTCCTTCCTGCCCAGCTGAGTTCCTCACACCAACCAAAACAAAAACAAAGCCAGAGGTACAGACTTTTTAATGCCTTGTATTTAAATAAAATTACTTTGAACAACATGTGAAGTAAACAATGTATCTCAGTTCATGACTTTATCTTTAAAAAGTACCGCTCTAAATACAACAAATTTTTAAAAATTCATGACATGTTTTTAAAAGAATGGAATGTTGTAATAAGCATTCTTTCTGGCTTCAAGTTAATATATTTACTTGATTTTATTGTAAGAATCACATGTATTAGAAATATACGTATCTTCCATTTTTAAAAGGAGAAATACTTTCATATAGAGCATTTGTATTAGGAGCATCATGCATGGTCCTCTTCCATTTGCTTATTCATTTATTTACTCAAAAAATTTATACATAGTATTTGAAATAAAAATGCCAGTTGCTGGGCTTTTTACCAGGTACATACGTGGATGTGATGCAGACAGAAAATATTCCTTAACTCATGCATTTTACATTTAAGTGGCGTTCCATTGGAATTCAAAAAACTTATTCCATTGTTCCAAGCCTGCTCAGATTCAAGGGGAGGAAACAGACTCCTTGTCTGAATGGAAGAAAAGTAAATAATTTATGATTTTTTCTTGTTCTCTTGTTTTATCTTACCATCACAGTATTACTAAAGAATAGAAATAGAAATTGCAAAATTCTAGGATTGAAACTAGTACAGTTTAGGGGGTTTTAAAAAAAGTATATTTATAATTAGGCACCAGATATGAGATTTCCCCCGCCCCTGTGATTGTTGTCCTTAGGTTTCCCACTGCAGAAGAAACTGTGAAACACGTGAACAGAATGACATGCACTGTGAGAGTTGATACTTCCCAGCTAGTCCAATACTTACTCAGCGAGCTCATTAGTAAAGTTGCATCGTGGCTGGGACATAGGTTATGGAAAGGCACAAGGTGGACTCACTGTCACTATAAAAAGTTTGCATTTTTGTTTATCTTTAAAAATGCAGAAGGTTAAAGCATTTCAATTAAATATTTTAATTGAAACTATGTTTTAAAATAATTTAGAAACCTACGTCAAAGCTAATTTGTTATCCAAATTGAAACCTACCAGAACAGGCTTTTCTTTCCATAAAGAAGAGATCATTAATCATAAAATCAACATTTCTAAAGCTTTCATTCTAACCAAGTGAAGTAATTTCATCATTTAAATTACATCTTAATTCTATGATCAGATTTTTCTTACATGTTTAAATTTAAAAAACTAATTTTTCTTTAGCATACATATATATGTGTGTGTGTATTTATACTTCTTATTACATGATATGTATTCAATTGATTGACATTTTTAGAAGTCATCTGATTATGATTTCCTCAATGAAGGTATTAAAACTAGCCAGTGAAAATGATTCTGTGTATTCTTTGTGTTTATTTCCTATAAGAATACATTATACTCAATTTATCACCTGGTGTTGACTCATTTGATTAAAATAATCTCTATTGCTAAATGATTTCTCTTTTGATTTAAATACTTTACCTTTGATTTACTAAATTATATGAATAGATTAACATTTTACATATTTTCAAATCATTACATTTAGTAAATATTTTGGATCAAAAACCTATTTGTATTATAATAATAATATTGTATTCTCATCATCAAATGACCCATAATTGGGAATTTTACTTATATATTATTACTGGATTTATTTTAATCTAGTCACAGGTACTCAGAAGCATATTTATCAGCTCATTTTTTATCTTTGCAGTTATATTTTTCTGATATTACTTTTATATAAAACCTAAACAAAGAACTTTCAGGACGTATGTTGGAAGGTGACAAAAACTATTTCTAAGTACAAAACATTTTTAACTTCAGGTTTATTTGTGTAAAGGGTTAAGGTTATATGAATGTCATCTCTTTATGAAGTACCGCATTCTAGTTTTATTACTAATTCCCCTTTGCATCAAATCAAACACTGCATATGGTTATAACATTGATTTCTTAATTTTATGAAAATTACCCTACCAACAGCTGGTCTCTTGAACAAATGAATATGTCAATGGCTGATTACAGATTAATTACATAACTATTCTTCAAAGGTACAGCAATTCGCGTTCAAATTTACCCTTATAGTAGTTTAGAATGCTTAGTTAAAACAAAAATTCTTTAACTTATGCATTTAAATATTGTAATGGTACAAAATCGAATGCGTTTTAAGACATAACATACACAATTTAGAAGAAAAAATGAAAAGGATTGAAAAAGCTTAAATTTAGGATTATTGAAGAGCACATCTGCTTTGAATGTGATGATTTATCAAAACCGGAAACAACTGCTTATCAAACTTGCCTGAAGCCATCAGATAATACTATATTATCAGACAAGCTTATTTAGAGTCAAATTTTAAAACATTTATTCAACTTGTACAAATTTAAAGTTAAGTTTAAAAATCAGAAAGTGCTCTCTGAAATCCTCTTTGTCAAGGATGTTCTGAAAAATATGTCATCATTCATTTAAAATGTTATAGAATTCTTTTTAAAAATGTTTTTCATGTTTTAATTTACTCATTGTAATTGGACATATTTACTTGGTACAATCTGATGTTTCCATACATATCTACACTGCATAATGATCCAATCAGGGTAGTTAGCGTATCCATTACCTTATGCATTTTTCATCTTTTTTTGTTTGGTGAGAACATTCAGAAGTCTCTCTTATAGCTATTTGGTAATACATAGCAATTAACTGTTAACCATAGTCATGATACCATGAAATAGAACTCTGTAATTTATTCCTCCTATCCTATTGTAACTTTGTAGCCATTGACCAATCTCCTCCCATCTTCTTCCTTTTCCCCTCCCTAGTCTCTGGTAACCACTGATCTACTATGTGCTTCTATGATACCAACTTTGTTTTTGTGTTTTGTTTTGTTTTGTTTTGTTTTGTTTTGTTTGTAATAGAGTCTCACTTTCTTCTCTGGGCTAGAGTGCCATAGCATCAGCCTAGCTCACAGCAACCTCGAACTCCTGGGCTCAAGCGATCCTCCTGCCTCAGTCTCCCAGGTAGCTGGGACTACAGGCGCTTGCCACCATGCGTGGCTAATTTTTTCTATTTTTAGTTGTTTGGCTAATTTCTTTCTATTTTTAGTAGAGATGGGGTCTGACTCTTGCTCAGGCTGGTCTTGAACACCGACCTTGAGCGATCCAC
This sequence comes from Eulemur rufifrons, assembly GCF_041146395.1. Lineage (NCBI taxonomy): Eukaryota > Metazoa > Chordata > Mammalia > Primates > Lemuridae > Eulemur > Eulemur rufifrons. The sequence goes on from NC_091009.1 coordinate 10,555,411, forward strand.
CCGCCTCAGCCTCCCAGAGTGCTAGGATTACAGGCGTGAGCCACTGTAGCCGTCCAATACCAACTTTGTTAACTTCAGATTGCCCGTATGCATGGGATCACGTGGTGTTAGTCTTTCTGTGTTTGGCTTATTTCACTTAACATAATGTCCACCAAGTTTTATAGTTTTCAGTGCAGTAATCATTCACATCTTTGGTTATATTTATTCCTAAATATTTTACTTTCTTGTACCCATTGTAAATGGAATTTTCTTAATTTTTTTTTCATAGTTCACTATTAGTATATGAATATACTACTTAATTTGCAAAGTATGCTGGCTTTGCATCCTGCCATCATACGAAATTCATTTATATATTTATATAATATTTCCCACTTGGACTAGAAATATCCTTAAAAAAACTCTC